>NC_135533.1:106814274-107130524 GCF_045843805.1 Urocitellus parryii
ATTTCTCGGAAAGCTGGGAATGGAACCACCATTTGACCCAGCTATTCCCCTTCTCGGTCTATTCCCTAAAGCCCTAACAAGAGCATGCTACAGGGACACTGCTACATCGATGTTCATAGCAGCTCAATTCACGATAGCAAGACTGTGGAACCAGCCTAGATGCCCTTCAATAGATGAATGGATAAAAAAAATGTGGCATTTATACACTATGGAGTATTACTCTGCATTAAAAAATGACAAAATTATAGAATTTGGAGGGAAATGGATGGCATTAGAGCAGATTATGCTAAGTGAAGCTAGTCAATCTTTAAAAAACAAATACCAAATGACTCCTTTGATATAAGGGGTGTAAACAAGGACAGGGTAGGGACGAAGAGCTTGAGAAGAATATGTACAGTAAACAGGGATGAGAGATGGGAGGGAAAGGGAGTGAGAAGGGAAATTGCATGGAAATGGAAGGCGATCCTCAGGGTTATACAAAATGTCATATAAGAGGTAAGGAGGGGTAAGTCAAGAGAATACAAATGGAAGACATGATTTACAGTAGAAGGGGTAGAGAGAGAAAAGGGGAGGGGAGGGGAGGGGAGGGGAGGGGGGATAGTAGACAATAGGACAGACAGCAGAATACATCAGACACTAGAAAGGCAATATGTCAATCAATGGAAGGGTAACTGATGTGATACAGCAATTTGTATACGGGGTAAAAGCAGGAGTTCATAATCCACTTGAATCAAACCGTGTAATATGATGTATTAAGAACTATGTAATGTTATGAACGACCAATAAAAAAAAAAAAAAAAAAAAAAAAAAAAAAAAAGTGATAGCAAAGGGTCACTTTATTTTTAAATGTTCTGATAATTCTCCAAGAGTTTGTTCATTATTAAGTCACATGCAGATTATGTGGTATCACAGGCTTTTAGAAATCTGTCTTTTCTATTGTGGTAGTAGGGGTGGAACCCAAGGCCTCAAACAGGCTAGGCAAGTACTCTTCCACTAAGCAATACCCCCAGCCCTTAGAAATAATTTCTAAAGCTATTTACTCCAAAATCTTTTTATTATTGAAGACACTGAAACCTATATTTGTTAAGGACTGTACAACGTAAATAGAAGTTATTAGCAAGGATTATGGAAAGTCAGGCCTGGGTTTAACTTCCAATGTTTATGAATTCTGACAATTATGAGTACTGTTATTAGATTTACATTATAAATAAAGGAATTGCTTAACCTTAGTTTGTTCACCCACATAATGCAACTGATAATACCTTTTTCATCAAGTTCCTAGACAGATGAAGTTATATTTAGCACCAAATCTCAAACAATAAAAATGGAGAAAAACAAGGAGTTAAGAAGTTTAGCACAAAACTTTTTTTGTTTTAAGTTAACCATAAAAAAACCACACAGAACAAATAATCCAATAATGACAAGACTGAAAAAGGGATGCCTAGGTAAAATAAAATTAAGAGAAAGTTATAAATGAAAGATGAAGTATAAAGGAAACAAAAATAATTTTACTAAGTCCAAGACATAGGAAAGATAGGTATGACATAAAGAAAATCCCCTTATAATGAGCAGACTAGACTTGCTGGGGTCTACCAGGAGCCCCTTATGAACTCCCAGAAGCCATGTTAGTTGATCTCCAAGTCTCCAGCTCTTTAAACTCTTATTTTGCCAAAACAAAATATTCCTATATCTTTGACTTGCTTTGCTCCTAGTTCATCTCTCAGAAAGAAGAAAATGCAGAATGAGTGTTTGGCATCTCAGTATGAGGAATGAGGATAGGGAGGGGTTTATTGTGAAGTGGTAATGTGAAGACCAAGGACAACACTGAATAAAGTATAAGCAAATCTCTCACAACAGTTTTAGAAACACCAATAAAATTCATGAAGTGATGGAAAATGTAAACACAAAATTCTGATTCTGCAATTTCAAGTAATTCTGAAAGGAAAGGAAAAGAGGTCAGGAGGGCAGAGAGAGGAGAGGGGAGCATTGAAAAGAGGGGAGGAGGGAAGGAGAGAGGGAGGAGTAGGGAGGGAAAAAGAGAAGGAAAGGAGAGAAATGCTCAAGGCGCAGAGATCTTACATAGAAAGATACACATTGAATACAAATTTTCAAAGGACACACAGGAAAAAGGGAAGAAGCACATATTATGGGTGGTAAACATAAGAGAATAACAAAACTACTACCAAAGCATCAGGTAGATGAAGAACTAAAAGCTGAGGTTGTAAGAAGCTCTAAAGACAGGAGGTCTCAGCCGGCTCAGCCTGGGTTTCACCACACCTTCCCCTTCAAACTACTCCTAACTTCCAATCTCCCATTTCCTAACCACCACCACCAGCGGGGAGGGATTGACTGGCTTCTGGTCAAAGACCTGCCCCTAACCCTGGGACCCTGAGCAAGCTATACTACTTCTTTGAACTTGAGCATACTCATCAGCAAGCCTGGGGTGAATCATAGTTCCAACCCCTCAGGTTCCTGATGGTCAGGAAGTGAGATGCGCAGCCTCAGCCACAGATGCAAAGGAGTACAGATCTCTTCAATGGCCAGAAGGCACCTGAATGAATGTGAGCTTTTTTTGTCACCTCTTCCAAGTACACTGATGGAGGACACTTTCCAGCTAAGCTGATGGTATCAAGGCCTACCATTCATTGCAACAACTTTAGTTGGGGGGGTGGGGGTGTCTAATTGGATATTAGTAAAATATGCCTATAAACAAATATAATAGGGATAATAAATATGTTCTTTTCTGAAAGTTAGTTAGATGGTTTTGAGATTCTTATAACTGATTAGAAAGAAAATCTTCATTTTTACTCTTTGAACTATGATTTAATGCTATAACATTTGATCTGAAATATGACTTTCAAGACTTATTTAAGAAATAATAACAAGATCCATAAATTAACTTCTCATGTGGTATAGTCCCAAATTATATAATGAAGACCAAATACCACCTAAAAATCTAATCAAAAGCAAACAGTCTAGTTTGACAAGGGACTCGGTTACAAAGTGGCCTTAACTCTAGCTCTTAGATACCCCACGTGCTAAGTTTCAATGCTATAATTTATTTGAAGGAATATTTACCATTGTGTTTCAACTGAACTAAAATGTGCATTCATTCATTCACCCATCCTAAGGTATGTACTGTGCTTCAACTGCACACCAGGTCAGAGTATGTACCTGGCAGGAGAAGGGCTCACAGCCTGGCCTCAGGCCCACAGGTTTCTTGTTCCACTGGTGAGTGAAACATCTTCCTTCTAGATACCTAACTGCTTTAGAGATCAAGTGTAGAAGCACAAAGCCACTCATTCCACACATTCCTTTTACTTGAAGGAATTAATATTCCTAAATACAATTATTTTTAAAAATCATAAGATAGGTTCAGTATGAGTGAGGTAGAAATTCAGGAATACAGAAAAAGAAAGGCATATTGAGTCTCAAGAAAGAAGTACCCATGAGCCCTTACAAAAACCCATGAACTGTCAAAATGTAAAATAAGAAAGTAGGTAAGCAACCCAACTCAAATCCTTAGTCCATGACCTAGGCTCCTGTCCTTGCCTGCAAAATGTAACATGCCAGGAGGGCAATACATAAACACAGGAAACACTGGCACAAAATTATGTAGATTCCACTTCTAGTTCAGCCCCTATCCATTGTTCCTCTATAATTATTAACACCCTACAACAAGGGTGTGCTGCTTCTCACTTTGGAGATTGTCCCCATTATCTCTTGAATATGCATTCCTTGCTTTTTAGTATCAAGACAGCCCATATTCCCCTCTTAATGTTTATCTCCTTTCCTAAATAAATGTGTCTGTGTCTTGGACTGGCACATTCGGAAATTCTTTTCTGTCACATATGCCAAGGACCCCATTTGTCCTGAGTTGAGGTCCCATCTCTGGAAAGAACTCTTGTGACATAAGCATCTTCAGACACTGTTTTACATTATGCAAAGTCATGTGCATATGCAATCCATTACCTTGCTACTGCTTCTTTTATTAACTTTGAAAAATCCCAGAAATTTTTTCTTCTCATCTGTCTCATCATTGCCAAGTGATGATTTTCTAAATGTTTCTGGGGGGGAAAAAAGACATACTAAGTTATTTTTCAACATTTGAAATAAGAGATTAAATACTTTTAAAAATCTTAAGTAAACCCTTTATTCTTAAGCTGTTAGTTCTTCTACAGGGGTAAATCACCAACTCTTTCTTGGAGCCACATCAAAGCTCTAAGACCAATTTAGGAAAGCATTTAAAGGTCTTACATTTTTTTTGAGGTAGAATTGTCTCTGGTATGCTTAGACCCTTGTGGATACTAAAAAATAAATAAGTAAGTAAATCAACAAAACTTCTAGGGAAGTGCTATCAATAGAAAGCTAATATGAACCATAAATGTAATTTTATGTTTGCTAGTAGCAGCATTAAAAACGATGAAATTAATTTTCACTATACATTCATTTGATTCAATATATATAAAATATTATTTTTCACATAATGAATATCAGAGCTATTGATATTTTACATTTCTTTTGATGTAATCCAATGTTTGCCTCAGGATGATAGTACATCTCTGCTTGAACTGAACACCTTGAAGTGTCCAAGAGCCACATGTGGCCTGTGGCTGCCCAATTAACCAGCACGGCTCCAAAGACTATGCCTTTAGTGTAAAACATCTGCTTTAAGAACCATCAGTGAGGTAAAAATGCTAACCAAAAATAAATCCAGAGTCTTCCTTTTCATTTCTAGAACATGGAATACCAGTGATAGTTTACCCAGGTGGTGTTTGAAACAATCACATCAGATCTCCAGGACACTCATTTCCAGATTTTCTTTCCACTGTTGTAGTCATAATATTTTCCTTTTAAGCTACATTCCCTAGTAAACCAATTGTTTTCTTCATCTTCTTTTACTTAATTTATTTAGTGATTAATTGATTGTTGAGCTCTAAGCCCTTGATCTCTCTTTCTTGGTGTTTTCTTCCTCAGGATTTTTAGAGCTAGGATGGGCTCCTTTTTAGCTATAGAAGAGGACAATAAAGCCTAGACTTGGCAGGCAGCAGATCAGCAATCAAGGGTGGTTCTCATGAGGTAGGACAAGAGGCATCAGCATCACAGAAACCTGTGAGAGATAAAATCCTCAGGCCAGTTCCAGACATCCAGAATCAGAAACTCTGGGAGAGTTTCCAACACTGTTTAAAAAACAACAAAGTGAGATCTGAGGGACACCTGAAAAGTCAGTGTAAAGGTACAGAGACATACATGTGAGGCACAACTGGACAAACGGTTTAGTCTCTCCAAGCCTCAGTTTATTCATCTGCAGGTTGGGGGTGACTATGCTCATCATGAGGAACTGTGTTAGTCACTAGCATACACAGCTCTATCTCGACTACTGATTATTATCACTCACTGATTTGCTTGCAAAGGCTATTCTATGGCTGTGCCATTTATTCATCCATACTTCTCTTCCAGGGCATACAGACATGACAATATGAGGGAAAACTAAGGTGTTCCTGAAGGACAAAAAGATGAATTTTCCCATATCACTGCCAACTGCTAGACAGCAAGACCTCTAATCCACTAGTGGAAAAATCATGGACTGGGATATTACATACCTACTATCAGTACATCAGCCAACCCAAACATGGTAAACATTCATTAACTTCTTTATCTGCTAATGTATAATTGCATATTTGAGGTAGAGAAGAGACATAAAAGTAGGTGCATTAATAAAATATGCATGACCATTAAGGCCATCTACCCAACAAAGCAGAAACCAAGTGTACATGTTCTTTAAACCAATCTGTAGAGAACAATGGCTCCTGTATAGCTCACCAGGGTCAGGGATCTGGATTACATGCAAGGCTCTAACCAAGGAGATTAGTGGGCAGCACATCATGCAACATCCAAACCAGAGGACCCATATCACAAGATGCAACTACACAGACAAATGCATGTGCACACACACACTTGAAGGTCACACAAAAACCTTTTACTAAGGTTACAGTAGAAGATAAATTAGCCATTAAGATAAATATACCATAGAATAATACCATATCTAAACTATAGCATAAATTAATACGTATATTTCTAGTCTATATGGTTTCTACAATTGAATGGTGTGTGACATGGATATATTAAAATGGATGATAATGTAGTACCCAAAAATTAAATGAGAACGTGTTACTAGCACACAGGCCATATTACACCAACCACAAAAATAATAAGACTAGGAGCTGGGGTTGTGGTTCAGTGGCAGAGTGCTTGCCTAGCAAGTGTTAGGCACTATGTTCAATCTTCAGCACCACATAAAAACAAATAAATAAATGTATTATGTCCATCTACAACTAAAAACAAAATTTTTTAAAAATAGACCATTCCAGA
The DNA here is from genome assembly GCF_045843805.1 of Urocitellus parryii. Classification (NCBI taxonomy): domain Eukaryota; kingdom Metazoa; phylum Chordata; class Mammalia; order Rodentia; family Sciuridae; genus Urocitellus; species Urocitellus parryii. The sequence continues at coordinate 106,820,647 of NC_135533.1, forward strand.
AAACTGCAATGAAATTGAACCTCTTGTTTCTATCCCTGAACAGGAATAATGGCTGGTCACAAGACTGTGGTAGCTTGGCTCCAGAACTGAGAGTGGGGAGGCACATATCAAGCTGTTAGAGCCTATGGCTACGTGAATGTGGTGGCAGGGGCTCAAAACTCACAGTCCTGAGCTGGGGTCTAGAGCACACAGTCTATTTTTAGAGCACAGGCTCCTGAGAAACTCCTGAGGCTCAGGAGTCATGGAAGAAGGGTGGGTTTAGAGCAAAGCAAGAGAACTCAGGACTTACATCAGGCAGAATATCTATAGGAAGCTATGCTGTCAGAACAGCATAAACAACAAATACATAGTTCAGCCTGGAGAACATACACATTTAAGACCTAGAATCCACAGTTTCCAAGGATGATCATTTGAGCATAAAATTTATTTTGTTTGAATGTAGTCTATTTTATAAGAAATTAAACATCAATGAAAGTATTTTGCAGGGATCATATTTAATTTATAAGAAAGGACTTCCTGTTTGGAAGCACTAAAATTATTTCAGGAAATGATAAAGAGGAACTGAGGGGTACAAGGGGTATAGAAAACTGAAGGAAGTCTGAAAGACCAACTAGTCCAAATCATTCATTTGTCAAGAAGAGAACATAAAATCAGGGCAGTTCAGTGGCCAGAAAACAAGACTACTGAGCAGCACATGGAAAAGGAAGACCCATGGGCATTCTAAGTTTCAGCCACATCATTAGGCTACCTGCACTCAGGGTAATAAAAAAAAGCCCTTCAGTTCACCTTGTCCCAATCCTTAGTCAGTCCAAACCCCCAAGTAGAATCATTCAATAACAACTCCTGCCTTCATATATGTGAGTGTCCTGCTCACAACAACTGCTTTTTCATGGTGTTTCTTAACAAAGAATGCTTATCTTTTAAACCTCCTTCTGTATTATTGATGAAGTACATCAATTACAGATCAGAACATCAAGGATGTCTCCAGACCAATGCTGAGTTTCTTTCAAAAAGTTTTATTTCTGGAAATAAAATCTACTGTTAATTACTGTAACAAACATGGAAAAAATTCTGTAGAATGCAAAGATCCTGGGATTCTAACAAACTTTTTGCATGAATATATAAATATATGTATAACTATATATATATATATATATATATATGTGTGTGTGTGTGTGTGTGTGTTCAAGAAAATACCATATATATGCATATGTATATGTTTAGTATGTATGTGTGTATGTATGTGTGTATCTGTGTGTATATGTATGTGTAAAAAGAGGTGGAGAAAGAAAAAAGATTTCTAAGAAATAGGTGTCAAAATACATGCTAAATCTGGACTAATCATTTGCATAGTTGCTATAATAGCAAAAGTTAATACTGAAAATTCTGCTGCATGCAGGATGGTCCTGGAGGACAGGTAAGCTCATAGATAATACAGGCAAGCAGAAATAAAAATACATCAGTGCTCTTTTAGCACCTATCACTTCTGCTCTGACCTGAAGTTGTGGGCAATAGAATGTGCTACAACACCCTCCCTCATTATTTACCAATTAGAGGCTCACAGCAAATTCTCACACAAGGGACATTCTTCTCTGAACTAACCAGGGAACAAAGAAATCAAACCATAACCTTGTGTCAACCAGGCAAGACTCACATCCCCAGAGGTGTTGCAAGCCATACTCATTTCCTTCAAGTCTCACACAAAAACATCACCTCCATGCATCTTCCTAGCTCAGAGCCATGCAAAGTACAGCCCTGCAGGCTCACTGTACCTCTGAAACTCAGGGAAGGCTCGGACTGAGTTTTGGTCAGAAGAACTAGAAAAGGCAGGAAAGAGAAAGTGAGGACCAGCTTGTAGACCTGAGCTACACCCTACGGAGCCCTGGCCTCTCCTAAAGCCTTGGATGGACTTACAGATGTGCATGTGGCAGTGTCAAGGCCTGATGTGAGGCTGGTGCCTGCCTCTCCAGGTCTGTCCTCCCAAGGACCTGCAGCTGTGCAGGCTGCTTGGCCTACTTGTGGACATAGGTGGCAGCAAAGCCTCAGGCTTTTTCAAGATACCACTCACTGCCTGGGATTCCAGAGGAGGGCAGGCTTTTGCCAGCAGAGTCGCTCTTCCTTCCCACACCAGCTGTCCTCTGGGATCTCCAGCATCTGCAGGGCTAGGGAGGAGCAGGTGGCCATCCTGAGTGTAAATTAAGAGACACAAAGGAGAGGCTGTTCCATCAGGCCCTGGAAGTCCTTCCAGTTCAGCTACAAAATAGAAAGGGAACCTCAGGGACCCCTCTGGAAGACTTTCTTTTCTTTTAAGATGTGAAGGTGTGTGGTTAATAGGAAGATGTGAAGGCGTGTGGCAGGGATGATTATCAAGCACTGACAACTAGCCTAATCTAGGTTAAAGGAAATCAACCTGGTCATGGGGTTGGAACATGTCTTTCCCATGAGTTGGGGAAATGAGAGTAGGATTTAGGGTTTAAGAGCAGCTAGTTCCCTCAAAGACAGAAGTGCTTCAAAATCCAAATTGGTTGCACCATGTGTCCTGATGCATGGCCCTGCCTGTGAATCACAAAACACAAAATCACAAGGTGTCAGCCTGCTGACACATTGGAGGGCTTTGACTCTCATGTGGAGATATTCACGGGCCTGCAGGGTCCTCTGCTTAACAGAAAGGCAGATTTTGTATGACTTCTTTAGTAACCATATTCTATGCCTTTCAAGATGTATCCAACTGTGGGAATATAATGGAAACACTCATTTTTGAAACCCTTTTGCTTTTAGCTTCCTAAATGTAGCTTTTTCCATTTCTTTTTCTTTTTTTTTCTTTCTTGTCTTACCAAATGAAAGCCCTGTTTTCAGTCACATAAACCAAAATAAAATAAAGCAGATATATTCAAACAATATACACACAGTAACCCAGTCTGTGTGGCTGATGCTGAAGTATTACTGTCTGTTTAAAAAAGATACTGGACAGCTTAGCATGTGCGAGGCTCTGGCTTCAATCCCAACACCACCAAAAAAAAAAAAAAAAAAAATACTGGACAAAACACAACACAATTATTCTCAAATGTCATAGAAAGTATTTTTTTAAGGGAATAAATAGCCCATGTATTTTATACCCCATGTGACCAAAACCCTCTCTTAACTGTCAAATAAGACCCAAGGACTCAGAAACTAGGCTGATTTGGGAGGAGGTATAGACTGGAGAGGAATCTCACTTATGACCATTGATTTCACAATACCTTTGGCAATAAGAAATAGTACAGGGTGGATTTGTGGATTTGCTTTTTCTTTTTTTTCTGGGGTGAAGTGGGGTGTAGGGTGGGTGGGTTGGTCCTGGGGATTGAACCTAAGGTTCAATCTTTACTGCTGAGCTACTTTTCTAACCCTTATTATTTAGTTTTTGAGACAGGGCCCTACTGAGTTGCTGAGGATCTCACTAAGTTGTCAAGGCTAGCCTTGAACTTAGGGTCCTCTTGCCTCAGCTTCTCAAATTGCTGGGATTACAGACATGAACCACTGTGCCCAGCTGAAACAAACAAACAAACAAACAAACAAACAAAAAAAAAAAAAACAGAAACCATTTTTACTGAAAGAAATAAGGGAAAAAAATAGGTATAGAAAAAAAAGAACAAATCATGAAAAGCTTTATTATACATTTATTTTAAAAATCTAGCCTACTTAATATTTTTGGAACAAATAAAATGGCCATCAGTTATCAAATGACGCTCATTAAAACAGAAAAACAGAAACTTTAATGAAGTTCATTTTAAAAATTGTAGGGTTGAGAATTATAAATTATCTTTTTGCCTGAGAGTGGTGTAGCTACATAGTCAACTCTTTTTATCAATCAGAAAAATCTGCTTACATAATATATTTATGTCTGTACCAACAGCAACCTAGGGACTGCCAATCACCAATGGCTCTAATTGTGACTCATGCTAAGGTACCAAAATGACATCACAGTAAGATATATGGCAATGAGGGTAAGGAATCTAAGAGGGTACCTAAAGCTGTCTTCAGGAATTGATCTCATGGACTGTAATTTGGTCAGTTTAAGAGAATAGCTAAATGCATTTTGACACTGGTCTTGATATAAGCACTATTTGAAACCTGGGAGCAGCAATGAAAACTGAAAAGAAAAATCAACACTATGTTTATGTGGTTTTTGCAGGGTTAGAGCAGAAGGTCTAATCTCTCCTCACCTATTTATGCTTTTACTTATGCTGACATTCACAAAGAGACAGAACGTAAAAGTTGTAACTGGAAGGAAAGAGGCATAATCACAGTGGAGGGGAATAAAAACAGCCAGATTTCTTTTGCAGGCCAAAGTTCTCTTTTGCCCACATCAGCCCTGGACAAAATTTTGAGTTGGCTATCACTTCACATATCCATCTCCATCTAGTACTATAGAGAGTCACAAGGAGAGGGAGCAGGCTACAAGCAGGGTGTGTAGAGCACAGCAGGGTCTCACCTCTTCTATTGTCCCAGGCATAAAGTTCCTTTATCCCCAACTCATTCAAGGACTTGGATAGCTCCAGTTCCTCTCCGGCAACATTGTCCCTCAGCAGAATCACGTGATCTGGGCTGACCTCACACTTTGCACAAATGACTGGCAGAATATTCTGGAGTGGCACATCTGGGCTCACCCGCACAACAGCTTTTTGTGTTCGAAGGTAATTCACTACCAAACGCACAGATTTCTGGAAGAATAAATCAGAGACAAAGAATTCTATGAGCAACCTCTTCCCACAATAGCTCCAACTTCTGTTTTAAATTTAGAATTAACAGGATTTTGTGCAGCTCTAATCCTTCTTCCATAAATTCAGTGAGTCACAAGGGAAATGGAATAATGAATAGTGAAAAATAAATGTCCAGAATAATGGATTTATCTTATAGAGTTTCTCTTACTAATTAACAAGCTGCTAGACAACATAGGGAAATGGATGTCAGTGAGGGCTCTAAATTTAAAAACCAATACATATACTGCCTTTCAAAGACTCTGACCAGATTTGAACATAAATATATATCTTTCTAAAGGAAAATAGTTTGGAAGTAGAATGAATAATTTCATTAAAAGAAAAAAATCCCACTAAACAAAACATAAAATTTTCAAGAAGCCAAAGTGTTCATATAAATATATGAATATTTATGTACATATGTATTTATATAAATAATAAGGCACCATATGCATACATGTGTAAGAGTATGTAAATAGATGTGTATTTATATATGTATGTGTTCACACACACACACACACACACACACACACACGCGGAGTATACACATATTTTCAGCCAGAAACAGAGTCTAACTTTTTCAAATACCATACATACAATCAAGAAGAAAACAATAAATTTGACTAAGGCCAATTCTAAATGACTGCAGATAAAGTAGCCCACCAAAAAAACTATAGTATTTAAAGTTTCACTCAGTTTACTGTAATTCAGCCTTCCTGATCACAGCATAGTACAAGGGCACTAAGAAAGTGATCAGAGTAAACATGAGTTGCACAGAGTGACTGAGAAAAGATTTAGGCTCCTTTCTGGTCTGAGTGGCAGGGCTTAGTGGCCATAATAGTGACAGAATGTAGGAAGAAAGAAGAAAAGGAGGAAAGATGAAATTCTCATCAGCTTTCTCAAAGAAGACTCATGCTCATACCCTGGGCCTAACTATCCCTAAGGACTAAGAACGTGAGGGAAGCCACAGGGTTCTTTTGGGTTGAACATTGATTTTTATTTGAAGAATAAGGGAAAATTTTCTTTGGATATAGAAGGACAACAATTAGAATTCATTTTTTATTTGTCTTTTAGTATATTAAGATAATACATAATAGTGGGGCCTATTTTGACATATTCATTTAAGCATAAATCAGTTTTCTCTATTTCAATCCCCAATATTATCCTCTTTCCTCCTCTCCTCCCTCCCACTGTTCCCCTTTAACAATAAGAATTTATTAATAATTGAAATCTAGAAAGTCAAAGGAGACAAACTGTTGGCCACATTTTAAAAGCAAGGAAATTCAGATCTTCCAAGAATCTGAAAGAATGAAGTGGAACTACTTTTAGCTGGACTGAAAGATCCATGGCAAAACCTTATTAGTACAATGAGAAACAAATTAATTTTAATCAACAATCAAAAGGCTGCATAAAGCTGTGTATATAAGATATTCTTCAAATGCAATGAGTAAATATTTCTGACAACAATTTTTTCAAAAAGACTCTCTCCCTCACCCCCAGGAGATGGTAGAGTCTTTTTTTCCCCTTTTTTTCCATACTAGTAATTGAAATCAGTGGCTCTCTAACCATTAATCTACATCCCAAGCAACCCTCACACCACTTTTTTTTTTTTTTTTGAAACAGGGTCTCACAAGTTGATAAGGCTGGTCTCAAATTTATGATCCTCCTGCCTCTGCCTTCCAAGTGCTGGGATCATAGGTGTGTGCCACCATGACCAGCTGAGATGGTAAATCTTTTACAGATCTGAACTACTTCCTAGAGATGAAAGAACTCCAGAACTGCACAGTCCAAAATTGCACAGTCCAATTAATAGCCAATAGCTAACTAATTAAAATTCAATAACATTTAAAAAAAACAGTTTTTCATTCACACTAGCCATATTGCAAGTGCTCAAAATGTACATGTGCCCAGTGGCTCTTATATTGGGAAGTGTAGAATGTGGGGCCATTTCCAGCTTCAGAGACAGTTCTATTGGATAGCTGTGTTCTTCATTAATTCCTTTTCTATATATAATACATACAGGAGCAATTTTACAACAATGAACATTATTAAATTCTGGAAATTCTATCGCCTATAATAAACCCAGTGATTTGGCACCCTTTGCCCAGCATGGCAGCAGAAACCTCAGCCACAGCTTTCTGCATGTGGTATTTAGAAGAGCAAAGCAGGCTCTCCTCAGCATCTCCCACACACTCACTCATAGGCATGTGTCCATGTACATCCTCTCATCACACATAGGCATCTACTGACCTCAGGCACCTTAGGTGGGCCAGGCTTCACCTTTTCTTCAGGAACTTTTTCTTTCAGAAACACAGTGTGCACATTCAAGGTTCCAACCAAAGTATTTGGCTTAAAACTCAAAGGCTGTTGGGTTTCTGAAGACCGGATCTCAAGGGCATGGTGGGAAGGATTCAGGTGATTCTGAAGGCAAAGTTCAACCAATAGGTCCATCATTGCATGGCTGAAAACGGGAAAACAAATCATGATTATTAGGAATGTCTGCACTCTCCCTCTGCCTAGTTGAGTAAGGGCAGAAATGGGTGAGTGAGGAAATTAGACGTGCTTATAAACACAACACAGGCTCATTAATTTCTTATGCATGATTGTATAGCAATGTTACCCTTCTCAATGCTAATGAACAACATTGCTGAAAGAACAGAATCATAACAGATGATCAAAATCATAATAGCTGAGAAAAAAAGTTGTAAATCCATGAGTATGTTGAGTTGAATAATCTAAAGCCTGATAACACAAATCATACTACTTATAGGTACATGACACTAAATCAGTGATTTGTAAGTATAATGTATGAAGAAAAACTAGGCTTTAAGTTACAGAATTTGTTAAGCATTTATGAATAATAATGCACCAATGAATTGGGGAACTAGAAGAAATGCTGAACTCCTAGACACATGTAACCTACTAAAACTCAATCAAGGAAAAAAAAAAATCCTGAACAAATAACAAAGAAATTGACTCAGTAACCTTGCCAAAAAGAAAAGTCCTAAATCAAACATATTCAAAAGATTCTCCCAAATATTCAAAGAATAATGCCAAAGCTTCTTAACTCTTTCAAAAATTGAAAAAGAAATATTTTCAAACTTGTTTAATGTGGCCACCATCACCTTAATAACAAAGAGAGACTCCACAAAAAAACTTATAGGCAAATTTCCGTGAGGAACATGGATGCAAAATCCTCAATAAAATAATAACAAACAAAATTTAACACCACATTAAAAAGATTATATACCATGTTTCATCCAATTATTGGATGAAAGGATGCAGGAATGGTTCAACTCAGCCAATCAATCAATGTGATACATCACATTAACAAAACAAGCCTTATAAAAAGGCATAATCATCTTGATATAGGCAAACCATGTGACAAAATTCAACATCCATTCATAACTTAAAAACTGTCAACAAAATAGAAGGAACTAACTTCAACACTATCAAAACTATATGTGAAAAGCCCACAACTAACATCATATTCAAAGGGGAAAAAAACTTTTCCACTTAGATATTTATAAGGCAAGGATGCTCCCTTGTTACTTCTGTTCAACATAATACTGGAAGTCCTAGCCACAGGCACTGCACTGCCCAAGAAAATAAATAAGAATTCATGCAAATCAGAAGGAAAGAAGAAAATTTTTCTGTGTATAGATGATGTGATCATAAATGTAGAAAATCCTGAAAATTCAATAACAGCAAAACATGGTTAAAATAATAAACTACTCCAGGAAAGTTGCTTGATACAAAACCGCATAAAAAATTAGTAGCTATATGTGTTGGGTTTTTTTTTTGGGGGGGGGGGCAGTTACTGGGGATTAAACCCAGAGGCACTCTACCACTAAACCACATCCCCAGCATCTTGTTTGTTTTGTTTGTTTTGAGATAGGGACTCACTAGGTTCCTGAGGTTGGCCTCAAACTTGCAATACTTCTGCCTTAGCCTCCCATGTTGCTGAGATTCCAGGCATGTGCCACCACAACCAGATAAAACTAGTGGCATTTCTGTATACTAACAATAAGCTATCCAAAAAGGAAATTAAGAAAGCAATACTACATATAATAGCAGCAAAAAGAATAAAGTAGTTAGGAATAAACATAATCAAACATTTGAAATATTTATGCACTGAATTACTGGATGAAAGAAATCAAAGGAGATGCAGATAAATGGAAAGATACTCCCTTTTCATGGATTAGAAGAACTAAAACTGTTAGTGTCCATGCTACACAAATAAATCTGCAAATTCAATACAATCCCCACCCAAACCCCAATGAACAAATAGACAAATAGAAAAGTATATCTTTAAATTCATATGGAATAACAAAAAATAGATAAATATATCTTTAAATTAATATGGAACAACAAAAAATAGAAAAATATATCTTTAAATTTATATGGAACAACAACAAAAAAGACAAATAGAAAAAAAAATCGTTAAATTCATATGGAACAACAAAAGACCTTAAAGAGTTAAAGTAATCTTGAGAAAACAAAGCTGGAGGAATCACATATGCCGATTTCAAAATATCTTACAAAGCTTAATGTACTTGCATAAAATTAGACATGTAGATCAATGGAACAAAATCAGCCCAGAAACAAATCCATGCATTTATACTTAGGCAATCTTTGACAAGTATACAGAGTGCACAGTGAAGAAAGGACAGACTCTTCAATAAATGGTGTTTGGAAAACTAAACATCCTCATGTGGAAAAATGAAATTGGACAATTCTGTTATACCATACACAAAAATAAACTCAAAAGGATTAAAGATTTAAACTAAGACTTGAATCCATAAAACTGCAAAAGTAAAACATAGGGGAAATCTTGCTGATGTTGGCCTGAGTAGTGCTCTTTTTGGATATGACACCAAAAGCACAGACAACCAAAGCTAACAAAGGCAAGTGGAATTGCATCAAACTAAAAGCTTCTGTGCATCAACAGAGTGAAAGGAAAACTACTATGGATTGGGAAAAAAATCTTTTCCAACCATATATTTAATGTGGTGTTAATATCCAAAATAGACAAGTAACTCAAGACAACTCAATGGCAAATAACCCAACTAAAAGGAGGACAAAGGACTCAAATAAACATTTCTCAATATAAGTCATACATATAACCAATGGGTATATGTAAAAAACATGTTCAACATCACTATCAGAAAAGTACAACTCTACCACAATATCACCTCACACCTGACTGAATGTTTATTATAAATTTTAAAAAAAGATAAATGCTGGTGAAGTTGAAAAGGAACTCTTATACACAGCTAGTGGAAATGTAAACTGGTATGGCCATCATGGAGTGGAGTATTACTAAGCTGTAAAAAATTTTAAAAAATCCTTGCCATATATAAAAACATGAATGAACCTGGAAGACATATGCTAAGTGAAATAAGCCAGACACAGAAATACTGAATGATCTTACTTATATGTGGAAGCTAAAAATGTTAAATCAATAGAAGCAGAGATTAGAAGAGTGGTTATCAAGGGCTAGGTGAAGAGGAAATGAGGAAATAAATGCCTATCAAAAGCACTAAGTTCCTATTATGTGGTAGGAGTAAAAATCTGGAGACCTAATGCACATCATGGTGACTACAGAAACTGTGCTGTATGTTTGATATTTTCTGAGAGGGTAGAAATTTATGGTTCTCAACGCGTGTGTGCGCACACATACACATACAAATATAAGTACATGAGTTGACAAATATATAAACTACTTTGTGGTGATCATTTCACAAATATACATGTATATCAACATCATGTTTTATACTTAATACAAAGTTTATATTTGTCAATTTTGGCCCAGTGAAACTGAAATAATTAACCAACTAACTCTTCCCAACAGACACTTCATACAATGGATACTTATTTTTTGGTTAAAGAAATGTAGACAAATGGCATAAAAGTATATGTTTAACTCAGTAAATATTATAGATAACCTACTGGGTGCAGTGTGTTACAAAGAAATTTAGAAAGCTTTAAAATAAAACAAACTTCTTTGTATACTCTGGATATTAGGGCTCTATCTGAAGTGTGAGGAGTAAAAATTTGTTCCCAGGATGTAGGCTCCCTATTTACTTCTCTTATTGTTTCTCTTGCTGAGAAAAAACTTTTTAGTTTAAGTAAGTCCCATTTGTTGATTCTTGTTATTAACTCTTGGGCTGTGGGCATCCTATTAAGGAATTTGGAGCCCGACCCCACAATATGTAGATCGGAGCCAACTTTTTCTTCTATCAGACGCAGCGTCTCTGATTTGATATCAAGCTCCTTGATCCATTTTGAGTTAACTTTTGTGCATGGCGAGAGAAAGGGATTCAGTTTCATTTTGTTGCATATGGATTTCCAGTTTTCCCAGCACCATTTGTTGAAGATGCTATCCTTCCTCCATTGCATGCTTTTAGCCCCTTTATCAAATATAAGATAGTTGTAACTTTGTGGATTAGTCTCTGTGTCCTCTATTCTATACCATTGGTCCACCCGCCTGTTTTGGTACCAGTACCATGCTGTTTTTGTCACTATTGCTCTGTAATATAGTTTGAAATCTGGTATCGCTATACTGCCTGATTCACACTTCCTGCTTAGAATTGCTTTTGCTATTCTGGGTCTTTTATTTTTCCATATGAATTTCATGATTGCTTTATCTATTTCTACAAGAAATGCCGTTGGGATTTTGATTGGCAAAAAATTAGACAATAAGATAACAAATAACCCAATCAACAAATGGGCCAAGGACCTGAACAGACACTTCTCAGAGGAGGATATACAATCAATCAACAAGTACATGAAAAAATGCTCACCATCTCTAGCAGTCAGAGAAATGCAAATCAAAACCACCCTAAGATACCATCTCACTCCAGTAAGATTGGCAGCCACTATGAAGTCAAACAACAACAAGTGCTGGCGAGGATGTGGAGAAAAGGGTACACTTGTACATTGCTGGTGGGACTGCAAATTGGTGCGGCCAATTTGGAAAGCAGTTTGGAGATTCCTGGGAAAGCTGGGAATGGAACCACCATTTGACCCTGCTATTGCCCTTCTGGGACTATTCCCTGAAGACCTTAAAAGAGCATGCTACAGGGATACTGCCACATCGATGTTCATAGCAGCACAATTCACAATAGCTAGACTGTGGAACCAACCCAGATGCCCTTCAATAGATGAATGGATAAAAAAAAATGTGGCATTTATACACTATGGAATATTACGCAGCACTAAAAAATGACAAAATCATGGAATTTGCAGGGAAATGGATGGCGCTAGAGCAGATTATGCTTAGTGAAGCTAGCCAATCCCTAAAAAACAAATGCCAAATGTCTTCTTTGATATAATGAGAGCAACTATGAACAGAGTAGGGAGGAAGAGCAGGAAAAAAAAGATTAACTTTAAACAGAGACATGAGATGGGAGGGAAAGGGATAGAAAAGGGAAATTGCATGCAAATGAAGGGAGACCCTCATTGCTATACAAAAATACATATAAGAGGTTGTGAGGAGAATGGGAAAATAAACAAGGAGAGAAATGAATTACAGTAGATGGGGTAGAGAGTGAAGATGGGAGGGGAGGGGAGGGGGGATAGTAGGGGATAGGAAAGGTAGCAGAATACAACAGTCACTAATATGGCAAATGTGGATGTGTAACCGATGTGATTCTGCAATCTGCATTTGGGGTAAAAATTGGGAGTTCATAACCCACTTGAATCTAATGTATGAAATATGATATGTCAAGAGCTTTGTAATGTTGTGCACAACCAATAAAAAATAAATAAATAAAACAAACTTGGTTTTTGAACTCAAATAAAATAAAGCCATAGGTACTTCCCCTAGTCCTTCACTCATTCCTCCCTGACCCTGAGCATCCCAGCCCTGTGGGGCCCTGATACTAGATGGCAACTCAATGCCAAAACAAACAAACACAACAACAACAAAAGCCCAAACTACCCCATTTCTCATCCAATTGCTATAAGACTACCAATGATGTTCTTATTGATCCAAAGCAATATTTCAAAGTCATCTTCAAAACAGTATTTACCTCATCCACTATCCAGGAAGTGACTGAGTGACAGTGTCTGCCAACCAGTGAGACCCAGGAATCCCCAAGAAGCCAGTGCCCTATGACTGATGGGGCATCTGGGGGTCCAGGCAGTTCAAACCCTCACATGTATCACAGGTGGATAGGCAGGCTAATACCTACAATGAATTCTGGTTGTTTCAGCCCCGGGGCAAAACTCATCTTTATCTCAACAAGGAGCTTAATGAAATAAAGCAAGGAGGTGCACACCATGCTCTCAAAGACATGCTAGTCTCCGCATGGAAAACAGACTCCTTAAAAGTGCTAAAATAACACCATCATACAGACTCTCATTCACTGTCTACCTGATAGGTCCAGGGCTCCACGGTGCCTTTACACTTTTCTCTAGTCTGAGTGATGCAGACTGTCGTCCTGGGGTTTCTACACAGGGGGAGTGGGGCTGGGATTTGATTTATACTCTTGTCCATGGATGTGACTCTAGCTTTGTCTCTGCTATCCCCACCCAGAGTTTATTTCCACCAAGTAAACATACAAATGGTCAAGAAACACAAAAAAAGTACACAAACACTGCTAATGTTTCCTTCTAACCTTTTAGTCCAATAATTGGCAGCATATTTGAAACATCTAATTAGAGAGTTTACTGTGGAAGGCAAGTGCCACAGGGCTCCCTGGCTTTATTCCACTACAAAGAATGCACCCATGTTGTCAGAGCAGAAGCCAATGGTTACAAGTTAATGTGCTAGCAAAGTAGTACACTAGTTAGGTCTGAATAAATAACTGCGTGTTCAAATTGCTACCTTCTGTGTCACATGGAACTCTAGGATTCACTGATCCAGGCTCCACAGCAACACTGTCCTCCATTTTCCACTTTCCTGAGGAAGGATGGAATTCTCCTCAGGAGTGCTCCCTACTGGGAAAGCAAATGCTCCCTACTAGGAAAGCTGCAGTTACATTTTAACAGTTAAGGGTAGATGTAGTTTATGAACAACCTCTTGCTTAAATTTACTATTACTTTTGAGGGTCAGCAAACAAAAGCAAAAACCCAAACCTCTATTGGAATATGATGGAAAATCAGACATAGGTTATCACACATGTTAAGTACTTGAAGAACACAGAGCCATTACTGATCAATTCAGGGAAGCAAATGGGACCCCATTCCTTCGTGGTTGCTGAAGCAGCACCCAGGACAGACAGTTTCTAAAGGCGAGTGAGAGTGAGGAGGTCCAGGAAGCTCCCCTCTCTCCACCCATCTCTAGCTGTGAGCCTCAAGTGGACACAGCTTTCTCATGAGGACTGGCTCTGCTGCATTGATATAACCTTGGTTCATGAATGTCATAGGAGAACCCAGGTCCAAAGACATAAGCTCAACTTAGTAAATGTCCTGCAGGGTTTGGCTTGCTATTTAAAAGATGACTAACTTGAAATATTAAAATACTCACCATTTTTACACTACACACTCTATGGGAACCTGTCTGTGTGAGGTAAGGTACAAATGGCTTTTGCCACTTTGCACTACGCCTATTATACCACTATTGACTGAAATTTTAAAATACCAAATTCCAAACAGCCACCCAGTTCTTTTAAGGCTCCTTTGATCTGCTGGAGAAACCTATCCAGAAAGGAGGAGGTAATCCTTGGCACAGTGGCAGTGCCCAACAATGGACAGAGAGGTACCAAGCTGCTACAGTCCCTGTGGGTTTTCTTTACAGCTCCATCAGGTTCCAACCTGTGTCCCCAGGCCTTCAAAGGCCTAATGATTCCCTAATTAGGTGTTATGTGTATCTCTCCATGAGGTCTTAGTAGGTCACTGTGCCACTGGGCCAGGTAGAACTTTCCAGAGACTGAATGAGGCTGCCTAGTGGCTCCTGTTCTCAACACCTGCTGGGTCTAGTCTCCTCCTTACTCCCTGTGGAGGTCTGAAGGAGCAGTCCCCACCTCTGATCTACAGCTCTGTGCACTCTGATGAGGGCCTGCCCATCTCTGCTGTGGCAGTGCTGTGGGTCAGTGGAGGCACCTGGGGGTAGGTGCCTGGAGTGGAATCCCCATGCACTGCTGCTGACTTGTGAAACTGCGCCTCTTGGTGCCTCAGTTTCCTTATTGTAAGGGCATTATGATGGGGCCCACTTCCCAGGGTTCGTAGACTCTTTAGGTGAATTAACGTCTGTAAGGCAGAGTACTCTATCAGTTTCTACTAAGTTAATGAGTTACTTTGTTGCTCTCCTCTCTATTTGGATTCTACATAGTAAGACATTCATCTGGCTCAGATTGACAGTCACTTGTCTGTATTTGTCTTGTTAACAGCCCCACAGGGATGTTAGATCTTTCAGACAAACATCTTTGGAGCATTGCAGAATAGTTCCCCACATTTTACAAGGAATGAAACTGAGACTATTAGATACCCTCTGAATATTAAAGGAAAAGTCAGGTATATTAGGAAGCTAAGGAGTGCAAAGGACCTCCTGGCCTTAATGAAAATCCCATAGGAATGTCACTGTTAGGCACTTCAGGGACCCCAAGAAAATCTCACTGTCTCTCTGTGTGTATATGTCTCTCTCTACATATATATCTATATATATGAATAATCATCATCATCATCATCACCTTCATATATATTTTTTTTCAGTATACATCCCAGGTACAAAAGAATAGGAGATGGTAATAAAAGGGATCAATCATTCCAAAACCAAGTGAACAGGGGTGAAGACATTGATGAGAGATCTCTTAGGTTTTCTCTCCCATTCCTCCTCAGTAGGCCTTTTTCCTTCCAACTCCTTTACCTCTGTTCTCCAAATGTCTTTTTATAATGTAGAAATGAAATTTGCTTTTCAGCATCTGTTTTGGTCTCTGTTTTTAAATTCTAAAAATGAGTAGAATTTTTATACTTTTTTTCTTTTAAAAATTACTTTCTAAATGTATACAGATGTCAACAATTGTTTTTGCATGAGTCAATGACTTCAATGAGAAACAAACTGGTCTTTTTTCATAAGTGGCTCTTTTTTGAAATCCTAGCAGACAACTAGATGTAGAACAAGGAGCTTGTGCCTATATCCACTCTCAGAGCTGAGGGGCAGAGAATAGAGGGCAGCCCACAGGCTGCTTGCGGAGCATAAAATTGGGACACATAAGTCAGACAAGCTGCACCCTGGACCCTTCAGGCTGTGGCTGATTAATGAACAGTCCTCCTCTAATCAGGGGACTTCTCTCTACATAATGAGCTTGCTATCCTGCTAGACCTCAGATGTGTTCACTGGAAATGGATGGGCAGATTCTCTTCATCTGTGATGACAATGTGCATCAGGACCCTTCTTGGGCCTGTGAATTTATCCTTCTCATAGTTCCCCTCCTCGTGCCAACTCTGGGCTCATGCTCAGGATTATGTGCCTGACACCTAGAAAAGCCAGTGGCACACACTCAAGCAGGGGATCTTGACTTGTAACATGCAGTCTGAAACTTCAGGGGTGTTGAAACACCGATTGCTGGACCCCATCCCAGCATTTCTGATCAAAGGGCCTAGGGTCAGGCTAACATATTCCCAAGAGATACTAATACTGCAGGTTCAGGGGCCCCACTTTGAGAACCATTAGACTCCAAGGACTCGAGATATGTACATTAGAACTGACGTGTTGACTGAAATAATGGCTCACTCAGTGCCAGGTGTACAAATTACTTTCAGGTAATTACAATCTAATATGCTCTTAAACTGAATTTGCATGTGCTATGAAATTTTGAACTGGTTCAACATGGTCCAGATTCTTATGTGAGACCTAGGCTATCATGTGACCCTAAGCTCTGGGCGAGGCACACTCTGGTGTAACAGAGTCAGAGCAAGCCTGGGAGAAAGTCCAGTCTGACAGCTTTTCGTGGCACCAAAAAGGCATAGCAAGATGCAAGCAGGGTCCTCTGCAGGCAGCCCGTATTAACGAAGCGCCTCACAAGTGAACGTGTGGGCACAACACAAAAAAGGTTAAAAGCAACTCAGGGGATAAGAAGAAGGCCAGAGCCACACAGTCTGTTAGCCAGAGGAAGAACTCCAGGTTTGAGGTTGGGGTCACCAGCAAGAATTCAATTTTAAAGAGGCTTGAGTCCTGATCTACTAATGCTAGAGTAACAACCAGAAGAATAGTGTCAAATTCCAGATGGTTGGCATTTCAGAGCCATGTAGCTGCCAGGAGTCTGTAAAAGCTTAATGATGTAAATTTAGGGAAAGAGAGAGATTACCAACTTATGAGGGCCTGTTTTCTTAGTGGCAAATTTTAAATCTCTGTAAAAGACAATATTGGTTAGAGTCCCTTGACCTGGAGATGTGCAAAGGCTGGGAACCCAGGAAAATCTGACAGTTATTCTACCCAGGAGTGACGCCATGAGATGAGTTACCTACACAGGTGTGGACTGGTGATCTCAAACAAAGTGCATTCTGGTGAAGATCAGCCCCCAAAATATCCTTAAGCTGACCACAGTAACCCATGCTCTTTCTTAACTATGATCTTATCATCTTTGACTTTTATCTTTTTTTAAATTTCATTTTATTGGTTCTTCTTAGTTATTGAAAAACCAACCTCTACCTCAGAGCAAAGCCTTTTCAAGGAAGGGACATGACCTTTGTCCTTGGAAAGACCCTCAGAGCACTCCTAGGCACATTCCCACCCTGCTCAGTTGTTTATCTACAAATGAGATCTGCTGCACCAGGTGTCCCCGACTCAGTCAGGCTAGGTGGGGACCCACAGCAACCCCCTAGCAGCCACCAATCAGCTCGGGACAGGGAAATACCTGGGATGCCAGATGACCCTCCCAGTAGTTTATGGTGGTTGATAACATGTTGGGAAACCATGGAGTTCAGTAGGAACACCCCTTTTGGCTTAAACCAATCAGTTAAAACGAAACCCCTCTTGTAGTAACCAATCACCCCTACCCAACTTGTTCCCACCAGTGAATGTGCTAATCATGTTCTAGAGTTGTTATTTGAATTTCCCACGGTGTGTGATGATTTGCTAAGAGATGCTATGATGTATGTGGGGGTCCCTGCCTTCTCCAAAGAATGTATAAAACTGCTGCAAACCCTGGGCTCGGGGCCTCTCAGCGTCATCAGTTGCTGTGTGTGCGTGGAGGACCAAGCTAGCTCATAATAAACACCTCTTTGCTGTTTACATTGATCTTGGTCTCTGGTGGTCTTGGGGTCCTGAATTCAAGCATTACATTATACAAGACAGTAGAATCCATTTTGACAAAATTATACGAGCATTGGATATATCTTACTCTAATTAGGACCCCATTCTTGTGGGTAGGCACAATGGTGGGATTGGTTCACATAGGTAATTGTGTACTAGGAAAATATGTGACAACAAGAAAATTATGTTAGATTTATTCTGTTGTCTTTCCTATTCCTATTCCCCTTACCTGTCTTTCATTTCCCTTTGTCTAATATACTGAATTTCTCTTGAAGGTCACTTTATTTCTTCTGCATTTAGGTTATAGCAGATTAGGTTCTCTATCTGATTCTCACTCAGTAGAAGAGTCAATGAGTACCACTGGGGAACCTGGATACAGCCCAGTGACACTCAAAGTCACCTGCTATTGTTGTCTTAAAATTTCACATAAATTTTGTGTGCTACTTTTAATATCAGTCGGCTTACCCATATGATTGAAAAAAATTAATACTCTGATGCAAGTTTTCCAGTGACTTGTCAAGTCCTGGAATAGAACCACCAAGTGTCTAGACCCATTCTCCCCAACCCAAATACTCTAGGTTCTTCTAAACTGGAACTACCAGCTTCTTATACGGGTCATTTTAGACAGGCTGTGCATTTCCTCTGCTGGTTGAGATGTCCACTTCCTAGTGCTGCAACAAAGTTAGTAATTGAATACGTATATTGTCAATGAATAAATGAATATTTTAGTATTTTTTAATTTATCAAAACCCTACCACCCATGTGATGGATACATCACCAGTACCACAACAACCATTGCACCTTCTGCAATTTGGTGAACAGTCAGTGAGAACAAGCCTGCCTTGTGCTAGTATAGCAAGCATTTTATAATCTATAGCCAATGCCTTAACCTAATTATTTCCTCAAAAGAAAGAGTCTTCCTTTAAAAACTTAGAAATTAAATATGAATGATATCATTCTATAAATCACAGTGATTTTTTGCGGGGGAGGGGACTTCTCCTGGATTTAGGCTACACACACAAACAAAGCCTCAGTGAAGAAGCACACCATGGGGAGTCTCGGAGAGGTGGTCATTAGAAGGGTGACTTGGCATCCCGATTATCACAAGTATTCTATGAGCTTCATAAAAAGGTCTGTTGAACAAAATTCACCTCTCTGCCCTACGGTGCCATTTAGGACTCTATATCCCAGGAATTTACACTGTTTAAAAGGTATTCTTCAAATGAAAACATAAGCAAGCCAAACCATACCCAGCTGCCAACCCGGTTATTTAAGGATGGCCTCTCTCTGGCTGACTCCCCAGGCCAGGACACAAGAACTGCCTCTTTAACTGTACTTCCTTCAGCCCCTAAGGCCAGAAGCTTACCATGGGAGCAAAACCAAATCAACAGGCCTTCTGGAAGCTGCCAAGGACCACACATGTACTCTATCAGTCCCTTCAGAAGACAGACCTGTGTGTGTAGAAACAGGGGGACCCTCTACCGAAGGAACCTGGAGGCCAATACCTGCCACTGTGAGGTTCCTGCACAGAGACCTACAATTCCCTGCACAGGTATAAATGTATCTGTTGTAAAGGGGTGACATGGCTCACAGAGGCTGGCAGAACCACAAGACAGAATATTGGGGGAGATTTCTTCTATACTGCAAAAGATTAAAAAAAAAAAAAAAAACCTTCCCTTTCCTGCCCTGTTAGAGTCTGTAAACAAGTCAAGATGGCACCTGGGCATTTTGTGGAATGTATATATACCACTCCTGTCCTACAATAAACGGCTCCCACTCCTGCTGTATCAATGTACACAAGTTGTTCGTCACCCCCCGGTTATTTTGCTGCAGCTGGACTGCGGCACTGCCCCAGACCCTTAGCTATGTGAATTAATGTGGATGTGACTAATTTATTACATGAAAACCTCACAGCCCAATACTAAATGTCTGACACCTTTTACAAAGCTCCCTTTGGGCTGAGGGCACTGTCTATTTCAATATCTTCTCTTTGCTTGTACACTAATTAAAGTAATGAAACTGGTGTCCTCCCTCCAGCTGCCATGTGGGGAGTGGAGACACCATTCATAAAGGTCTGTCAGGCCATTTTTCTTAAGGACAGCCCAGAGCCCCAGTGCTCACCTCCCAACCTTTAAGAACATATGTGCACTTTTATTTGTTCATAAATTCAAAAGAAGCTCAGGAAAAAAAAAAGATTGTCATTTGCAGAATGGGATCATGAGCATGCAATTTCTAATATACTGTCACTTATGAGGATCTTTCATGTCAGGAACTCTACAGTTAAGGGATGGTTGTGTTTAAAACTACTTGCGTAGCTGGTGAAAAGGTAACTTCATCTTTTACTAAAACACCTGTTTAAACAGAAGGAACAAACTATGCTGACAAAAAACAAGTAGATCTGCTTTAAGCAAAGGTTAAGAAGTGCCTCAATACCAGTGGGCCATTCAATACCCCCTCATAGCCCCTTGATATCGTCTTAATATGTGATCATCCAATCTAGGGTCAAAGTGTGCGACACTATAAAAATTATTCAAGAAATCTGCTGGCATCAATTCAAATCCTTGACCTCCTACCTCTAAAGCCCTGTCCCAAGGGAACACTTCCTTCTGTTAATCCTGAACCCCTGCCATGCTTCACAGTCACAGCCATAGCCAATTGCAAGCCCCTGCCAACCCAGATATAAGCCTTCTCTGAAAGTATTTTTTCTCTGTATTCCTTCTTAAATCACTCATTCTGTCAGACCTCAGTTTCTGAAACAATAAAATTAGCTGGGGATGGGGGTGGGGCAGACAGTAAGCTGGGGTTCTGAAAACTTCAACTGCATCAGAATCACCTGGAGGACTTGTTAAGGCCCATGTGGAAGAGTCTCATCTTAAGGAGGGTTGGGTGGGGCCTGAGAAGTGAATCCTAATAAGTTCCCAGGTGATGCACATGCTCCTGGTCCAGGGTTTCCACACTTTGGAAACCACTTCATGAACTCATCTCTGAGGCATTATCTCACAATGCCATTTTCTTTTTAAAAAAAAAAAAAAAGAAAAGAAAAGAAATTAACCAGAAAATATAATAGTGTACAAACCATAATACATTCACTGGTAAAATTTCATGCACATTCAAAAATCATTTTGAAAACTATAATTAAATTATAAGGCCAAGCGTACTTAAAACAATGACTACTCCTTAAAACAAAGAAATGCAGAAAATCTCTTACAACTCAACTATCTGGTATATAACCCCTGGGAGCCAGGCCTGAGGAAAAGCCCCAAGATACCTGCTTCAAGGTAGGCACCTACCACAATAGCACAGTGTGATGTATTCAGTCCTACTGGTATAAACAACGGCTACAGCGAGGACACACACACACACACACACAAAAAAAAAAAAAAAACCTACCCCTGAGGTCACCCTGGTAGCACTACAGTGGAAAACAGTATAACCTTGTCTAGTACAGTTAAAGATATAGTACTCTATAATCCAACAGTTCCATCCTAGGTATATACTGAGAGTGGCAGTGATGTTCCTCCAATTTTTGTTCACATGTCCCACAGAGTATTTGTGAAAATTTATATACCCTTTTGCCCATTAAGTCATCACCTAGTGCAGGGGTACAGTCTAAGGGTAGAGTGCTTGCCTACAGTGCTTGCCTAGCATGCTCAAGGTCTTGGGTTCCATCCCTAGCATTAAGTAGAAACAAAACAATCACCTAGAGTATTCATTATTAATTAATTTATTAATTTGATAAATAGTTGCAAATGATTAACAAAATTCAGGTTATCATCCAAACACTGATATTTTAAAATGAATAAAATAATAAAGCTCTTGCATCACTTTTTAAAAGGTGTCCACGAGAATATAAAAACCCAAAGTGTTGTAATGTTCACCATTATCCATTTTAATAATTCTTGAGCAAAGTGTTTCTAAGAGTTAAATATGTTATACCATTTCTTGTTCCATTTCTCCTACAAGTACTGCTTCCATTCATTCTTCTACCAGATATGCAAATACGTTTTTATGCTTGAAAGTTTTCCATCATATTTATCTGCCGAAGTCTGGCTGGGCACAAATCACAAGCCACTGAAGCAGGAACAAACTTTATTTCTGAACTCCACCAGCACACTCCACACACGCTCTCGGGAACTCTCCCGAATGCCACGCGGCTCCTCCAGGAACCACCAACCAGAAATCCCTCCTCCAGCACTTCCTGAGAACTCTTCGGGAATCCCCCGGAGAGCTCAACTGGAACTCAACGGGAACTCCTCAAGAACTCAAAAATCATCATCTTAATGGTTCGCTGGCGTCACCTCTCAACCACTACTTCTGGCAAAAATGCCATGCATCATCCCGACTCAGCTGTGGCCCTCAACATTTATCTACAATATAATATTTATTAAAATTTCAAAATTTTCTTATGATTTTTTAACATTTTTATCATGGATTGAGTTACCAGACATAGCAACAGTTATAGTAGCACAAGACTTCTTAACATAACTGTGATGTATTTTGATCAACATCAAACATAAAATATATAATTCTATTGGTAATAAAACTCTGAGTACTCTGAATGAAGGAAGCCGTGCCAATATTTTATTTGTACTCTCTGTGTACAAGCAGCATTTCAGTTGTCCACAGGCACATCCACTGGCAAGTCTGTGCTATGAAGATGATGTGAAAATTAAGGATATGGAAATGAATCCCTTAAACCTGAAATCCATGGATCATGTTTTCATTTGCAAAAGGTGACTGCCAATTGCATGTATACCTGCATAGATAAGGCTGTAAGTAGTCCCTAGAATGGTTCATTCAGGAGGCTGCTCTCCTGGCTAAGTAACTTCAGAACCAAGGATGCTGGGGTAATGGTCCAACTCTGGGGCCAAAGGTCATTTCTTTGGAGTTGTGTCTGGGACTCCTTCCCACCCCTTCTTTCTGAGCCCAACCTCTCACATGCTTCTTTAAGGATTCACAGGAGCCTGGCTGGGCTAGTCATGCCCTCAATCCAGGTGGACCAGTGGGGCAGGCTAGATGGACACCTAGACCTTCACTGATATCCATGTGGCCCTCACCAGTATATGAGTTGGAAGAAAAGGGAAATAAATCAACATCCACTCTTCAGTTGTCCTTCTGGCATCTGTACATGGGAGGTCAGTGGCTCCTCCAGCAGCACAAGCCTCTTACCTACCTTCCATTGACCACACTCTGCTTCTCCAGCCCACTGGGAAGAACTACAGTGATGTCCAGAGTACTGTTTCGCAGTGCCTCCTTCATGTGGATCAGATTCTGCTGTGAGCTGAGGGCTGCATCACAGGGAGGTCTTTGATCCCCATGAACATTCAGAGGAACAGGCTTTCCAGGAGGTGGGGGAGCACGAGCCTTCATCTTCCTTCTTAAAAATGACAAGACAAAAGAACTGGATGAAGCAGAAGTTTTCATACTTGCTTCATAATAATTCATTGTCATAAGTGTTCATGCCTCTCTCCAGAAATAAAACTTGCGAGTGGCATGATCTTTCTAAAGTCAGCATAGCAATAGCATTCCACATTTACAGAAGACACCATCAAGAAAATAAGCCAGTTAAAAGAAAAATAGAGGAAGCATTTTTTGAGGAGTTCCTGGAAAGAAACACCTGAAAAATGTGGTTACCAGCTGGGAGCAGTACTGTACTATTTTCTACAGGATCCTAACAATGCAAAGGTAGAGCTGAGATTACTTGGCCCTTTCTGAGTTACAGGTGGGGTTCACATTACAATTTAGGTCAGTGGGCTCCCTTGATAGTCTGCAAGGGTTGTGCTCAACCTGCCCCAGAGCAGGAGCCAGGACCAGTTCTGAAGGTCTGGAATCCATGGGTCCATGATATTGAATATACTGGGATGATATCAAGCCATATTAAATCAACTTTGGTCTAGCACTCATTGACAAAGCCACTCTGAGTGGATGCAGCTGTTTGGCAGTAGGTGATAGTGTTATAACATGCAATCCTTTCATCTTGATTTATATCAGATTTCAAACTGTGTTTTGAATGTTCACATCACTTTGTAGGAGATTCCTAAACCCTTGCCAATGAGTCACTTCCTCCGATGAATATTTTTACAAATTCTTGTTTCCTCCAGATTAGTAAGGAAAGAAAACTGACCTTTTATATATATATATATATATATATATATGTGTGTGTGTGTGTGTGTGTGTGTGTATTTATATTTTTTTATTTGATATGCAGAATACCTATAGTATATGTGTGCAGATATGTATAAATATATACATTTATGCATATACATTATATGTCTATATACCTACATATAAGCATATATATATGCTTCTATAGCTATATCAGAATAAATACACATACATACATGTAGTCATTTATACATAAGGACCCTATTTTACATAGATCCTGTATATTTTTTATAATAATAGATAGTATTTACTCCGCACTAAACATTCACTATGTCCTATGCTAATAAAAACCTTATTTACCTAATAATTACAATATTCAGTAGTTACATCATTCAGGTCTCAAAATATTTTGCAGCTCAGAAAATTCAGTTTGAGAGAAATCCATAGCTCACTCAAGGGCATACAATCATTGGGTGTCAGGCAGAGCTAGAAACCAGATCGGCTGACTCCCAAGGGCTTGCTCCTGCCCAATCCTCCCTACCCTGCCCCACAGGGAGGCAATGTGAGCTCTCCATGCCCCATAAACTCTGCTGCAAGGTAACCTTCTTGGAGGTACTATGGCAGGAGGTATCAAAGATACAGGAATTCTATTTCCAGAAATTTATTCTGAAGAAATGACAGTATTGCAAGACCACACTGTGGGAGATTCAAAGACTCTCATTATGGCATAACTTCAAATGGCAAACAAGCAAATAAATACATAATCTAACTAAACACTCTTAAATAAATACACGAAACAAATAACATAATCATATACTTATAAAAGACAATGTCAATAAATAATGGTTTAACATTACACTGGCACTATTTAAATATATAATCTAATGAGCAAAAATGTTCAACAAAGATTTTTGGAAAAATGAGCTTCAAAACATTATTTGCTTATGAAAATTTCATTTTTCAAGAGAACAATAGATCACAAGACAGTTTTAAAAAAAAGAATTCACTGACCTCTGAGTAATGTAAGGCATGACGTACATTTTGCTATTTTATTCTGTGCATTTTTAAATTTCTTAATTTTTTCTATAACACTGTCTGCATACTTACTGCTTTTAAAATGAAAGAGGTCATTAAAAATGGGGGGAACCAGGGGCTGGAGATATAGCTCAGTTGGTAGAGTGTTTGCCTTGCATGCACAAAGTCCTGGGTTCAATCCCCAGCACCAAAAAAAAAAAAAGTAAAATGGGGGAATGGGCTGGGGTTGTGGTTCAGTGGTAGAGTGCTTGCCTAGCACCTGGAGGCACTGGGTTTGATCCTCAGCACCACATTAAAATAAATAAATTAAATAAAGGTATTATGTCCATCTATAACTGAAAAAAAATTAATGTTTTAAAAATTAAAAATTAAATTGTGGGGGGAAGAACAAATGGGATTCAGAAGAGGCTGTAAACTTACTGATATTCGGGTCACTAGTTTTAGCAAGACTCGGAATAACATATCTCATCCTCTACTATGATAATTAGGCATAAATTAATTCTCCTCTTTTTCTTGTTAAAAGCCCTGCACTTATAAGATTGTGCTATATTTTATCTTGCTTCCTTTCATTTTATAGAAACAAAAATGAAATAGGCAACATTTTATACACTAAAGACTGAATATTTATTGATTCATATATTCTTTTCTCTGTTTTCTGAGGAGGAATGACTATTACTTATATTTTATAGATAAGAAGTGTAGGTACACCATTCCCATGTTACAGACAGGCAGAGCTAATATCAACTACAGAAAATTTGATTTCAGAGCCTGAAAATTTAACCACTACACTGTTCAGTTTCTATGAGGAAGGAGAGATGTCACCCACTTTAGAGAGAGAAAAATCAAGACAGACAGACTCAAACAATCTTTCACTAATCAACATTGAGTCCAGGGTTACAAGTCTTGCCTATGATTTACCTGCTGAAAGCTGCCTTCAAGAAAAAAAGTGTTTATTCGACAATTTTTAGGAAATGAGTACATATTTCAACTTTGCTGGTTTGAACTCCTTCCAAACATGGAGTCCAACCAGAAGCAGCTAGTAATGCATTGTTTTATTCAGCCACCACTATGCAAGAGAGCATGGGGCTGAAGAGAGACAGAAGTTTTAATTGCCCCCTTTGTTTTCCCCAAATCTACACTCTGTCCCCAACTACCCAAAGTCACCTCAGGGTATCATTCCACCCACCTTTCTCTGCTGTGGTCCAAATTATCATTGCTAAGGGACACACAAATGCAGAGTTGTGTAAGAATGTTTTCTCTCTCTTCAATACAGCAACTTCTCAGTCAAGTCTACTGCTGACATGGACTCTTTCCTTCCTCAGTGTTTACTGCACATGAGGGCTGTCCATCTTCTCATGCATTCCCCTGCCCACAGCACACCCACTACCCACCTAGTAAGGCCCATGGACTAGGAAGGTGCAAATCTGCAAGCTGCAAGGACACCAGGGAGATTTGTTTGCCTAGCAGAGCATTGTGTGTGTGAATACATGTTTATCATGCATGCATATACATTATTGACAAACATTTTAAAATATGGAATATTTCAATCAATAACAAATATATGAAAAAATGTTCATCATCTCTAGCAACTAGAGAAATACAAATCAAAACTACTCTACGATACCATCTCACTCCAGTCAGAATGGCAGCTATTATGAAGACAAACAACAAGAAATGTTGGTGATGATGTGGGGAAAAAGACACACTCATACATTGCTGGTGGGACTGCAAATAGGTGCAGCCAATATGGAAAGCAGTATCGAGATTCCTTGGAAATCTGGGAATGGAACCACCATTTGAGGGAGAAGGAAACTGCATAGACCGCAGCTATCTCTCTCCTCGGACTATACCCAATGGACTTAAAAACAGCATACTACAGGGACACTGCCACATCAATGTTTATAGCAGCACAATTCACAATAGCTAAACTGTGGAGCCAACCTAGATGCCCGTCAGTGGATGAATGGATATAAAAAAACGTGGCATATATTCACAATGAAATTTTACTCAGCAATAAAAGAGAATAAAACTATGGCATTTATAGGTAAATAGATGGAGTTGGAGAAGATAATGCTAAGTTAAGTTAGCCAATCCCCCAAAAACAAATGCTGAATGTTTTCTCTGATATAAGGAGGCTGACTCATAGTGGTGTAAGGAGGGAGAGCATGGGAGAAATCGATGAATTCTAGATAGGGCAGAGGGGTGGGAGGGAAAGAGAGGGGGCAGGGGAGTAGCAAGGATGGTGGAATGTGATAGACATCATTATCCAAAGTACATGTATGAATTGATAAATTGATGAATTGATGTGAACATATTTATATACAAACAAAGGTATGAAAAATTGTTCTATATGTGTAATAAGAATTGTGATGCATTCCACTGTCATGTATTTAAAAGAAATAAAACAAATTTTAAAAATATGGAATATTTAACACTCACAAAATAAATTGCTGGCTCCTTCTGGAAAAAAACTGATAAGGCCCTAAAAACCTTCACAGCAACAATCAGTTATGTGCTTTCTGCCAGCCTAATGGCTCAGTAACATAACACATCTGCCCCCTGTTGAGCTATAAATCAACATCCCAACCTCTAGAGTCTAAACATCTGCAGTGACTCTGACTCTTGAGCTTGAACCACTCTCCAGTCTCCTCCATTATTCTGGCATTATTCAGTTCACTGCTCCTGGAAAACCCACCAGCAGCACCACCTACCTGTGCCTTGTCATACTCATTGCCTTCTATGTTTGCTCTTCTTGAATACTACAGCTTCTGAGAGTTCCTCTCACCATGCTCCTCTCAGGCTTAGCTGAGATCAGTGTTATATCCAAATATCTGAGACTCAGTTTATGTTAATGGGTTGCAACATTTCTTTAAAATTGCAGAATAAGAAGTTTCAAATGAGCAAGGATTTCAGAGGGAAAAGGAAACTGCATAAACCGCAGGGATATAACATCTACCTAAAGAGGAAGCTTTGAGCAGTCTTAAAAGTTGCCAGCATTAAAACAGCATGATTGCAGCTATAATTTTTTTATCATTAAATGAAAGCAATTAATATATTGTACACGTCCTACATTTAATAGATATGTTAATGAATTTAAGAGCTTGTGTTTTTATTCCACAGAATGCCAATTTAGAGAACTACACATGAAAAATTTTTACTTCAAAACAATGTCTGAGTATATGTGCAGTAGCTCTACATCTGTGAGCGGAGAACTCCAGGTTGAGAAAACTGTGTTCTGGATACCAGGCACATGGGCTTACCTCACCCCACAGACTGCCCCCTGTGGGAGCATACCTTACTTCTTTATTATTTAACATCTCTGGGAAGCAGGAGATGCTAAATTAAGACTGTGTTTTTAATATGTGGCATATTTTTCTCTTTATATGTATGGGCTGAAATGCTTGGGTCCAGAAATGTTTTGGATTTCAGGTTTTTTTTCAGACTTTAGAGTACATGTATACACTATAATAGTACAGTGGCTTCTCTAAAAATTAAATATAGAAATACCATATGATTCAGCAAGTCCAATTCTGGTTTTAGTGGTTTTAAAACCATCCCCCCCCCAAAAGAAAAACAATAAGCAAGATCTTGAAGAGAGATTTTAATACTAAGTTTATAGTGGCATTATTCACAATAGTCAAAACATGGAAGCAACTCAAGTGACCACCAATGAATGAATGGATAGGTAAAATGTGGCAAATATGTAAAACGAAGTATTACTCAGTCTTAAAAAGGAAAGATATTTTGGCATGTACTATAACATGAATGAACATTATGTTCAAGGAAATAAGCCAGTCCCAGCAATGTATAATTCTATTTACATGAGGACCAAGTGTAGTTAAATTCACCAACAGAAGACAGAATGGGGGTTGCCAGAGGCTGGAGGAAGGAGAATGAGGAATTGTTCAATGGGGTCAGAGTTTAAGTTCTACAAAATGAATAAAGTTCTGAGATGGATGGTGGTGATGGCTGTACATCAATGTGAATATACTTAACACTTCTGACCTGCACCATGGTTAACAGGGTCAATTTTCATTATCAGTTTGCTACCACGATTTAAAAACTACACTTATGATTAAACTTTCATCCTAACAACAGCATTGTCAGGGCACTATGGCCCAGCCTCACACCCTCATTGGTTTCCTTCTCAGAGACCCTCAAATCTCTACCTATCAAGCCTGAGCCCCATAAGCAGCTTGTTTTGCTGAGCAGGGTGAAGTACAAGAAAAGGATGCTGAGCATGATGAAGGGGAGAGGAAAGTCTAAACTTCCCCTCGTGGGAAACAGTGGAGGGGCAAAATGTGCTTGCCAGGAAATAGAGCCTGCTGGGGGGAGCAGGACAGATGGTAGGCACAGTGGTGTCACTCTGGCGACAGGAGAGTGAGGAAGCATTATCCTGGATCCCTCCTACGCCTTCTCCACCAAAGGATTATGTACAGATACTCCTGGAGTCAGGTTTGTGTTTGCCAAGGATGTATGCATGAGAAAGCAGAGACTACCATGTTGGAGGACCAGACAGCCTCTGCCAGACTCTTTCCTCCCTTGTGCTTGCAGTCAAGGCTTCTCTGAAAATAACCACTGACCTTTGTAGGATAGACTCACAGAGGCAAACAGAAAATGTCCAGCTTCCTCCACCTGGGAGTGGTTCAGCCTAGGAAAGAACTACTGTTGTTCTCTTGAGAGCCTTGACTGATTTCACTCAGTGTTGAAAAGTCATGAGCATTACCAAGCGGGTGGCGCTGTTCTCAAAATGCTGTGCCTAGGTGTCTAATTGTCAGGAGTGTGTGGGGGGGCAGTTTAAAAAGCAGGATTTCGCACAAGTCTAGGAAACCATGGGATTCAGGCCATGCCTGGTTCCTCCTAGGTGCACCCAAGACAGGTGTCCCTGGCTGCATCCAGGCTGGGCAAGCAGGTTTTGTGTCCTCTTTCCCAGCACCCAGCAGGTGCAGGGCAGGTCCTCCAAGCCCTTCAGGAGATGAATCATGGAGCACATAACCCAAACTCCCTCTGGCCTTCCAGGTTAGAAAGATGGGTGTGCCTCAGCAGAAACTATTTACAAAATGAGAAGTAGATACAAAAGCATTTCTGGAATTTCAAAGGCCATCAATCTTAGCTCCAAATGATTTCAGCTTAAAACCATCACACATTTACTGTTTCTGGGCAATGTTTGCTAATTCTCACATCAGCTGGGTGACTCCCAGCTGGGTTTTATTTTGAGAGCTCTTCAATGTGTGGCAGAATGCTTGAAATCTGCTCCCTGAAAGTCAGAGGAATAAGAAGAATTATGTGGGCTAAATGGCACAGCGAATGCAAATCTCAGGCAGCTGAATTAAAACCAAATTCCACAGGTGCCAGCAGGCCCCTCAACTAGGATGGAGTGGCTCCGTGGCTTGCAGATTGTCCTGGGGAAATTCATGGTGTTCTGTATTCCCCCAGAACAAGAGTCCAAAGGGCTTCTTCTGCTTTACATTTCTTTCATGTCTCCAATCAGAAATGAAGACATAACATTTTCTTAGGGTCCAAGAATCTTGATGCCAAAGTCAATGGCCACATTGACAACAGCTTACCTGAATGATGTACCTATGTGGTTTATAAAATTTACCATGTTGGCTGCTCTGGCTGGCTCCTGGTAAACAACTCTGCCCACAGAAAACTTCAGAGAGAAACCAGACACACCCCGGCCCCTCCTGGTTACTGATCTAGCAATGAAGCAAGCCAGGCTACAGGGCCTGTTTATGCCACAGGCAGAAGGGAGTCACCTGTCTCTCCCATGAGACTCTTCAGTATTTGCATGTTTGCTTAATGCTGGAGGAAAACCTAAGAGATATAAATATGCTATTCCTGGTTTTGTTTGGCTATTTATTACCAGCCATAGCTCTAGATTCTGTTCAATTCCAAGAGAACACAAATTGATTGGTCCAAACAAGACAGGTGAGTCAGTGATCACCTCATGAGTAAGTGAGTATGGGAGTGAGTCCCCTGGGACTCAGCTCCACATGCTCAACTCTGGACAGACCGATGTCCAGGAACTCTGATCCACTAGCACTACAGAAAGCTGTCAGGAGTGTTGTCAAAGAGGTGGATGAGGCATCCTAACAAATAGTACTGGCTCCCACATCTTTAATTCCAATATTAATCAGACTTTACACAGTCATTTTCTGAACAATGATGAGCCAGTCATCATACCAAACACTTTGTGTATATTCAATCCTCACAATGGCTTCATACTACAAGCTTATTCTTCCCATTCTACAGATGATATGTCTGAGGATCCAACAGCCTAAGTAACGTTCTTATGCATAGCTGGAGAGGCTGGAATTCCAGCTGAAGTCCTTCTGAGCCTAGGATACTATCCTGACCATTACGTATCATTGCCCAGGATAATCAGCAAACCCTGTGCTAAGTATCAGAATGCTGAGCACGAGAGGGGGGGACAAGATGGGGGAGCAATCTTTGGAAAAGGTTTCCATCACACATTCAAAGAGACACACCCTCTTCTCCAATGTGTGGTCCAGATAAGTTTTGTTTGTAAACAAAATTGGAGTCCTTGAGAACATCATTCATTGTTAAGGTTCCACATGGTTCACAAAGAATCTCAGGGACTATGTTTAACAGCTTCAGGAAACAGAGGGAGAGATGGAGAAGCAGGAAGATGGAAGAACATGCCCAGGGCTGATGTCAGGTAGCCAGCTGAGCTGGGATAAGCCTCAGGTCAGTCTGGAGAACTCCTCTATGCCTTTACAGTCAAGTACTCCT
Source organism: Urocitellus parryii (assembly GCF_045843805.1). Lineage (NCBI taxonomy): Eukaryota > Metazoa > Chordata > Mammalia > Rodentia > Sciuridae > Urocitellus > Urocitellus parryii. Next base: position 106,852,480 of record NC_135533.1, read on the forward strand.
TTGAGTATCTAAGAAAGCATTGGACCTTCTACATAAGCTAGATGCCACAAGACTACTTCATGGACACAGATTGCTACAAACCACCTTGAAGGACAGAGACCCCAAGTTAAACATCCCTGTAATACTTTCTATCAGAGCTCAGCACCTCCAAAGCTCAGAGCAATATTACTTCTAAAACAAAATTTCCTTCTAATGAAGGAGAGATTAGGAAAATTTCACCAAAACTTTCTCTACTGTCATTGCCATTAAATATAAAACTTAAAACCAGAGAATCAATCATCAGAAAAACCCAGATAAATAAAGGCTAAAATATGTGTCTATGAAACAGGCAACTCTCAGAAAAACTGTGGCATGAAGACAACAAATATCACCCTGGCTCAGTAAACTTGGGGATATGGCTTTACCTATAAAAACATCATGTCCAGAGCAATATAAGGTCACTGTTTTTTGGAAATCTGCCCCAAGACATCGTCTTAGAGGTATAAGGCCCTGGTTCCATGTTCTGGAATTAGAAAGATGTTAGAGCAAATCCAGCCAAGAGATTGTCAAGCTGTCATCCTGCAGCAAATGACTTAATTTGGGCAAGCTACTATGATTTGTAGCTTCCCCAGGAGTTGAACAGAGGGCAATTTGGGGTTTATCAGTAGGGTCTGCATGAGGATTAAATGAGCTGACTCCCATGCATTTTCTGGTGTGGCACTCGGACATAGCATAGGTAATGCTCAATGACTGGTAATGAATTACAGTTATTTTTACTATGACTAGCAGGTTTACTGTTTGGGATTTAAAAAAGAAAATATCTTATCTCTGCAAGTGTAGATTAGAAGCCAGTTCCTCAAGAAGCCTAATAAAAGTGCACTGATACAGAAAATGCATTCTACTCACAATGGAATTTCACAGTTTTGACCTGGGTGGTGGAAGAAGGTTTCAGTAAGGCAACATAAAAAGATCAGCTTTATAGATAGGATTCTCTAATACATAATAACAAAAGCTATCCATAACCTTAACCAAACTCTAAACTCAGGGGCCTGAATACCTGTGAACACTGCTATCTCACCACACATCAATACATATTCAAAGAGAAACATTTGAGAACTGAGTCCCACAGCTATTACCCAACTTCCAGTAAGTTAATAAAGAGCCAGGAGATGTGGATCACTTAGCTGTGGACAAATGCTCCATGCTCGGGCTAAGCAGGACAACTCCTGCTCCACGTATCAGATAAAAAGTAGAGCTGCTGTATTGTTGAATATTTCAGAAAAAGAATAACCATTTTTTTTTAGAGAGAGAGAGAGAGAGAGAGAGAGAGAGAGAAAGAGAGAGAGAATTTTTAATATTTATTTTTTAGTTCTCAGCAGACACAACATCTTTGTTGGTATGTGGTGCTGAGGATCGAACCCGGGCCGCACGCATGCCAGGCGAGCGCGCTACCGCCTGAGCCACATCCCCAGCCCAATAACCATTTTTTTAAAAAAAAAAAATAGGCAGTGTTAGTTTACTAAGGTTTGAATATTCTTAACAGATGAAATGAAATAAATCAGAGGAGAAAACTTACTGACTCCCAAACCACCAGTCAATGTTTGCATACATGGCAAGCTGTCCTCTGCTCTCTGCTGGAGCTGGCTTGCTTGGGCCCCTGAAAGGACAGCAGGGGCTTTCGACTGGAGCCAGTGCAGTCCCAGAAGTTCAAGGACAAAAACAGCTCCTTATTGCCTGCTGGAGGAGCAGAGCCTCTGATCCAACCCAGGTGCCACCTGACACAATGCTTTCCAGGCAGCTGGTGGCTTGCACTCCCAGCCATGAAATCACAAGTTGTTTTGCAGAATGACAGTGAAAAATTATCTGGGTTCCCTTGTTCAAAGTCACAAACTCTCTAAACTCAAAAAATAAAAAGTAAGCAACAAGAGTTATATGGGAGGAAGGACAGAGCTCGTCATAATGAGGATACCTGGCAGTAATCTGGCTTCTTTCTCCAAAAGTGGGTTCAACAACTTCTGGGAGTTGGCCAGTATGGGAGTGCAGGCGTTCCCTTGGAGAGAAAACCTAATTATTCTTGGAGAAACAAGCCAGCTAGCTGTCTTAACATAGCCAGCTTTGTGCACTTAAGCATGTGTTAAATTTGCATAAAGCAATCCTTCCTATCATCTCCTAGGCATGATTTAGCACCTTCTTTTCCTGAGTTTTGATTCTGCTTTACTTCCTCCCAAAGCTAGACAACCAGAAGCTCATTGTTTTCTTGCAACCAGTCTTTTATGTGACAGTGTCACTTTCAAGCTTGAAACACATATTTGGTTTCTACCAAATAACAGTGTCACAGGACTCCTAGTACTCCTGCCAAAATAGATGGACACATACAGACTGATATGCCCACTGTGCTCTTAGCTCTCCTCTAAGCCAAGAGCTTGAGGAGCTCAAAGAGGGTACAGCAGGCATGAAGATGGAGGGATCTGGCCATCCCCTCCAGATCGCCCCCAACTTTGGCTACTGCTGTCATCTCTGTGAAGGCTGCAGTATCACTGGAATCAAACACATACCTCACCAGCAGTCTTCAAAGTTCTGGTCAACCTCTCTCTCCATGAAGGAGGCATGGTCCAGCTAGCACAATCCTGAGGAAGTCCAGCATGTACCTCCAGCTATCTCCAGTAAGACAACTCCTCCAAACTTCCTTATTACACAAAGACCACACCACACCTACTACCATCTGGCTCCACAACTCCTGGAGACTGCACAAGGCTGTTGGACTCTAGGCCCTAATGATGCCCAGCAAAAAGCTCTCTATGCAACACTGTCTTTCCTCCCTCTATGTTTCAGCTGATGGCTTCAGTATTTGTGAAGGTTTCTACCTCACTGTGTTTTCTCCCTCTTCTCTTCTTCCTTTTACTCCTCCTCCTCCCCAAGTCCAAAGAATGTGCCAGGCTGATTCTACCTCTGTCAAAGCACTCTATCGATGGTTCCCTTTCTATCTCCAGTGCACCACTGCTATTGAGACTATGATCTTCTCTCCCCCAGACACTTAGACAAGACTCCCAAGGAGCTGCCTCCACCACCTGCCTCACTCCCTTTGAGTCCCATTTCCACAAGCTGAAGATGAATCCTCCTCAAGGAACTTTCCCTCCAGCCATGGCCCCTGATGCAAATGCTCAGAGTCCCCTCCCCTCCACCCACTAGGCTAAGTTCAAACAATTTTGTTTGATCTGTATCAGACCCTTGTGCTGCATTCACCACCCCCCACTTCCCTATGATATGACCTTAGCATTTCTACACACAGGGAGTGTAGACCAGCAGGAGGTTAGAGTGTTGAGAACCCCAGACCTACCTGGCTGTTAAGGACTAGAATAGGGCCATGCCAAAGACCTACAAAGCTGAGTTAGGAAAAATCCTGGGCCCTCCTGCTGCGTCCCTGAACTACAATTTGGGTAGCAAAGGATATTTTTATTTCCTTAAGAAATAACAACCATAATTTTTACGACTAAATATCATTTAGTGACATTTCTTCCTGGGCTGTTTGCCCATTAATAGCCACATCCCAAGAAAGTCCCCAAGAAGTTATGTGTAAGTTCATTAAATTTTAAATAATAGATAATTGTGGAAACAACCAGGAGTAAATTACATAACATATAACGATGGAAATGGCAAATGGTCCACCAGAGGTACAGGAAAAAATAAACACAAATAGCAATTAAGTTCTTGAGTAAACCAGAATGAAATTTCACTGACATTGGTTAAAATGACATTCTTTGAAGATTTCATCATGTTTTGGGGATATAACAGGTACCTAGTTATTTTCGGCTCTCACCTTTGGTTTTACATTAGCATCAGAAGAGACATGCTGGCCAAACAGTACTGATTTCAACTCAGAAGTCCTATAGCAAAATCAAGCTTTCCTCTGGATTCACTTAACAGAATTGGCAAGGAGCAAGAAAAGTCAGTACACCCCCTATCACAGACAGAACAGAAATGCCACACCTAGAAGGCAAGAAAATATTAAGGATACTGATTTGCTTTTGACAAGCCACACAATGTGGGTTTTTTTTTTTTTCTCCTCCCTTCAGTGGGAAAAAAAGAAACAGATCTGTATTAAGTTCCTTTTAGCAAAGCGTGAAAAAAGAAGCAAACTGAACAGGAATCCTAAGATAAAAACTGCAAAACCAGGAGTTAGATAGGATGCCATACACTCTGAAATGCATCTTGGCTGCTGACTGATAAGCCCGATCTATTTCTATTTACTTTTGTAAATAACTGAAAAGCAGTGAAATCTGAATAGCCAGCTTTCCACACAACCAGTAACTGATGGGAACAGAACAGGGCTCAGAGAATTTCTCAGGAAAATGAACCCAGCTCCATACACCTGGGGCCATGGACTCATGTAACATGTTGGTTCAGAGAAATGATCATCCACATCATGCCCCCCGCCCCCGACACTAGTGTCTCACGGGAAATTTCTGGACTTGCATTTTGATGACTTCATTACAACCCTGCTTACAAATTTGTGCAGTATAAAAGCAGCTAGATCATATACTTACTACCTCAAATTTAATCACCTCACAATCTTATTTCTGCCTGTATTAATAAATAGAACTTTCACCAACTAAAATAAATGGAAATGGCACTTTTTTTAGGGTGACATTATTCTATAATCCAAGATACCTTCGGCAAAAATAGCAGTGAAGAGGGAAGATGTGAAAACATGTGCAGAAATAGAGGCCCAGAGTTAGCCTGCTTCCATATGGACATTTTCTGGACTAGGAGCTAAGTGTTAGGTGCCTTTAATTCTCCACTGAAAATATGACACTTGATAACCTCGTTGAGGCTGTTTCTCAAAATAGGGCCTAGGCCTCCCAGCAGATGTCTGGGCTGGCGAAACCCGAGCTGAGCAGCCAGCACAGCCTCTCCTCCACCCTTATGACTACACTCAGACCCACTGCCATTCATCTGAGGTGCAGAACTGCCCAGTGATGTCAGGCCCAAGGTTTTGTGCTTGGATAGCAAGAATTCTAAACAAGAGCAGTGACAAAAGGAACCCTGAGAAACACTATGCTGAATTAACAAGGGCACACTGTGGAGACATGTGCCAAGTGAGAGAAACCACGCCCGTGCTCTTGATTAGACTAAATGGTGGACACAGGCCTTGTGGATAGCATCAGGTCTGCTGGGCCTGTTTCCTTTGGAAAGAAAAGACAGAGAGGAGTGGGAGAGTGGGGGGGGGCAGGGCAGACGGAGGGAGAGAGGAAGGAAAGAAGGAAGGGAGGGAGGGAGGAGGGAGAGAGGGAAGGGAGGGAGGGAGGAGGGAGAGAGGGAAGGAGGGAGAAGCAGAGAGAAGGGAAGGAAGAGAGAAGAGATTGGAAGGCTCTCTACCCCTGGCTGACACACTCTAAACTGTCTCCTCCCCAATCCTGTTTCTGGTAGTCCAGGAAAACACAGACTTCAAAATGTTCCTAAAGGAAGCAACTCAGTGAGACCCTGTTTCCAAATAAAATACAAAATAGGCTGAGAATGTGGCTCAGTGGTTAAGTGCCCCTGAGTTCAATCCCTGGTACCCACCCCCCCCCCCCCCGCTTAAAAAAATGTTCCTGATTGTGCTTATGTATGTCTCAAACCTCAGCAAGGCATTTTCTCCTCCATTGGACTGCATCTCCATCTCCACCATTCTCTTAAGTCTGACCTGTTCACAACTCGGGAAGAAGCACACAACCTTTTTTTTTCTTTTGTCCTATCCTTACATTTCTCCAAGTTAATTCCTCTGAGTTTCACATCATGGACCCCAGATTCAGTGGATCAGTGGTTCCTTGCTGTATTTATATTGTTCCTGATTTTCTGTGGCTCTCTGGGTGTTGGATCTGCCACTCTGTGACAAGTAGCAGGCCAGGACCTGGAAAGGTTCTGTCTGATGTTGCTATGGAAGTCCAGTCTATGTTCCCTTTCTACCTCCAAGGGCATCAATCTGGGGCCCTTTCTTTAGCTACCACCTGCCCTAACAACGGGACACACAAGCTATGGTAGGAAATTTTATGCACAACTTTTATATGCAGAACTTTTATTGTGAGTGTGTGATTTCTAGGAGAAATGGAATCACCTGGATGGCAAGCCAAACACTTAAAACACTCTCAGATATCCTTGAGCGTACTGTGACCATCACCCAGGATTTCTCACTAACTGTGACAACTCACCTGCCCCCAGGGCAGATCCTGGTTTGAAGGGGCTTGAAGACTATAAGGTCTGGAAAGCTCTCTTTATGAGAAGGAACACAAAAGCACAATACAAAATGAGAAGTGAGGCCCCTGGCTTCCGTGAATATGGGGCACCTGGGCTTTTAGCTTGGCAAGGGCACATACCACCCTTGCCACCTGATTACCCTGCACATTTCCCTTCCTCTTGCCCACTGGCGCCTCTCCAGCCTCATCTTCTTCCTTCTGCTCCCTGCAGAGGCAGAGCACTTCAGTTTAAATAAACCAAAAGGCCATTCAGCTCCTATGCATCAAATAAAAGCATAGCAGAAGCTTGGACATTTCCTTTAATAGGAACTGTGTTGTGTTTTCAATTGAGTTTCTCCTTTCTTATGTGAGCACAGGCCTGATCTAACTCAGTTTGTCTTCCAAGAGAGAAGGAAACCAATACTTACTGAAACTCAAAATACCAGGAATTTTCCAGCACCCAGTGAGGAAGTGTCATCATTAAACAGATGAGGAAACTGAGGCTGGAAGCTTCACAATGAGTAATAATAAGGAAACCCCAGTTCTTGTTTGCAAGTGACTTAAAATAGAATGAGGAATTCAGACCTACAGAAAGTATAGTTCAATAAGCCCAAGCAAAAGAAATGTGAGATATTATAAAGCATACAAAGGGAGAGACAATTCTTCCAGTGAAGATGCAGAGAATAGTAACAGAAGAGAGATGCTGGGGGAGTAACAAACCCAAGGAAGAGGAAAGAAGCAGAAAGAGTATGTGTCTGGACAGTGGGGAAAGGGCCAAGGGGGAGGGGGGCTCAGCAGGAGGGCACTTGCCTCTGAGTGAGCAAGGTTTTGAAAGAATTCAGGGATATGCCTCTTTCTGAAGGAAATAGCTTATGATTGGCAACTTATGCTTTCTCTCGGTTAGTATCAACATAGGCCAGAATCACACTCAAAAGTCCTTTATGTAAGCTGCTTAAATTCAGGGCAGTGCTGTGGAAAAGAGCTGGGGTGCTACGGAGGAGCAATCAGGTTGCCAGCGGGCTCTCTGCAGCTCAGATTCCTCAACTGAAAAGGGAATCAAAACTCTAGCTCAGGTAAGGTGCATGATACATAGAATAAAGTGGTCCACAAAGCTGGTACATGATTCTCTCCACCAAAAAGATATGTATATAATGAATACAGGAGGAGCATTCTAAGACTCCTCTCTAGTTTCCATCCTGCCACCCTCAGTAGTGACCCCCACCGGACACACTCTCTAGCACAGATGGCAGTGGTCTTGCTTCTTTAAGTCTGAGCTTGTTAGGACCACGCTAGTAAATTTCAAATTTTGTCCAACAGACTTTGGTTCCATTCTGCATGCAGCTTGTCCAAGTAAAGCCCAGGGGAAAACTGAAGTTTCTCTCTGATAACTCCAATTCCTGGCTGTTTCTTACGAATCAAAATGGAAATAATGAAATAAAGTGCTGAGCTCAGTGCTTAGCCCAGGGAAGCTCTTAATACTCACAAACTCAATCCCTCTCCCACCCCATCCTACTCCCCAACACTGCAGAATCTGCCATGTACTCAGTAAGGAGATTTGTAATTCTTGTAACTCTTTAACAGCTGCTGAAAGCTAAAACTTCATTTTTCTTTAACTTAATTCTTACCTACTAAGATAAACAAGGATTTAGGCCAATAAAGCAGTATACTTCTCCACATCCTCAAAATTTGTCTACAAACCACATTTTTGCTTTCCATGTTTAATAGAATGTTACACTGAAACTTTACAAAAATTCCTTTAAAGAGTAAATGTCAATAATAATGAAATAGAAGTTTAACTAAGATGGAATTCATTTTCAGGCTTTGCTGAGCTCAATGCACATGAATATCAATTAAGTTGCTTTACTAATTTTTTTTGGTAAAATTTCACACACAATAGGATATGGTAACAAATTATGCCACAAGTCCACACAGTTGTGCCACTAGCTTTTGAATATATTAATGTGGTATTATTTAAAAGTATAAATTTATTATCATATGTCCTTTCTGGGATACCTTGGGCCATACAATCTGTGCTCATTATAGAAGACCAAAAAAATCCTTTCAAGGGGAGTATCCTAGGAGCTGCTGCTATTTCAGTTAACAATCACACGATGAAAACGAAGAATGTATTTGAATACAGCAATATAATAATGATGTCTACACAGTGTTTTAGACAGTGACCAGGTCCCTAAGAAAGCATAACAGGCTTTCAGTCCTTGAAGCCTGGGGGTTCATCTACTCTCTCTGAAAGCTGTGAGCTGTCTGCTGAAGTCTAAACATCCAACCCAGGAAACTAATAGCTTTGTCAATATCCTTACACCATCCCAGGGATTTACTACTCAATGGCATTCCCCAGGTGCACCAAAGGAGAATAAAGAAAGAAAGGAAATTCCACTTAATCCCAACTGATGAGGTGGCTGGGGCTCACCAGATTAACAGGTGACTATGACCCGGAAGACAAAGACCCAGAGACCAAGCCACATAGAATTTTGAGCAGTATTCTAGAGCAGAGAAATTATAACCAATTATGAATGATTCTTTGCCTGCCTGCTCCAACAAAAGCACATCCATCCACCTCACTTGTACAGGAGCTTTTGTTACTCTCTTACTCTCTTACTCTGGAAAAACAACATTTTCCTTTTCCTCTAATTTGCATGAGAACAGAACATGACTAAACACTAGAACCCAGCAGGCAGGCATTGAGCCTTGATACTTGGACAGGACTTTTCTCACCTGGAGCACTGCTCAGACAGAGAGAAGGGAGTGGACACAACATCCCACTTACACATGATCATACTCACTGGGTATTTCTTTACAAAATGGCAACACAAGGTATGTTAGTTTTTCATTGCTGAGGTAAAAAATACCTTATATAAACAAATTAAAGGAGGAAAGATTTATTTTAATTCATAATTTCAGTCCACAGTTGGTTGACCCTGTTGCTTCAAGTCTGTGGTGGATAAAACATTATAGTAGGAGAACATGATGGAGGGGCCTGCTCACCTCATGGCAGCCAGAAAGGAAAAAGGAGAGAAAAGGGCAGATGGGGAGTACAAATATCCTCTTCAAGGGCACTTTCCCAAGGGCCTAACTTCCTGCTAACAGGTTCTACCACTTCAAAATAGCACCAGAGGCTAATGACCAATCCTTTACACGTGGGCCTTGAAGGACATTTCAAAGCCAAACTATAGTCAGGGTTTTTTTCTTAAGTTAAAGTAAAGGGGGAAAAAATTGATACTGAATATATACCAGAGGTTTGTGATTCACTTGCTTTTTAAGCAAGGCTTTTTCTTAGGAGGTAGCACCCTGCCTATGATGCTCCAGTCCAATACCCTGACAGTGCCCTTGCTCACCACTATCACCCTGATATCTGCTCTTTCCTCTGTACAGAATGCTCACTTCTTATTTCCCTAACAAATCTGCCTGATCCCTAAAGATGAAGGTCACAAAACTTTTCTTCCAAGGGTTCCTAGAGAAACAGATTCTTCATTGCCAGATCAGACACTAAGAAGGGAGGAAGGCATAAGAAGACAATGACCATGTCCTTATTCATGACCCCTCCTGAGCTTCCTTCAAAGAAATGACAAATGTTGAAGTTGAGCCTTTGGCCACTAGAGAAGTCCAAAGATGCTACATTTTTGGTGTGAATGTGATTGACTAACTTGGTCCAAAAGCAAAACATAGTGTTTTCATGGTATATATATATATATATATATTTTTTTTTTTGATGATTCCCCAGCAGGAATGCTGGCTTCTTTATGCATCATTTAATCACAGTTCAACAAAGGGATGACTGGCCTACAAATAAAGGAAATGTTCCCTTCTGTCTCCAATCACCAATAGACTCTCTACACAGAAGCACTGGTGCTCCCCCTACCCTGACAAGGCCATGCCCAGCCCAGAGGCAGGCCCAGGGTGCTATAGCTTGTGTTCCCTTTCTTCCCAGATGCTGTCCTTTCTCCCTGTTCCCTGCAGAGACTCAGATTTTCAATTCATGATGGCAAGAATTAGGACAGGTGAACACGCCTTCAAAATCAAGTACACCTGGTTTTCCTTGAATAATACCACATAAAAGAAGAGAGTTAACACCAAGTAAAAGAAAAGGCTATCTATTAGTAACAACAGACTGTGCTGCCAGGTGTCATAACCCACACTGTGGGTCATGAGGCACACTGTGGGTCACACCCTGAATGCTAGGTCTCCATCTCACTTCAATCTCTTTCCATTCCATCCTTTCACTGTATTTCCTAATAGATGAGCTGAAAACAAGCTCCAGGATTTCTGAATGGTACAACCCATCAATGGAATATGATAGTTATAAAATTATAATTATGAGGATGGCATGGTAACACAGAATGCTGAAAATTAAAACAGAATTATAATTCATTTAAATTATGTCCAAAATGTACATATATAAGGGAACAGAAGGGAATGAATAAAAGCAGTGATTCATGAGGAATGAGACTATAGATTATTATTTTTCTTTATTTTAAAAACTTTCTATAAAATGTTTCATATTACTCTCATGATTAAAAATAAGCCAAGGTATACTTTCACATATACCTGCAAAGACACTGTGCAAAGATTTTGGAAACTAGTTCAGCTCTAGCACATCCATCCCATGGAATAATTCTGAGCAATAAATAAAGGAAATGCAATATGGAAAGGTCCTGAGGACATTTTTTGAAGAAAAAAAGAAATCTCAGATGGACATATAGGGTCAGGGGTGTGGCTCAGTGAGAGAGCTTCACATGTGTGAAGCCCTGGGTTTATCCCTATCACTGTGAAAGAATATAGAAAGGAGGGAGGGAAGAGAGGAAGAAGGAAGAAAGAAGGAGGAAGGAAGGGAGGGAAGGAAGGAGGAAGGGAGGAAGGGGATAAAAAAGAAAGATCACATACCTTCCATTTATATAAAATTTTATATAAAATTTCAAAATGACAAAAATTACAGTGATGAAGAAAAGATCAGTGACGGTGGGGGTTGGGGACAGTGGGAGGAAGAGGAGGGGTGAGACTAGAAAAGGGCAGAGGGAGATTCCTGCATCTTGATGAGGACACTCACACCAACATCATCTTCTTGGTTTGGGTTCTGTTATGGTTGTGTATGATACATGACAGGGTGCTGGGTGAAGGCTCACAGGACCTCTGTACTATCTTTCCTGTTTCCCATAAATCTTCAATATTAAAAGTTAAAGAGGATAAGCTAAGGAAAAATTGAATACTATTTGAAAATGCTTTTCTCATGCTGGTCCCAGCTAAGTGGGTTCACTGATGTCCTACCTCACAGTGCAGCTTCCTACCTTGATGTCCTCTGCTCCAGCATAATGCCCTGCACAAAACTTGTCAGTACACCTTAGATGATAAACAAGATCCTGGTACAGAAGGGAAACATAAGAAAAGACAACAAGAATATTCTAGAAGTCCTCTTACAGACTTCCAAACTAGTATTCGTCTGTATGCCATGATTTAAGTATTTATTTTGTTTTATTGCTTACATACTAACCATCCTCCACTAAGATATAAACAATGGTACAGTCAGTTGTCCCCAGGTATCCATGCAGGATAGACTGATTCTAGGACCCCTAAGGATACCAAGATCCACAAGTAAATGACATAGTAGCTGCATATAACTTAAAAATGACAAGAAAGAATGTCTGTATATGTTCAGCACAGACACAGTTTTTCTCCTAATATTTTCAGTCTATGGGTTGGTTGAATCCACAGATAAGAACCTGTGAACACCAAGGGCCAAGTGTACTGACTTTTGCAAATACTTCATGACTTTCAGTCTTGTTTAAATCACATTGCCATTGCCAGGCTACTGTAAGAGCTCTGAAATAACCACTAACAGGTTCAAAATCTTTCAAAAATTTTCTGGCTACAAATCCCCATGTCTGTTTTTTTCCCACAGACTTTGTTTGCTCTTTGAAAAAAACAGAGGTGCATTGCCCCTGTCACATGCAATAGATCAGGTCTCATGAGGCCAAGACTCTGCTGAAGCCACTTGCTTCTGATCCGTATGTGGTCAAGTGTCAAACAATATATCCTCTGTGCTTTCTCTCAGGCTAACAAGCACAGCTAGAGGAAATGGGTCCCTTTCCACAAAGTCAAGTCTGATGTCACCAACAGGTTCCTCAGCTACTCCTCATCACTGTCAACCCTTGTTACAACAGCCACTGTAGCTCTTCCATGATGTCTGTGACCTTGCCAACATGATCCTGTCCTAAGCTACAACTTTACCACCACCCCAATTCACAGGACCACAGGGAGACCATGAGGGAACATGGATCTTGGAGAAGACAGACTAATATCTTTTCTGGGCTTTGCTCATTTCTTATCTTTCTCCTACCTTCAGAATCTACCCTGGTTCACTAGCTGGCACTATCCTTTCCTGTCTTTTTTGACACTTCCTTCCATTCAAAACAGGAAACGTGTCCAAAGGGTAGCCCTATTCTCACTGCTCCAACTTCCTCATTCCCTCTGAAACTGGTGGCCTTTGAAGCCAGACTTCCACCTCCAAGCCAGATCAGTCACCTCCACCTCTGCAGGAAGACCCCATGACTACTCACGATGCACCCCTTCCCAAGAAGGCCCCTCCTCCTCCAAACTCCAGAGAGCTCCACAGCTGCTTGCTGCCCTCATACCTCCAGGGTTCATGCTGTTCCAGGGCCCCCCGAATGCATCCAAGTCCAACAAAAACATCAACTCTTCCAAAAGCCACCCCTGTTCCTTTAGTCCTTGCCTCCTCCTCATCCCACAGCCCCCTGCCAAATTAGAAGTCATTTCTGGAACCTCTCAACTTGGGTTCCAGTTCATGGTTCTGATCACTTTCTCCACTGCTCTACCACATCTACTCTGATCCCCTCCCTCCCTGAGGTATAAGCTTTGCCCTCTTATCAAACTCTATCACCAAAGTAGCCAAGAACAACTTCCTTAAAATGTGAGCTCAAGGCATATATCTGCCAAATGAGTGAACCACACCCACAAAGTTACATCTAAAGAATATAAAATTCTTAATACAACTTTGTGAATTCTGTAAACATGTACAGTTGGCCCTCTGTATCTATGAGTTCTGCATCCATGGATTCAACCAACTAGGTATTGAAAATATTGAAAAAAAATTGTATCTATACTTAACATATACAGATTTTTGTTCCTACCATCGTTCTCTAAGCAATATGATACACCTATTTGCATAGCATGTACAAGTATCAGGTATTATAAGTAATCTATATATGATTTAAAGTATATGTGGAGCTCTCTGGAGGATTTGGGTAGATTATAGGCAAATACTACCCCATTTTACATAAGAGACTTGAACATATGAGGATTTGGGGTATCTATAGGGTGGGAGGGAGGTTCTGGAACCAATCCCCCATGGATACCAAAGAATGACTATATTTGGGCCTTACCATTTACTGGGCATTTCCCAGGCAGTCTGTGACATAAATGATCCCCTGTTGTATGGTCCTCAATCGCAAAAACCTAATATTCCATCAGAGGTGATAAGATACACACATAACTGTTGTGAAAAAAAAGTTTGCAATTAAGTATGTGAAAAAAAACAACAGGCACATTATAAACCAGAAAGCACAATTCAAATATGAATATTCAGAACAATTATTGACATTAAATTACATAAAATAAAGTTAGATAAAAGACAAATGTCGCCTGCAGAGTAATTTATAATTTTGTAAGAAAATTATTGTAGCATAAATAATATATTATCTAAAGACTTAATTTATAGTATGGCAAAGTCTCTGCAAATGTGAAATAAGATGTCTAAGAATTTTACTCTGTGGTATATAAGTGTCATTTATTTTTAAGCAGAAACTACTAAAAATATCTAGTAGCATTTAGAAAATATTTCACACTTCTTCTTATCATTCTATGAATTTAAAACCAAAAACATTTAAAAACGAAAATATTCTATATTAATGAAGAACAAGTATCTAAATGTCCTACTTGAAATAAAAGGATTACATACAGAAGGTAGCATTTTACTACATCATTCGGACCAGGGCGGCAAATGACTTGTAACATGTCTATCCAGGAAGGAGCTGCATCAAGCAGAGACCCTCCTCCTTCTTCGTCCCTGACAGCTCTGGAATCCATATAGTTGTGGCTACAGGACACATGTGCCAAATAACCCCTCCCCTGAGCTTTCTGCCAACATTCTTTCACTTCTAGTCATGAGCCACTCCCCAAAGCTCCATGAGTGAACTGTGCCCCTAGCACACAATCCAAACCTCACCCTAACCAGAGACCCTGTGTCCCTGTTGGCATGGCTGTATGCCCAGGCAGGGCTGAGGAAAGACCAATGTCCATATCTAACTTAGCCTGGCACAGAGGTATGACATTAGATCCTGGCCATAAAACTTCTACATCCTCCTAATAAAGTGCATTATATGCTGACTGGTGGAACTTTCATATGTTTATGAAGGAAAGGTACTGGTAGATGTTATTCTATGCTGTTCTAGTCCTGATTATAGCTCCCAATGTGGATACACACATTGGCATACTTGTATATTTCTCCCAAAGTATAACAAGAACACATAGATTTTTTTGAGCAGAGGACTCACATGCATTTTTAATTATTTTTAAGCTATATGAAAAATAAATGACTATATGGATGAATTGTTAAAGAAAAATTCAAATGTGCTCCCAAAACAATCCAGAGAGGATACCATCCCACCCTGAGTTCTAAGCACAAGGGCCCATCAGGCCCCAATATCTCCCCATAGCCAAATCATTCTCTGGCATCTCTGCAAACAATAAGAATTTCAGGCATTCAGGACCAGAGGACACCTTTGAAAATCAGCTAAAATCACCTTCCTTCTCCTTCCCGCCCTCCACGCTAAATCACAAATCTTGTACCTGAAACACCAGAATTCAGATGATTCCCAACTAAGACTGGCCCTAAGAAATACAGTGAGTGAACGTTGGGTCCTTGTTCCTTTGGAGCTGTTCTGCCTTCTGCATGATGCTGTCTCTTATGTTACCTGCAGCACATGGGATCATGTTCTCTCCTCCCTCTCAACTACCCTAACTGGCCTTTGGTACAGGATCTCCCAAGGTTCTTGTTCACCAGGTATAAATGACAGATAAGACTACACCTCCTCTGGGAGAGCTGCAAAATGAAAAGGAATATAGATTCATTTTTTTAAGTTCTAAACCTTGACACAGAACTAGGTAGCTGGATGGAAGAAATGGTGGTCTTTCTTTCTTTCCTTTTCTTTTCTTTCCTTTACTTTCCTTTTCTTTTCTTTAACAAAAGAGAAGAAAGATGGACCACTGGGCAGGTGAGGTGAAGTGGCTTTGTGAACCACTTAGTTCAAGGCTTGTACCTGTCTCCTAGAAAATGAAGTCCTTCCTGGGGCTACACATCTTTCTTCAACTTCTCAGGGCAGGTCCCTACAAGGTCAGCACCACTTGAGTGAATAACTACCAGGCCAGTTCTTACTAAATTTAACCATACCAAAATTATTGTAAGATAGATAGGTCAGTTGAATTACTGTTGAAATAAAGTCAGAATGGGTTATATTATTTTTCAAGCAAGCTTTATACAAAATGATAACCTTGAATTTAGTGCCTTGAAGCATATAAATGGACTGAGTTTAATGTAAAGAAAAATTATCCTACTGTATAGCCTTGATTATGAAATGGTACAGTTCTCAAAGTTGACATGTAAGGCAATATTGCTCTTCCCTGGATCTTGAATATGAAATAGGAGGTGTGATTTAAGGGAAAATTCCACTTAGAAAGGGACAGAACATCAGCATGCCCTGACCCATCAGAGTCACAGCAGAAAAGCACTTCAGATCTGGGCAAGAAAAGCCTTTCAACACACCACTAGACAATTTACTAGCTCTTTATATTCTTCCTCACTTTCAGTTGGATGCTACAAGATGGGTGCAGGAGTCTAAAAAGAATGTGTATTTTGAATGAACATGATACACAAAAGATACATTGCTCTCCAGTTTTTACAAACAGTGAACAAATACTTCTTGGATGATTCTTTTCCTTTTTGAGATGAGGTCTCCCTATGATGCCCAGACTGGTCTCAAACTTCTACACTCCAGAAATCCTTTCTTTGCCTCTGAGTGCTGGGATTACAGGCACGTGCCACTGCACCCAGCTGGGAACATTATTTTCTAATGATGCAAAATGTCTTCACTTCAGTTTATATTCATCTGAGGGCATATAAAGAAAAAACAACCCAACTCAGACTCACTGTCTCTTACCACACATTCACAAAACAAGTCACTTCTGACACCAAATATGTTGCAGAAACATACAAAGTGTCTTGTGTTTTTTCCTGCTCTCATACCAGAATCAACACGGAAGAGTTATGTGACTTTAAGGGTATGGGAATTTCTCCCCACCAGCAAGCAATTCTGCAGTGGACCCCAGGAAGTCCTCAGATTCTTCTACC
This sequence comes from Urocitellus parryii, assembly GCF_045843805.1. Taxonomy (NCBI): domain Eukaryota; kingdom Metazoa; phylum Chordata; class Mammalia; order Rodentia; family Sciuridae; genus Urocitellus; species Urocitellus parryii. The sequence goes on from NC_135533.1 coordinate 106,869,106, forward strand.
TGCACATAGAGTTAGATCCTATAAGTTGAAGGCTGAGTCCCCAAGATTGCCGTCATCCCCACTCCAGATGCCAGCCTCCAGCCCAGGTGGGTTTGCCTTTGCCTCTCACCAACTGGCCAGAACTCGGGCGCCCACAACCTCCCTCAGGTTCAATTAATTTGCTTGGGTAACTCACAGAACTCAGGGATATCTTATATTTACCAATTTATTATAAAGGCTATTACAAAGATACAATAAAAAAAATGCCTAGGATAAGTTATGGGAGAAGGGGTGCAGGCTTCAATGCTCTCTCCAGGGTGTCACCCTCCAGTAACCTCCCCGTGCCCAGTTATCTAGATGCTCCCCCGCAACCCTGTCCTTTGGGCTTTTGTGGAAAATGCACTGTACAGGCCTGATTGCTAAGGGCCTAGGAGGAGAAACAAGCAAGGCGTATCTACTCAGATACTGGGCCTCCCCTGTAGCACTCCTTCCTACTGTAGTTTGGATCTTCAGTGTCCTCCAAAGCCCAGGCATTAAAGGTTAGATCCCTGGAGTGGTGCTGCTAGGATATGGAAGAAACTCTAACAGGTGGAGCCTACGGGGTGATTCAAAAGGGCATGCCCTACATGGGGATTGTGGCACCCTGGTCTCTTCTCTCTTCATGTTTCTGTCAGGAGCTGAGTGGCTTTTTGCTCTGCCACACTGCCCAGCTAGGATGTGCTTCTTTGCTACATACCTAGAAGCCAAGCAAACATAGACTAAAACCTCCAGGACTGTGGGCCAAACTAAACCTCTTATTTTTATAAGTTGATTACTTCAGGTATTTGTTATGGCAACAGAAAGCTAAATAACACACCTCCTTCCAGGATATGGGACAGGACTCCTTTGGAGTGAGGAGGGTTTTATGATCTACTTTAAGACAAGGTAGGTCCAACAATTTCCTCACAACCAGCAACAAGACAAAGACATTTGGACAGGGGAAGATTATAGCATCTCTGACCCACCCTGGGAAAGAGAAATGCTAGTTAGTGTCTATGGCTTTCCTTGGGAAGAGGATTTTAAACAAGAAATCATGAACAAAATCATAGAGAGGTAGATAGATCATAACATCACAATCCATTTAATATGATTTAATTTACCCCATTTCTAGAAATAGGTAAATTAGTTTAAATTTAAAGAACTAGAAAACATTTTAATTGCAAGAAATTTTTTTTAGTAAAAATTTTAAAAGCCTCAAAATAATGATGATAGACACAAAAATGTTGCCTAGCAATTCAGTTAAATTTTTAAGGAGAAAGTTATTCTGTTTATCTCCAAAGCTATCAATGTCTCTCAAAAATTCAATTCAGTAAAATTTTGCTACCTTTGTCTCCTGGAAAAATACTTACATTTTCCAAGTTGATATGGGAATACCCCAGTGGCCTAAGACTTGTAAGATATACTAGAATAAACTGGGTTGATTAAGACTCATTCTGAGTATGTCCTTTTTTTAGAAAGTAAACAGTATTTACTTATCCAAGTCTGCTTTTATACTTATCCAATACATTTAAATGAGGGACCTTTTAAACTAATTTGTATTTTCTCATCTCTCTGGGCTGCTCTGTTTCATGTCCAGATTCATGATGTTCAAAGTCAGGATCTTTGTGAAACATGGAGAAAAGAGAGCTAATAAGAAGGAGGCCTGGTCCAGAAGCCATCCAAAGGGAGACATGAGGACATGCAACTCAAAATGGAATTTTGAAAAGGAAGGGAAGGAGTGAAACCCAGCACAGACAACAAACACAGAAAATCTGCTGCTCAACCATAACCATGAGGCATTCCTGGAAATACCTTCTCATTATCGTTTCCCCAAGTCATATGCCTGGAAAGATGAAAGTGAATCCATTTTTATACAATGAATCACACTTTCAATGAGGGCACAGACAGGAATCCGGAAATGAATTTCTTAAATCTTTCAACAATAGATCATCTGAATTATATAAAACAATACAAGTTCATTCACTCCCTTTAGTTATATTTTTCTCAATATAATAAACTTCATAATGTCACTTCTCCAAGCAAGGCACACCCACATTTCTGTCTCCTCCTTTGTTCCTATTTAACATCTTCCTTTCTTTTTACTTATGCTTCTCACTAAAAGTTTTATTTTTGCACTTTGACCATCCTGCAATTCTTTCATTTATCAGAATAACAGGGGATTTCCAGAAAGTGCTGCCAGGAGCCACTAGACCTAGACCATGAGAAGAGTTAATGATAGTCATATTCTAATAACAGATTATATTATACATTCTTGATTTTAAATGATCAACATCTTAAGCAATGATCACCAGCTCAGTGTCACCTGAATGGTAGAGATCCAAGGCACAACTGCAAATTAGGATATGTAAAATATATTGAAGACACCAAGAAATGAATATGCCATGTCAGGCATCTTGTTTTCCTGTATACTACACAGCTGTTTATTCCAGGAGCACAAAGAAAAAATACACCCAACTCTATTAGCTCTCAATATTCCAGGGGTGAAGGTGGAATGTTACCTACCTTGCACTACCCCCACAGGAAACTGCTGATGATAGAGGATTCTGGACACTTTTTCAGGAAGGTGCCTGTTACAAAAGGCACATCCACATCAACCAATTATGAATGATTATTCTCAAGTGACCCACATGAAGTGATTCTCTACTACTAGCTTAAAACAGTTAAGATTCATTTAGAATATATTTTTAAACTAGTTATCAAGTTTTAAATCTAACTGTAACAAGCTCCTCAGAGGTAAGGATCATGTCTCCAAATTACACTGAATTTTCAGTACTTCATAACGTGCTGCATGGTATGTACTTTCCTCACTGCATACTCGCATCACAGACAGTAACAGGCATGGATGGAGTAGTTAATCCATGTTTGACATACTGAGGCTCTGCCAAACCTTTTCAAGATGACTGCACTATTTTAAATTCCAATAAACAATTGTATGAGAGTTCTATCTGCTCCATATCCTTACTGACCTTTGCTATTGTCTTTTTTATTAAAGTCATTTTAGTGGGTTTGCAGAGGTAACTCGTTTGGTTTTGTTGTTGTTGTTGTTGTTTAAGTTGTCAATGGACCTTTATTTCATTTATTTATATGCAGTGCTGAGAACCGAAGCCAGGGCCTCACATGTGCTAGGCAAGCACTCTACTGCTGAGCCACAACCCCAGCTCACTTGGTTTTTATGTGCATTTCCTTAATCATCGTTAATAATACTCAGCAATTTTCATATGCTTACTGGCAATTTGGATGGTTTGGGGGTAAATATCTGCAGAAGTTCTTCGACTGTTTTCAAATGGGGTTATTTTTTACAATAAAGAGTTCTTTATATATTCCAGATACACGTTCTTATCACAAAAAAATCATGTGCAAATATGATCTTGGGCCTTCCCAGCCCAAAATCTCAAAGATTTATTTCTGTTTTCTTCTAAGAGTTTCAAAATTTTATCTCTTAGATTATGGTCTGTGGTTCATTTATAGCTAATTTTTCTGTATAGTGTCAATAGCGAACACAATTTTGTTCCTTTGCATGTGAATATACAGTTGTCTCAGCACCATCTGTTGCAAAGACTATTCTTGCCCAATAAATATAAGAGTTTATTTTTGGACTCTCAATTATGTTTCATTGTCTCTGTCTATCTCTATGTCTATATATACTCTCTTGATTATTGTAGCTGTTTTGAAATCAGGAAGTCTAAAACTTTGCTCTTTTCAAGATTGTTTTGGCTATTCACAGTCTCTTGCATTTCCATGTGACTTTTAGTATCACAACACTGAGTTCTGTGGAAGACTTCATTGTAGTTGTTTAAAAGAATATTCTGAATTGTGTTATCAACTTTGTATTCATACTTAGGTTCATTTGTTTCTGTTTAACATCACCTTTATGATTTCCTTTTTTTCAGTTTTAATACTATCTTGTTTCCTAAATATGTAAAAAAAATATGTGGGGTTCAAAATCAAAACTATGTAAAAAGGTATGTTTAAAGAAGTCTCCCTGCTATTTCATGTTAGATATTCCCCCACAGACCCCTATCATTTTTTGTTCGCTTTTTTTTTTTTTTGGTTGTTTTGTTTTGCTAAGGAAAGCAATTGTGTTTTTATTCCTATTTTTCCCTATTCCTTACCCCCACCAAAAGAAAACACACCAAAGACAATTTCCATGTGCTCTTTCATATGACAACAATTAACAGAAATCACTCTAATCATGATTTTTTTCTTTTCATTTGTTTGACTGATGTAAAGTAACTTTAAAAGGTAAAATCAGACTGTGTGAACAATTTTTTTGGTACAAAAGGATAGGATAAGAGGCATATGACCTTTGGTGATTATCCTGCCATTACAGAATTAGATGTTATCTGCATTTAATCAAGTACTAATGCAAACCCTACACGAAAATACATTATCACTTAAAACAAATAGACAAACAAAAAGTATCTCTAGCATCTAATCAGGAACTTGAACCAAATAAAGCCAAAACAAATTGACCAAGCTTCACACAAAATCCCAGTAATACCCTCATACAATACTGTATCCATCTTGTTTCACCCTCTATTCCCCTTTCTTCCATCTTGTTTGAGGTAACCACGTAATTCCTTCAATGATAATACTCTTCTAGATCTGATGCTGAAACTACTGAGTGCCTAGAATTTTCTAGAAAGTGGCCTGCTGTGGTCTTTTGAGTCCCTCATTAAAGAGGAACTGATCTCTATAACCCTTGGCCTTTCCAGAAGTTTGCAGCTGCCATCTGACCTTGTGGAAGGGACTCCACCAGGCAAAAGCACCAATCTTTGAGATGCTGAGCTCAATTTGTTTTTGAGTCCTCACATGCTTGCTAAGACCTCAGAACAGTGCTTGATTTATTGGTGTCTTACTCCTTGGGTAATGTATAAAATTTGTAACTGAATTTTAAAATGCCTTAAAATGTACTTCAATTTCTATGTATCCCCCACTTAATTAAAAAGAATTTCATCAAGCTGTTAGCCAAATATATATTTCTTTAAACTACTAATAAGAAATTAAATCACAGGATTCTTGTGAAGTTTGAATTAATTTGAATATTTTATTCTATTTCTGACCCTGCTATTTAGAACATGTCAGATTCCTTTTCCTAAAAATAAATATTTAATGAATAATGTAATTAAAAGAGGGATTATCCTTGCTACCTCATACAGCTGTTGTGAGAATAAAATGAGCAAATATCTGTTGGAAAGCCTGGGGTACTGTGGGGGGCATGGTAACACTTAATCATTCTGTGTGGACTTTTCCACATCATTTTCTGAGAGAGAGTCAAAAAGTCACATTGAAGTCTTTCTTACGTATGTCTCTGTTATAAGATTATTAATGGGGACAGGAGTTGTGGCTCAGTGGTAGAGCCTCCCATGTTCAAGTCCCTGGTTTGATCCTCAACACCATATATAAATAAACAAATAAAATAAAGATTATTAATGGGCAGCCTGAAGAGTCACATGAAATAGCGTCATCTATAGATCAACTATTCATAGGTAGGCTAGTTGCTTCATTCTCATGCATGTCCATTCACATGATGAAGAACGTCTTCATCTCTGAGAAGCATAGAGTTACATAAAAGTTTGGCCAGACGGGCTCAGCCATGATAAAGAACAAACAAGAAGACTAAGCATATTCTAGGAATGACCAGTGGCTTTTATGGTCATTTTAGAGAAAATCCACTTGTTTAGATCCACTTCCTGCTGACAAGGAAAAGGTCTTATGGTATAGAAATGTGGGAATCACAATGAATCATGGCTGCTGTGAGCCAGGCACTTGATATATGTCATCTCATGACTCTCTGATCACATATCAAGGTGGGAAGAACTATCCCTATACAGCCTCCAGAGGTTGCCTCACCTGGCCACAGACACTCAGCTGATGTGCCATGACTCCAGCCCAGTCTCTGTTTTGTCTCTGAATCCCTGCAGAGAGGGAGAGGCTCACCTTGTTGAGTGCGGCCACAATGTGATCAATGGCCTGGATCCCACGGCCACCGCCAACATGTGCAGCCATCTCCCCTCCAAGGGGCTGGTGGCTATTTTTACTTCAAGCTCTAACACACCCACAGTTAGAAAGCCATCTGAATCATTCTCTGAAAAGCTAGGAGGCTTAGCAGAGACACCAGGATTTCAGTCATGGCAGCTTTGTACTGAGTTCCCAACACAAAGGCAGGAGTGTTCCCAGGAAGCAAGCCCAAGACCCTTCCTTTAAATTGACTCTATGTCATATCACCCTGGGTATTTTATCTGACAAGAACAAATTAGCATTCTCCCTCTATATATATACTTGAGGAGCAAACTAAATGAAGGACTGAAGGAAAGGCACAAAAGGACCGGCCATGAAATTCCCTGCAGGAGCCCCCTCCAGCCATTCTATTCCCAGGATCTTTTGAAAGCTAACTCCCATTGCCACAAGCAAGCCATTGTGTGTCAGAAAAGGCCACTGTTGGGGCCTTTCAGCACACACAATAACTTGTAGGCTGGGTCCAATTTTAGAACAGCAATGACTGCATCAACATGGATCTGCAATTTTTTTTTTAGAAGCCAGAATCCCCCAAGAAAAGCTATGCAGAAACTGGGAACTGGCAGGACTGTTGCTGGGGGAGCACTATGCACTTTTAGTCACCCAGATGATCCTCCTGTGTGCACTCTCTGCAGCATGCAGATGGAGTTATACATGGTCTTTACACAAGGATCCTCCAAGAGGCAGGGCCAGTTCCACCCTCACTGTTGACTAGTGAGGAATGGAAGCCAGTCCAGAAGCTATGTGACTTGATGAAAATCTCCAACTGGTTAAGTGATGACAGGTTGATCTAATAAGAAGTTTTGTTACCTCACTATATTGTTAAACTCAAAAATATTTCCTTTCCAACAGTCTGCTTCCTTGAGTTATTGCTTTATGTAGTAAATAACACTTTTTCTAGACATGGGAATTAACCTACAGTGCAAAGTTAAGGTTTTCTTGACTAATTTTACTTGTTATTATATTGTATGTGATACAGATACAGAGGGACTGAGAAATTCCACAAGAGCAGAAACTAAACAAGTCCACTAGAAGCTTAGCATCTCATGACACATGCCTTCCAGATCTCTACAGTAGCAAGACAGACTCCAAGCTTCACAGTGGTCACAGTAAAGAGGAGAAGCACCCCAGATTTAACCCTCAAAAGTCCCAAGGTTAAAATACCAACAACCTGGAGGAGACACTGCACAGGCCCTGGCAGTAACGGTATGGTGAGAAGAAAAGTCATTCACCTGAAACATAATGCACTTATTTGCTAATTTTAAAATGACTTTCCCTGGAAATAAGAGGGGTCTTTTTGAAATAGACATTTTATAACTAGAAGCAATATTTTGTTGCTTAACTAACAAACATAATTACAATTTATTATCCTAAACAAATTGTGAGCATGTTATTATTTGGAAGAGTACAATTCTTCCCTTCAAAGTTAAATCCATACAGTATTTTTAAACATCTAAAACAAATTATGAAATGGCTTTAATGAATCTTATTTATAGAACAACCAAATATCTAAAATTGGAATTGAAAATGAAAAGGGAGAAAGACTACAGGATGTTTATTCACTCACTTAGAAGACATTTACTAATTCTCTTCTGTGGTCCAATTTCTGGAATAGACTTTGAATATCCACAGATGAAGGACCCTGGGTCCCTCCCTGGGCAACTTCCCTGCTTGTAGGAAATACAGATAAACAAATGTGCTATGGAAAGGCTCAGGCTAAATGCTCTCAGAGCTCAAGATAAGGACATGGATTCTTTATACCTCAGGAAGAGAGTATTGGCCTCAACACACTCCCAGTTGAGATAAGGGTTGAAGAAACAACATAGACAGTCACGTGCATCACATGCAGGGAAGAGTATGTTCTAAGAAAAGACGGGGAAGGTCAAGAGCACATGATCACCTTGGATTACAGGGATGTTGTGGCTTGGTACTGGCAATGTGCATCTGGGCCTGTGGGGAGGGATGTAGGGATGAGGAAACAAAGTCAGAACCCAGAGAGGACAGAAACCCACAGAAGACTCTACACAGAGTAATGATGTCATTCATTAGCATTTATCCATGACTTCTCTGAAGGCACGAAAGGGTGGCAAAAAGCATACCTTGCCTTTCCTTTATGAGGGCACCTCATAAAGTGGAAAAACTTCAAACCCACTTCCATACTACAGCTCACTTCCATTCTCCCCCAAACCCAGAGACTGCAGCAGCAGTAGCTACCTTCCCACTCCTCACACCTGCCAAGCTCAGCCATACCTCGAGACACTTTTGCCTGCTGCCCCACACCCTAGCAGCGTGGCTCACTCCTCTCTTCACTGTGCCCCGTGTACAAAGACAACCCCCCAAACAGCAGTTGTTGTAACTCTCTTGTAATCCAATTATTTCCTGAAACCATATTTCATATTTATTTGAATATTTACTATATCCCCCACTAGAACATATCACATCAGGGTTAAGGGTGACCATGCCTGTCATATTTATGGCTATATTCCCAGGAGTACAATGTTGGTGAGTAGCAAGCAGGTGCACAATGACTACCTATTCTGTGAATTAACAAAGGCGAGACTATGGTTGAAAAGTTACTACGAAAGTCCACAACACCAATGGCAACTTTGTCTGAACTAAGCACACGTCTGCGTGACAAGATATCAAGTGGAAGAGTTGATGTCCAAATAAAGAAAGAAAACCCGGGTGACTTATGCACCTCCTCACTTGCCACAGATTGTGGTAGGGCCCCATTCGTCAAGCCCAAAAGCACATTGGGAAAACGGAGGTGGAATAAGAAGTCCAGTCTGAAACTGGGGTTGTAGTTCAGTGGAAAAGCACTTGCCTGATGTGTGTGGGGCCCTGGGTTCTATCCTCAGCATCATACAAAGATAAATAAATAAAATTAAGGCATTTGTGTCCATCTGCAAAAAAATAATGTGTGTGTGTGTGTGTGTGTGTGTGTGTGTGTGTGTACTCCAGTCTTAGCTGAGTTTAGGTTCCTGGGTGGCACCATTTGGAGATATGTTGGAAGGGTAAATCCTAAGCTGCACAGAAGATAGGTGAGGAGACAGAGCTAGAGGTGACAGTGGGAAAGTGTCAAAGTCCTGGGAACAATGACTCTACCGGTCCTGCTTAATTTCAGACTACACTGGCCATATCCCATGCTGCTTCACCTCAAGTCCTTCTACTGAAAGGAATGCCTTGCCCAGGGCTCATGGCAGGAAGTGCTGTCTGACAGCAAGCCCTTCCCTCTTGGGAGGTCACATCTCCTGGGAGGAATGCAAGGCATGAGAAGAGATGCTGGGTAAGGAGCAAGCCTGGGGAATCCCAATAACTCCAGTGTGAGAAGAAGAAAAACCTTCAAAGCCATCAGAGAGGGCAACAACAACAACAACAAAATGACAAGTGAGGCCTTGACCAAGGAGGCCAGAGGGGAAACTCTGAAGGAAGAAACAGTCATCAGAATAAACAGCAAGTAGAATAAAGGTTGTATTGACAGTGTCACGGCAGTGGCACTCAGGAGTTAGTGTGACAATGACTGCAAACAACTTTGCGAGCAAGAGCCAGGCATGAGGACATTCGTAGAAGGCAGGACTGGAGAAACTGTGCCAAGTCAAGCCAAGCACTGTGCCCAGGCATCAACAAGGCATGAGGCAATGTCTTATCTTAATCACACCGAAGCTTGGAGAAAAAAGCAAGGTCGCTGAAGTGATAGTCATATATTTGGACAAGCAGCCAGGGTAGCATCTATCCAGTAGCTTTGAGGGGGCAAGTACTGGGACCTGAGGATGGCAAAGGTGACCCTCTTTCTTGGGATTCATTATCCCACAGAACAGGGCTGAAGTGGGTGCCAGGAGTCCCAAAGGAAGATCACTAGAGCACAGAGGTACCACCAACTCTTCAGAGGAGCCTGATGCTTCTGGCAGGAGGGTAAGAGACTTGGGTTGCATCTGGAAAGAGGAGTTATAGTTCCACCCAATGGGATGAGCAAAGTGAGACCAAGTCAGTCAGGCTGTCCTCTGGCAGCCACCTGCTCACTTGTTTCAGCTTCTCATTGATTTTTCAAGGTTAGTCTGGCATCTGTATTCCCATTCTAGTATAAGGAAGCTGAACACAAGGTCAGCAGAAAAACCTCAGCACTGTGTCAGGAAGCGATGAGGTCTCAATAGCTATGTTCTTAGTAATAGCAGAGTGATAGCATATGGAATCATAGAATTACCACCAATTCTCCAGAGGACAACCCTGGGAGTGTTCCTGACTGTGAACGTCATCTGTCATCTACACTCCACTGGGACTCAGGATAAAATGCCTACTCCAGCCCAGAGTTGCTGTGAGCATGCACCACACAGCTACTGAAGTATGGGGTACAGTACACAAACCCACACTCTAATATGCTCCCAGGGTTGCTGCTCTTAGGTAATGCTATGACAGAAAGAGGGGACAAATGAATGGTTTTAACAAGGGCATAGAAAGTCAGAGGGATATAATTCAAAAAGTGTTTTTGGCAGCAAGTAGAGGGATCAATGACAAAGTATGAGGCTCTAAGCAAGGAAATCAGAAAAGGCTTTCAGGAGCACAGGAAAGAGCTGGCAAGGGCCTGACCTAAGAACCAAGGCTGCACAAATGGTGAGTGCAATATAACCTCTAAGAATCTGCAGAGTGGATGCTAGGGCATATGATGTCCTGTACCAAGACAGGGAGAGGGAGGCAGAGGGGGTAGTTTAGAGAATGTGAGAGCTCAGTGGAACATGGCAAATGTCAAATCCTTCCTCTCCCAGCATGATGTGGCCCCTGACAATCATTCCCTAATCCTACTGTCCTGCATGTGTGTCACAGTCACCAATTCACTTCACCTTGTGGGCAGCATGATAAGGAGGCAGAACTGATCTTTGAGGTTTCTCCAAGTTCAGGCTTGGAATCTTAACAGCTCTAGGCCCTGCTGCTGCTACAGAATCCACACCCCACAGTGCAGTCCAGCCTTCCCAGGAGAATGGCCCATGCCAGCCACACCAAATAGGATCTCAAATTAGTCATGGTATTGAGACTTCATAGACTATTTGGAGGTTGAAAGATTAAGGGAGTCAATGACAGAGATAAGCTGGGGATGGGGCCAGAAATATTCATAATGGTAACTCTTAACTTCTTCTTCATGGACAAAATAAAACAAATTTGGTAGGTGACCAGCAGATGGAAGGCCCTTAGTTTTAAACTGCAGAACCCCACATCAGTGCTTTTAGTTGAAATTTCAATTCCTGTAAAGATGAAGAGCTCCCAGGTTGGCTGTATTCACTGGTGCAGCCTAACTGCAAGTTCAAGGGCTGACAGGCAAGGCCTGGGAGAAAGAACTAGCCAGACCGGTCCTGTTGGATTGTGTTGCTGAGGGTGACACAATCCTAATGTCACTGAACACCTTTTTGGCAACTATCAAACATTTCATAATGATCCCTATACAAAAGTAGTTGACATAAGGAGTATTATCCCCATTTCAGAGGAAGCAAGGCAGACAGTTACTGTCAATGGAATGCTAACTATGAATTTGGTGCTAAGGTAGGCACCTAAACAATAGTGTCTCGCTTCATTTTCATGACAGTCTATAGGGGCGGTGCTATTATCCTGTTTTTGCAAAAATGAAACTGAGACTTAGATTAAGGAACTGTTAAAAGAAAACATAATCAGAAAGGGATGGAGCCAAGACTCCAACAGGTCTGCTCAGCTCAGTCACCATAACATGCTAATTTAAAATATAATTTTTAAAAAGCAATAACATTTGATGCAAAAAAAATCTGATGCTTTAATATATATTAAATTGGTGACATCAAAACACTCCAGGTGGGGTGGAAGCAAATGAGTACAGGATGAAACAAAACATTGTAAAGATTCACAAAGGGTTGCTTTTACATACACATGCATGAAACTAAATTTCATATCTATATGAAACATTCCATAAATAAACTATGGGAATCAGAAAAGCCTTTAGTCCCATAAATAAATTGTAGGAATCAAATCCTACCTTCCTTCCAGTCCCAGAATGTCTAGGAGACTGCTTGGGCCTCAGCAGATCAATCATGGTCTTATTTCTAGAGTGATGTTCTCCTAAGGGGGCATGTGACAGCAGCCCAAGGTCTGACAACCCACAGCAGCACTTCTAATACCCCAACCAATAAAATTCACCAAGTAGAAACTCAGGGTATTTTCCACGTTCTCAGTCCTCTAACAGCCGCTTGCTCACCTGTTTCAGCTTCCCATTGGTTTTTTCGAGGTTAGTATGGCATTTTTATTCCCATCCCGGTATAAGGACACTGAACCCAAGGTTAGGTTTAAGCAAATTTGCAGACACAGGAAAGAACCAGAGGAACTGGATTCCAGAGAACCCTATAATGGGGCTGGTCCCCCAGTTGCTGACCCCAGTATACCAGCTACGCCCAACAGGCAAACTACCAAGAGGATTAGAGCAGAAAGCCCACCACGCAGTGGCTGGATGCTGGCAGATCTCACCTTTGCTGTAGCAAGGTCACAGGTAGAGATGAAGCAGGTTATTTGGAGTCCTGGAACAGAACTTGTCAGTCTGAAGATCCAAAATGTGGATGGACAGAAAAGCATGAAGGGAGAGACCACACAAGGGCCAGAGCTACCTGTGGATTCCGACTACCTGAGAGTGCCCTGGTATGTACTGGATGCCTAACCTGCCCAGGAAGGAAGGGTGGGGAGTGAGGGCCAGACAGCCTCCTCCTGCCAGGGAGGCTGCTGTTTGTTCCTTCTGTAACCCTCCCTCCTCCCTGCTGTGATGAGCTCAAAGTCCACACAGATTAACTGTCCATGTGGATGGGCAGATTTTTTTTTTTTTTTTACCATATAAGAAAATGTACATCCAGTATCAAATCCTAAGGAAAAAGCCATCAGATGATTTCCATCACATGAAATTTATCTGTGAACTTATAATAAGAAATTAGGAGGAGATATGATTCATTGTCTCAGGGTTCCCTAACTTTTTTCTTTCCACATAAAATCCCCTCCACAGTAATGTATAACCTAACAAGCATTCTTGAACTAATATAATTCATTAGACAGAAAGACAATTTTTGAAACTTTAAGTAACTAGTGAGAGGTCTTGTTAAAGTATTTTAATTTGGTGAGTACAATGTTACAGGTAGACAAATTACAAAATAATAAATATTTCATTTTCTGTATGGAAATCAAATGTATAGTGAAATATAGAAATTGAACCATATAATTGATCGAAGCTACACATATAAACTGATTTTGCTTTAAAGATCAATTGATGCTAATTTTAAGTGAGAACAAGAAATCGCTTTTCAGGCGGCTGCATGCAAACTTTTCTGCACAAATAACACAGAGCATGTGAGTACAGTCCCCACAAATGGAAAGCACAATAAATTCCAGGCAGATGGGTGGCACCAGCGCGTTAACTACATTTTACTTGGTTTTGAGCTGTATGTACACCTGGATCAAAGAAGGCAACACTTTTATTTAGATAATTCAACTTAGTAGCTTTGGGAGGGGTGTAGGAAAGCAAATTTGCAAAATGACACCCATATTTAGTATATCCCCTATTCATTTACATTTCAACATCCATGTCCCAAGGCTTCTTAATTTCAACCAGTGGTTTGTTATGGAGCTAAACTGATTAACAAATAATTGCAAATAAAAACTTCATCAGCTTGTTCACATCAAGATTTCCAGAAGGGTTTTGTAATGAACCCCAAAAGGGTCAAAGGTAACCTCTCAATTTGTTTGTTTGGGAATTGATCCCAGGGGAGATTAACTACTGAGCCACATCCCCAGCGCTTTCCTTTTATTTTGAGACTGGGTCTCACTAGGTTCCTTAGGGCCTTGCTAAATTGTTGAGGTAATTACAGGCATGAGCCACCTGGCCCAGCTAGGCTCTCATTTTATAAAATACCCCTCTCTCCACTATCCTCCCCATGAGGTGGAACAATACACGGGTCAGTGTTAGGAGGAAAATAATCCAACAAAAATTCCAATAAAAATAATTACTCTACTTGCTTAAATTTGGTTTTACAGTAACTAAAAATTTGAAACCATTGCTATTTTTCTTTTTTTTTTCTTCTTGGTTTGGTAGTGCCCAGTGGATGCACAGGGCTTCGTAGATGTGCCAGGCAAGCACTCTACCACTGAGCAATACCCCCAGCTTTGTTTCTACTTTTTAAAATAATGTCAACCCTGGTACACTTTCCAAGCTCCCTGTATAAGCTACTATCTGAAGTATTTTCAGCTAATCAGGTAAATATTCTAGCCTGAGAGGGCCAGGCCCTGGGGCACACAACAGCACGGAGACAAAACAACAGCATGAGTCCAATCAAATGACAACAGCCACCCTGCTGCTAGGGAGTGTCCCTTCTTCTGAATGAAAGCAAGCCCTTCTGAATGAAGGCAAGCCATGAGAGAGGTCAAGCAACTCTCCAGTCTACCACAGCTTGTGGTAAAGAGGAAGATATCACAGGACTTAACATCACACAGGTCCAGTGGTGTTTGACCTTTCACCTATGGAACACCATACAAACAACAAGGATGACACACTGATGACAAAAACAACATTCTCATTTCCGAAAAGCCACCTCAAAATTTATAAACCTATATACTCTTTGTAAGTTTTTAACATACATTCTAGCTTCCTAACATACATTGCTAAGATAATGACATAGGAGATACCACTACCTAAAATTCCCCATTTATCAAAGCAGAAACCCAAATCTACAATGGCATTCCTGAGAATTGTAATAAGAATTGTAATAAGTCATTAGGTAATAAGGACCTGGGGCTAACTTACCTTCCAACACTGGCTTCTGCTTTCAGACTGAAAACTACCCCTGGATTGTCAGCTCCTGCCTGTCTCAGTGGCTAGGCAGCTACATCTGCTGCATATTTATAGTGGCTAGATCTAGCTGGCATTTAAAATTAAGATACTAAAAATGAATGACAAATTTCACCAGAGAGACACACTAATTTTACTTATTTGAAAGTAGTTAACTTGCCAAAATAGTTTGATAACCAAATACAATTCCCAAAATACCTAAATGCTTCAATGATATTGGAATTCCAACTCCTCATAAAACTTATTTTAGATATTTATTTTTAAGTGTGTCACTGACCCACCTAGTTCACGTACTGCGCTCATTTCTCTGGTGAAGCTAATTCCATCTGGAATCTCTGCCTGCACTTCTGTCACCTATAGGTATGACCTTCCTCAGCCACTTGCTCTTGGCACTCTTCCTTTATCTGTAACCCTCCCATTTATATGCCTCACTGTAGCCCAACTACCCACCTTCTTCACAGCAATTCCTTGTGTGTCCCTGCAGCCAGGCACTTCTCTCCCTGTGAAGGATCTCCATTTGCCTGCTGTCCCTGCTGTGGTTTTTCTCCCAGCTCTTTCTGCCCCTTCAACACATTAGGCCTTCAAACTCACGCAGTCTTATTTCAATATCACTCCCAAAGACACTGCACACTACCCTCTCTGTGTCCCAGGAGAAGAATACACTCATTGTCCCTTCTTGTCCCCAGGTCAAAGTCAGCACAGGCCTGATGACAGCACCCCTGCAAGAACCTCCTATATGTCCCTTCCTGTCCATGGCCACTGCTACAACTCTCACTGAGTGGCTCTTTATCTGTTCACCCCACTGTGACAACAAGCTCCTAACTCTATCCCAGTTCTTAATCTTTTACTTTCAAATAAATGAACCAAGCCAAAACTATTAATTATCTATGATAGAAGGACAGAAATACATCATGGGGTGGATGTCTGGATCTGGGAGCAGAAGACAATTTTTACATCTATGTGGCAACTTTACTCAGGAAAGTGCAGACTATAAAGATCAGTTGAAATACTGCCACTAAGAAACCTTTGAGCGCAGGTTCAACACAATCTTTCATATTCACACAGTAAATTTCATAAAGAAATGTCTTTCAGTAGGAATTCCATGTTCTGTGGTGCTCTGCCTCAGACAACACTAGCTCCAGAAGACATAAATCTAAGTCTTAATTTGTCTATTAACCAGTTGTGTTTTAAAATAAAAGACACAAGAACTGTATTTTCAAGGAATGCTGAGACACTAGTAGTAAAAAAAAACTCTTCTCTCATACTAATTATTTGAAGGTTTGCATTTTGGCGGGCGGGTGGAGGGGTGTCTGAAATGGGAAACACCAATGTTAACAAATGAAAATGAAAATGATCTGCCTGAACCCCAGCTTCCTGAGCTGGTTTCCCCAGGAATAGGGAATGGCTGGGAGAGTGATGAAGGCAGGGCTGAGGAGGAGGGAAAGGATCCAGAGCAAATGGAGAGGAGACACACACTACTCCGGACACTGGAGAGGCCAGGTCAGGTCCAAAGGAAAGGATGAGAAAGGCTGGCTGCAGAAAGGGGCCCCACCTCCACCACCACCACCCCCACCCCCCACCCCACCACCCCACCCCCGCAGAGTAAGCTCTAATATGCAAGAACAAGGCAAAATTTTTATGTAAATTTTGAAGCACAAATCCCCTGGAACCTCCTATTTTGTTTCACTTCCTACCAGTAGTGCTGCGTGAAATTGAAGAGGACCTCTGGTGTCTAGGATCAGAATTCCTTTTTTGTGATTAGGATTTTGTTTTTTACTTTTGGGGGAAGGGCTGGTTCTGGATCCACAGGGCAAATGCATGGATCCACAGGGCTAAGTGCTGTTCCAGTGTTCCGGTCCTTACATCCCCATGCCCATGGCTTCACCTCTTTGCAGAGCAGATTTGCAGAGAGGGAAGGATCAGGGGCAAGACTCTACCAGAGCAAAAAGCTGTCTGAGAGGATGGAGAGGAAAAGATCCTTTTTTTTGAGGAAACATCCTAATAAAAACAGAGCAGAAGGCCTGGGAGCTGCTATGGCACAGACCCAGGTGTCCTCACCTACAGATGTCCATCAGAGTCAACTGGGAAACTTCCCAAAATACCAATGCCCTGGGCTCCAGGCAGCATGGAGAGCTGAGGGATTCCTAGAGGTGCTCCACACAACCAGTCCCCAGAAACTGACCCCAGTATCAGTGAGGCCCACTCTGGGAACTCCTTGGCATCCTCCTGGCCAAACCCTGATGCAACAAAGGTAAGAATACAGAACCATCCACAAGGCATGCAGAAGGCTGCCTCACCTTGGAAAAAACAAAATAAGCGTTTCCACTTCTGATGAGGATGTTTCTGAAGCCTCACTAAATGCTGCAACCCTCTCTCCTTGTTCCCTTCTTCCTCTAACCTGCTCACCTAGAGTTTCAGACTTTGTTTTAATAAAGAGGTACTTTAGCATTTTTTAGATTAATCTTCCATGACAATGGGCTCTATTCTTTTCCCTATGAAATCCACCCTGGATTCTCCAAATAAAAGCCACTGTGCTAAACGCAGGAAAAGAGCTGGTTGAAGAAGCAAATATCAAGCAGCATCCTGAAGCTCAAAATGCAAACTTAGGCTCTGAGGCCACAGAACTCCTTTTGATTACAATAAAACAGGAATTTGAAGGATCCATTTTAATCAGCCATTTTAATCACAGATTGAGAAGGATGACTCACACTTGTCCTCGGAAGATTTGGAACCTGTGATTAAATGTTCCTTGACTCCATTAAGCATCATTTTCACAGACAGCAGCAAGAGCTGTGCCCATGTTACCTGCTGTCAATTTCTGGGAGCCCCTTGCCCTGAGGCTTCTGGGAAAGAAGAGTATGACCCAAAGTACTGGGAAAGGAATCACTCCAAAGTACTGGGAAAGGATGGAAGGGTCCGCTTTGCCCCTCAGAGTATGTTCACTTGGGGCTTTCTTGCATTGAGGGCTTTCCCTCCCTATCTAGCCAGCACTAGTCCTTCTTGTTTAGTCATTCAACCCTTCCACAAGCTTTAAGAATGCCTGTGGAAGGCCAGGGACTACACAGGGTAGAGGGATGAACTCAGAGGACCCATAGCCACCTCCTGCAGTGAACATGGGCCAGGGGTGAGGAGACTGGCTGCGAGCTGAGGCCAAGTGAGATGTAAATGGAACAGAAGATACCCCAGGAAACGAGGGAAAACTCCGGTGCACTGGAGGGACAGGAGAGTCAACCTTTATCTACACTTGGGCCAGATGGGGAAGGGCTGTCAGCTCCACCATGAGCCTGGCCTTTAGCTCACAGGGGAGAGGAGTCATTTGAGACATGCAGGTAAAAGAGCAAAACTTGGTAAAATAAGAATTATGAAATACAGCTAGGGTTCAGCATCAAAGTCAAGGAAACCCTGGAAACACTGACATGCCAAGATGGGAGGGCCAGTGGCAGGCAGTGCAACAGGCCCTCCTGGTCAAGGCCCTGACATCAGTCTCTGCACAGGCAACAGCCAGGAGATTGGACCCCAGGCCAAGTGACTTCGTACAGCCAGGATAGGATGCCTATTGCCAAGGTCAAGACAATGCTTCATCTGCCACCACAATGACCACACCAGCTCTGAGGTTCAAGTCTACATCACATTGAGCCAAAAAAGTACTAGTTCTGCTCCTACTTTGCTGTGGGACAGTCTCACAGTCAAGAACTGCCTCCTAACACTTCCCCCACTGTTTGAAGAATGCAGTTCCATTAAGTCAGCAGCAGCTGGGCCTTGACTCCAAGCTCTGTTTTTCAGTGTCAGCGGACAGGCCAGCAGTGACCCACAAAGGACCACATGCTCAGTCAGCAGATCCACGGTTCCAAGGCCACCTTTACCATGACTTCCCTGGAGAATAACACTAGTAAAATTTCCATAAGAAAGGTTTATTAAACGTTAGGCCCTGGGAATGCTAATGAAAGAGGCACATAAGCTGGTAACTCTTGCCTACAATGATTTGCCTTTGACCTGAAATTTTTTGAACACTTTCGTAACTTAAAACCTCACAAAATACACAAGTGAGTTGTACGTTATGTGAAGCAGATCTCAATAAAACATTTTTTTCTTATTGGGGAAATAGAGTATTTATTTTAATGTAGGTTTCTATCAAAAATTCTCATGTCTCAAAGTCAATTTCTAAAAGTTCTGGGACTTTTACAGATTAGTGCAATCTTCATTGTTTCAGTGGGAAAATGAACCTTTTCTTAAATCTCAATAATTCTTTAAATTGTGGTATAAAGGTGTATTAAGAATTGTAAGGCAATAATAATAATAATAATAATAATAATAATAATAACAATGTGAACCTTTCTTTAAAAGGTACTTTTCCCTTCCTTTCTTGATTTTCTTCTCTTTAAGAAGTATGGTTGAAAGAAGCCGAGGAGAGCCTGAAATGGCCAAGAGGCTAATTACATACAAAGAACTAAACAAATAAGTAAATCTACTGAAGGACTAGGAGCCAGGTCTCCTGCTGCCAACGAAGGAAGTTATAAACAGAGTGTGGGGCAGGCTGAGATTTGCATGTGTGCAGATGCATAGATGGGACTATGAGGAGGGTGAGAGAGAATGACACAGCACGTGTACATGCAGAGACTGAGAGATAAGAACACTCAATGAAGACAGCAGATGGGGAGAGAGATCATCTCACTTGTAGCCTAGACCCTCAAAATGCTTTCTAAACTCCCAGCAATATTCCAAAGCTGCCTCTGAGGAACAGGAAGTGAGGGAGAGTGTATCTGTGGATATCACAGGGCAGATCCATTTCACATTGTTTACTGATCTTCTCTGTCCCTGCATGAGATGCCACAGGAACACATCAAGTCAACAGCTGGTCCCTGGAGACTTCTCAACTACAATCATAACTCTGCACTAAAAACACAGTGGCCGACCTGGAGTGCCAGCACCACAAATACTAGAACATAAATACCCATATCAAGTGATGAGTATATTTAGAAGCTCCACATTCACAGAGACTCCCACACACATGCACAGCAAGCAGGGTAAATCTGATCTGGAGATTAGCTGAATTGAGAAGCAGGGAGGGAGGGTGTGCACAGAAAAGAACACAGGGCCTGGTGGACAGCAGCCCATGTAGGGTCACTCAGATTGCTTCTTCCACCCTCTCCAGAGACAACGGTGCTATATTTAGATGGGTCTGAGACTCCAGATTCCAAAACCAGTGAATTGTAGATCACCACTTCCATGCCATTCTTCCAAAAGTAAGAATAACAGACAACAAAAACTATACCAAATGAAAATGAAAGCTGTAATTTCAACAACAGGAAAACAATATCTCAACATGCAATGTCTGTTTTTCTAGATGATTTGAATTTGGAGATAATTGGCAGTTACAGAGCCAGCAGAAATGCTGAACCTGTGGTGTACGCACACTTCCTAGGCTGCAGGTTGTGACTAATGGCAGTGCCCACGCAGCATGCGGCAGGCAGCAGAGAAATACTTTCCTCCAAGACACTTGTGGTCCTGTAGGGAAAAATACAGCTACTGTCATTCTCAAATTACCACCAACCCCGCCCTATGTTCCAGCCCAGCACCAAGAGGTGAATGATCTATGCTTAGCTTTTTAAAACCCAATGATTCAGGGAGAAGACACACCACAAATTTATGCAAAAGGCATTGTACACACCTTAACTTTGTTGAGAAGTTTTGGCATCTTTAAAATTATCTAAAAAATCCTGATGATTCTAATAAAGGATATAGCCCAGAAAACACACAGAAGAATATAATTAAGAGCCATGTTACAACTACTAAAGAGGAAATGGGAGACATTTACAGGTATACTTTCAAAGTACATTATGCTTTCTTCAATAATTTTATTTCCTCTGTGTTTCAAATAAATCATGTGAACTTTCAACTATATTTACTAGTACCTCAATCATTTCATCATCTGATCTTTGGCACACACGTTATTTTTAAAATAACTTTTCTTTTAGCAGTTTTAGGCTCACATGAAACTGAGAGGAAGGCACAAAGATTTCCTACATTCTCTCAGCTACCATGTATGCACAGCTTCCCCCAATGACATCACCCCCACATCAGTCATGTATTTGTTTCAACAAACTCAGTTACATATCATCATCACCCCAAAGATCACACTGTATATTAGAGTTCACTCCTAGTGTTGTACATTCTGTGGGTTTGAACAAATGTATAATGACATGAATCTACCACTATAAGTATCATACAGGATAGTTTCACTGCCCCAAAAATCCTTTGTGCTTTGCCAATCCATCCCTCTCTCTCTCTCTCTCTCTCTCTAATCTCTGGCATCTGCTTTACTGTCTCCATAGTCTTCCCTCTTCCAGAATGTCATTTAGTTGAAATGATGCAGCCTTTTGAGATTGGCTTATTTGGCTTAGTGATATGCATTTAAGATTCCTTCATATACTTTCATGGCTTGATTCCAAACAACATTCATTGTCTGGATGTATTAAGCACATGCATTTTCAAAGAAGAAAAACAATTCAAATAAAATAAACTTACTCCTCTCTGTCTCTCCCATTCAGTGCAACTATGAAACGTGGCAGAATTCAGGGAAGACTATGAGAAGTACAGTGACGGGCTCCTGTAATCCCAATGGCTAGGGAGGCCGAGGCAGGATTCCAAGTTCACAGCCATCCTCATCAACTTAGCAAGACCATCAGCAACTTAATAAGACTTTGTCTCAAAATAAAATATAAAAAGGACTGGGGATGAGCACTGTTGGAGTCAATCCCCAGTATTAAAGAAAGTTAAAATAAAAATAAATAAGAGAGAAACAGAGAGAAGAACAGTTTTGAAAAAGAAAAATGTTGGGGAAATCACAGTGCAGAGTTTAAAAACTTCCTATACAGTTACAATATTCAAGACAGTATGATATTGGTGAAGGAATGTTTACATATCAAGTAAACAAAATAATCAAGCAATAGATCCACAGAAATATGGCCAAGTTTTTTTTTTTCTTTTTGATAAAGATGCAAAGGTAAGTAAATAGACAAATGAGAGCCTTCTCCATAAATGGTGTTGGAACAAGTGAAGACCCCATGCCAACAAGTAGGAAGAAGAAGAGTGACCCAAACCTCATATCTTATATAAAAATTAACTCAAAAATGAACATGCACGTAAATGAAAAGTAAAAGTAATGAACCTGTAGTAGAAATTCTAAGAGAAAGATTTCTCATGGCCTGATGTTAGGCAAGAGCTCTCGGAAGGGGCACTTAATGCATGTCTAAAGCAAGATATCCATAAGAAACTGAACTTCGTGGCAGTTGGGAACTTCTACTATCAGGCATGGTGCTGCAATTGGGAGGCTGAAGCATAAGGAATGCAAGTTCAAGGCCAGTCTCAGCAACTTAGCAAGACTGGCTCAAAAGTTTAAAAAAAAAAAATTAAAAAGGGCTGAGGATGTAGCTCCATGGTAGAATTTCCTGGGTTCAATCCCCTTTAGTGCAGAACAAAACCAAACAACAACAACAAAAACCCACTTCCACTCTTCTGAAGACATTGCCAAATAATGAAAACACAAGCTATATAGACTAAAAAAGATAAATTTACAAATCAGATATATGACTTAGGAGTTGTACCACATTATATAAAGAAACTTCAAAACACAACATAAAAAAACAATCCAACCGAAAATAGATAAAAGACTGCAACAGAGAGATTTTACCAAAAGATACATGGATGGCAAATAAACAAAAATTCTTAACATTATTAGCTATCAGGTAAATGCAAGTTAAAATCATGATGGGATACTATCCTGTACTTATAAAATGGCTAAATTTTTTTTAAAAAACTTTAATATTACCAAATATTGGTGAGGATAAAAAGCAAATGGAACTGGAGTGTTGTTCATGGGATCGTAAACAAACTTGGAGGATCCACAGAACGGAAGGTTATTCAGCAATGAAAATGGAACAAACTGTTCACACGTGCAAGGAGCTGAGTCTCAAAGAGGGTATGCTAAGTTAATGAAATTACGCTCAGGTATTACTTACCTGGCAGTCTCAGAAAGTTACAGAGACAGAGAACAGATCAGCAGTTGCCAGGAAGACTATTTAGACGAGAACATCATGCAGTCCTGTGGTACAGCTGAAGTGAAGGAACTCTATTGTACCCTGATTGAGCTGGTGGCTACATGGATCTACACAAGTGTGAAATCCACAGAACTACACACAAAATAAGTCAATGGGATTCTATGTTACTTTAAAAATAGTAATAATCCAAATAGAAAATAAGAACTGGATTTAAGTACCTGTCTTCAAGATGGATGTCCATGGAAAGCTGTCTTCCCCCACTTTATTATATGCAGTGATATATATCCCTTGTAATGGTGTGGGTTGGTATTGGTTCCAGAACCTACCCTGGGTATCCTAATCTTCAACTGCTCATTCCCTTATGTAAAATGGCAATGGTATAGATTTCACATATAACCGATACATACTCTTCTGTGCACTTTAAATTATCTCCACATAATTTATAATACTAAATTCAATGCACATGTTACTGTAGTAGCTGTTACCCTTTATTGTTTAAGGAATAATGCCAAGAAATAAACTCTGTATTTTTAAATATTTTTGATCTGTGGTTGGTTGAATCTGCAGATGCAGAACCTGCAAAATATTGAGGGCCCACAATATTTGTTTTTTCAACCTGCCCTTAATAACAATATAAAACAGTCAAAAGTTATTGTTACCCTTGTAATAACAATGGCATACAGACACGGCCTGAATAAGAAACAGGGCAGAGAACTGTAGAAAATATGAACCACATCTCCTCCAAGTGTGCCCACCTCATCTGGGATTCAGAATTTGGTGACTAATAAATGTCAACCAATTGGTTTATACCAGTGTTTTGGTTTTTTTCCCCCTAACTTCTCATTCTATTCAAGTAAAAAAGGAGTCTATCATTTGATTATTTTGCAAAATATTTGATCTCCTTTCCCAACAGATGCCTTCAGGAAAATCAATAACCACTCACAATCCCCTCCTTATCTGGCCTCCTAAACTCTTGGCCAACTAGTCTCTGCCATCTCCTGACTGACTCAATGAGGTCACAGGCATCCCCTCCCACGGACACTTGATCTCAGTTCTCATTAGAGCCGAGGTCCCTGCAGCATCTGGGCAGGCTCCTTCAGCCCCGCTTCCCTCATCTCAATTTTTGCTGCTGGAGCATTCTGGGCTATCTCTCAGGGAGTTAGTGCACCTTAGAATTCACTGGGCGCCCTATGTCCTCACTTCACACACTTTCCCCTGGACACCTGCTCACTCTCACAACTGCAATACCCAACAGCAGCAGATTATAATAGCAAAATAGCCAGTTAGGTTTTATAGATCATCTCTTGGTTCCATGACACTATGCTATGGAACTCAGTGTTTGCATTCCCCTAAAAAACCTGTTGAAACCTAATGCCCAAGGTGATGGTATGAGGTGAGGCCTCTGGGACATGCTTAGGTCATGAGTATGAAGTCTAATAAATGGAATTAGTGCTATAAGATCAGATAGACAACAGAGAGCTTGTGCATTCATATTCATATTCATTTTCTCTCTTTCTCTTTCTCTCACTTCCTCCCTCCCCCACCTCTTTTTCTCTATCTCTCTCTTTCCTCTTTCCTCCATGTGAAGAAATGAATATGACAGCTATCTGCAAGCCAGGAAGAGAGCTCTTGGAACCAACCATACTATACTAGCACCTTAATCTTGAACTTTACAGCCTCCATATTGTGGGGGAAAAAAAAATGTTTAAGCTGCTCAGTCTGTGGGGTTGTTGTTATAGCAATCCAAACTAAGATAGTGGGTTAAATAGCAAATAAAAATACAGGAAGCCTAGTTCAATAGGAAATTTGGACAGAATTATGGTAGTATTTTTTTCCATCTTAAGTTCTTATTTAACTGGGCTTCTTGTATGTTATCTGGCAACCCTAGACTCTGGGTAAATTCTTAGTCCACCCATGATATGATACCCTTAGGAAAACAAGGTAAGGAGAACATCAGATGAAAATGAAAGAGGTAGTCAGAGTGAAGGAGCAGTTCCTACAGTGGTATTAGCAGGCCCTGAATGGAAGTTAGCGCCTCCTGTACCTTGATGATTTCTAAGGCCCCTGAAGCCTGGTCCCCTGCAGTGCAAGAAGCCCCTCATCAGAGCATACCAGGGTGGTTGCCCTCATCAGCCCTTTGTTATACTCTCACCCAATATGGAAGATATTCTTTTGTTCCTTATTCCAAATTGCAGGTTCGCTATAGATTCCAGATCCCACTTTGAGAAGTACTCAAAGGCCCCGGGAGTCAGCTCCTCTGGCCTGAGGTTGGCTCCCACCATTTTGGTTGCAGGACTTTGAAAGAATCTCTGAATCTTCCTCAGTCACACCATGAAATGAGCCAATAAGTCTTGTCCTATCGTCTTCACACTTTAACTGGACAACTATGCCTTCATGCCTGGAAAGGCAATTTGTAAAAGGCTCTTCAAACAGTAACTGTTCTTATGATCTTCATGACTAACCAAGTCCTACCATCTAGAACCCCAAACTCACCTTTTCTTCCCTCATTCTGCTCCTACCACTGGTCACCACTCCTCTCCATTCCATCACTGACAGATGTCTTTAATGCCTTTCTCTTCTTGTTCTGATCCCACAGCTCCTTCCTATAGCAGCTCAGAACCTTCTCCTTTTGCATCTGGGCAATTACCATGGCCTAACCCACCTGTCTCCCTGCACCATATATCCCCCGCTTCACACAGCTGCCAGGTCTAGTTTTTTTAAGACAAGAGCCAATGATCTCTCATGGATCCTCCACTGTCTATGGCTAGGGCTCCTGGTGGGCAGCACATCAGTGTGAATGTCCATGCAAGATCTTGCCCAGCTGTTCTCTCTGCTTGACTTCCAACACTCACCACTGTATAGATAAGTCTGCTTTCTCAAATACCTCTGTGCCTAGTTCCTTCTATCCTTCCATGCATTTCCTACCCAGAGCTCCTATACCCATCCAACTCAAGGACAAGCAGCCCTGGGCTCTTGCCTTTGGGATGCTCAGCAGATGCCCTCTGCCCACAGTGACGTGGTTCCATGCCCACACTCTTTGTCACAAACTCCACATGCAGTTGGTGTGCTTAGTGTCTGTGAATTCCAAAGGAACATTTCCAGTAAGCCACAGAATTAATGTGAGCAGCAGTGACCAGAACAAACAAAAAGAAGTAATTACCTTTTAGTGCCAGAAAAAAATGATGCCCTCCTTTGAGAAACCAGAACGTGTCCTACTTTCAATAATGGGAACCATGGAAATTATTGTTTCCCTTTTGTCCAGCTTGTCAGACACACAAAGACAAAACTGATGCTCAACCACGGCACACAGCTTTGCTTTCATGGTTAATATCTCTCCTCACTCTGTCTTTTTTTGGCTTGGTATTGTGTTTCTATTTTTATTAAACTTCTTGCATACAGGCCCTATACCAAGGCCTTGGCAAAACAGATGGGATACAGAGAAAAATGGCAGAATGAATAAGGGACAACAGATGGAGATATGAAGGTGCTGGAAAGAGAAATTCTCCACTTGAGCAGCAACAACCTTAGGGTAGTCATATTTCCTTCTGAAATGGAGAGGGAACAATGGTTCAAGGTGGATCCTTGCACTGTGCAAACACAATCAAAGGCATATGCCAATCATAGGTAAAACAGAACAGGCAAGTGGCAATGTCAACTGTACATATCATGTCCTATTAGCTACCAACGGACAGTAAGTGCTACTAGCATAACTGATTTCTCTTTTAAATCTGATTGTCCCAGGCATGATGGAGCATGCCTATAATCCCAGCAGTTCTGGAGGCTGAGGCAGAAGGATTGCAAATTGAGGCCTTGTCTCAAAATAAAAAAATAAAAAGAGTTAGGGATGCGGCTCAGTAGTAGAACATTGCTGGGTTCAGTCCCCAGTTATACACACACACATATACACAGAAAGAAATCTGATTGTTAATTATTGGAAAACATGGGTTCAGAAAGGTCCATCAAATTAGAAGGACAGGCCAGCTGTTCACTAGGCTCCTTCCCAGCAGGGATCATGTGAAATCCAAAATTTCACAGCTCAGGTAACCAGCATGGGAAATATTTGTTGTAGTTATTAAATGATTTGTGCTTAGTCTACCTTTAAGTCTTATTCAACCCAGAAATTAGTTTAACCACCTACCCTTAAGTAAATTCAGATACAAAGATCAAGGAATGTGAATGATGTGCTTCACCTTTCTAAAGCTCAAATGTGAGTCTTGTCACCATGCTACCTGAACTATTCTGGGGCTCCCTACTGCCTGTACAACTTTCCCAGTGCCATCCTTCACAACCTCAGCCTTCTCCCTTCTTTGTAAGCTTTGGGAAGACTAAATTACTAAAATAATGACACTCACAACCCATGCACTAAATGATACTCCCCAGAGACATCTGGGATAACTCCCTACCTGCTGTCAAGCAAGCGCCTCTCTCTGCCTGTGCATCCAGACCTCCTGTCCAAGCTCCAGCATACTTCCCCCAGCAGTGGCCTCCGATGAGGTATGGGTGCCCCACCCTCTGGTCTTGTCTCTCCCATAGCAACATCACATGCACCACACAAAGGAAACCCTGCCTCTGTACTTCTCCCTCCTCACAGAAGGCCAGGTTGCTAGCATCTAGCACAGTGTCCCTCTCATGCTAGGAGATGGATAAAAGGTCATGAGTGAGGGAACAGGTGGCTGACTAGCTACAGGGAATACTAAGAAAAGGAAAAAGGAAACCCTGGCTGGAGCAAATGAGCCATGTGAGAAGCAGAGATCACAGAGTAAGATAAGATGCATCACCCATAGCACACCAGGGAGATCAGTACAGAGGCCACAAAGACAGAACAGGCATCATCAAGGGAACTAACTATAAGTAAGGCTAAGCCACATCTGCCACATATGAGGGGAATTTGAGTGACAAGAAGATACAGACATGAAATATAAGGGCATATACATAATATAACCAGAAGGGAATTCATGAAAACCAACTGTCTTTGATAGTCCCAACCTTTGATAGTTCCAGTTTAAGAATCATGATCACACAGGCACAGTGGCACACACCAATAATCTCAAAGAATGAGGAGGTAGAGGCAGGAGGATCACAAGTTGGAGTCCAGCATGGGAGATCTAGCAAGACCCTCAGCAACTCAGCGAGACCATGTCTCAAATAAAAATAAAAAGGGCTGGGGATGTAGCTCAGTGGTAAAGTGTTCCTGGGCTCGATCCCCAGTACTAAAAATAAAATAATGATTTCAACTATAAAAAGTTGCTTTAAACACAATCTTGGAAATATACATATACATAGGGACTTAAATGCCACTGAGTACCTCAATGTTGGTTTTGTCACAAGGCTAAGGAGGTGATTGCCATGAGGAAAGTCATCCTTATTAGCTGGCACATGGGAGTATTCACACACACACACATTAAAAAAAAAAAAAAAAGACAACTTGTGGGTTTTTTATTTTAAAATGTTCAAGACAAAAAAAAAATCAGATGATAGATGAAACCACATTAACAAAATATTAAAATTTGTCAAAGCTTGTAAATGGGTACATGGTGTCGGTACGCCATGTTCTTTATTTTTAATGAACACTTAAAATTTCCATAATCCATTTTACATAATTTAAAGACATCCACTGAATAGAATTAAATGAATCTTCAAATCAACAGCTGTTTATTAATTAGTAAAGTGCCCTGAAAAGTCATCTGTTCTAAAATTTTATTCTAATTATCTAATCATTTAGCGAGAACATTGTTTAAATATGAGTGATAATAGTGAAAAAAGAAAATTGCTGAATTAGAGGCTGAAAAAGATAATTTGGCCAACCTAATTCAATTTGTATTCTTTATTTTTTTATTATTTTTTATTTGTTTTAATTAGTTACACATGACAATACAATGACCTTGACATATCGAACAAAAATTTGAATCAGATGCGATATAATATCTCATTTTTCTGAGTATACAGGTTGCAGAATGGCATTTACCTCCTAAAGCCTGGTATTAGTAAAACACTTTATTTGCTAAAGCAAACAACTTTCTTTGTACTTCCAAGAATTGCTCCCCTCTGGTCACTTGAGGAAGGTCTGCAAACCTGGGCAAGAAAGCTCAGAGTGGCCTGTGGGGAGGCATCCTCACATTTGAGATCATGTTCCTTTCTTCCCCTGTCCACATGCCAGAGACTGGGGAAGGGAAGTTCCTCCCCATCATGATGGCCAACTCACTGCCTCCCCTGTGAGTCCCCAGGAAAGAGGACCTGGATCCTCCAAGGATGTCCATGCAACCCAGACTTGGGTGCAATGCTCACCTGAAGTGAAGGCTGCTGCCTGGTTACTGTGATTCTACTTCTCCTTGAGCAAGACAATTTTGGAACTAAAGAAGTAAGCTACTAAAGATAGGCTAGACCTCATCAAAGCTTTTAACATTTAAAATTTGATAAACTTGGCACACATTAGATATTAAATACTGACCCAGCATTACAATTTTCATCCATGGATGGTAGAATGCAAAAGGGAATAACTATTTTGGAAAACAGCCTGGCAGCTTCTTAACACATTAAACCTACAACCTCCATGTAATTCGGCCATTCCACTCCTAGGTTTTTACCCAAAAGAAAAGGATTATGTGTTGACACAAAAATTAAATGGCTAGGTGCCTAAAACCATACCTATGGTCCAAGCGACTCAGGAGGCTGAGGCAGAAGAATTACAAATTTGAGGCCAGCTGGGGCAACATAGCAACATACCGTCTCAAAATAAAAAAATAAAAAGGGCTGGGGATGTAGCACAGCAGTACAGTGCTTGTCTATTATACACAAGGCCCTGGGTTCAATCCGCAGCCCTGGTGGGTGCGGGGGGGGGGGGGGGACTATACATGAATGATCATATTCATAATAGCCAGAACTGGAAACCACCCGAATGTCTGTCAACAGGAGAATAAATAGATAATTGTTGTGGTGAGTGAAACCCTGTCATCAATAAAGAGAAATGAACTCCAGAAATACCACAATATGAGTAAGTATCAAAACCATTATGTTTAGTGAAAGAACTAGATGAGAGAGAGAGAAAAAAACTACAGTACAATGCAATATATAGGAGAGAGGTGAGGAGAGCAGGAGAGAGATATCAATGGTAGATCCCAGGGCAGAGGAAAAGGAATGGATGAATTGCAGAGAAGCACAAGGAAACTTTTAACAGTGATCAAAAAAAAGGAAAAAAGAAAAAAAACAAAGACCAAAAACCTCTGTATCTTGCTTGTGATTTTGAGAGTGTAATCATATGCTGAATTCAATATTCGTCAGATTGTATACTTTAAAGATATATAGTTTATTGTACATAAATATACCTCACCAAAGGTGTGTTAAAAATTCAGTGTACCTTTCAATCACACAGAAGAAAAAGAAGAAATTGCTTGAAAAGAATCTACCCATAGATTAATTAATTCATTAATGAGAGATTATCTGTGAGAACCAACCGAAATTCAAACTACAAGACTATTCCTCCTTAGTAAGGAGCAACTGGATCATGCACTGTATTATCAGTGTATGAACCACAGTCCCTTAACCTATAGTAATTTATCTAAGTTTTTCACCCATCAATAACTACTTTAGTCTTAACTTTGTCTACATAAAGTTTAACATTTTCTACATTTGCCTCTCCTAGCTTCTAACTAAACCATGACACCCTTGGGGCCCAGGAATATATACATATTTTTGTATCTACTCAGATTTATAGAGTTATACTTTCATTCTTATAGTCTGTGCCCAATATACTTAGAATTAAGAGTATTAAATATATCACTTCTTCAATAAAATCTATTTCAAGGGTTTATGTTAAAAAATACTGCTCAAAAAAATTGGGCCGAAAAAGTCATGCTGCAAGTTTCTGAACTTGCAATAGCCAATGAGGTAGACCTGCCCTTTAGGACTGTCACTGATAGGGCTATTTTGCAATGCAAACAGGACATGCTGGGACAATAAGGTGTATGACATACTCCTGGGGCTAAGGGTTCACATTCTTTTTAACTCTCATGTGCCCCTTGCTTTCTGCTAGTCAAAGAGTTATCATGTGCAAGAATTGCCAACACTGCAGCAACAGACTTGGGGCAGGGACACTCAAGATATAGTAGATACATGAATTCTAATTGACACTATTTTTTTTTAGAAAAATCATATTCCAATTAAGTAAATTTTAAAATGGTCCTACATCAGTAAAAATTAGTCCTTTAATTTTTAAACCTCCATAATATTTAGTATAGAAGGAAATATGACAAAACTTTAAAAGAGACAATCACACATGTATCATTTTAATTTATAGTTTGTTTTAAGAAGGAAGATGATTGATTAAATAAGGGCAGTCAAAATTAAAAAAAATAAATGTGGCTTTATGTTCCTTTTTTCAACCAAAGTATTATTTTACACAAGCTATATATCTCAGGTTGAGAGCTGGACCAATATGTTAATAGGCATTTCAGGGATTGATGGGAGGATGAAACACTAACAGATGAATGAATTGATCATATTTAGCCAGGACTGGGCATCTGAATCACCTAACAACTCTTTGGCACATTTTGAGTCCCACCCCCATGCTGGCTCCATCAGGATTAGGGAGGAACTTGTGTCTTTATTCAAAAGCTGCTCTGTAACTTTGAAACAGCTCTGGTTAAAAATCACCAGTGAGGAATGGAGTACTCATATTTATTTAGGAAGACTCAGCATCAAGGCTGAGTGATCATAACATTCTTAGTCCAGACAGGGCAATTTGTTGAGGGAAATGGAGGTTATAAGGGATTAACCAAGACAAGGCATGTCCCAAACTGAGACATCTGGTTATTTTTCAACATGATATTGGGATGATATTCACAGCTACAGCCTGGCTGTGATGTGGGTCTGGAAGGGACGTTATATTTAAGAACTGCTTCAGCAAACACTAACAGATGAATGAAATGATCATATTTAGCCAGGACTGGGCATCTGAATCACCTAACAACTCTTTGGCACATTTAGAGTCCCACCCCCATGCTGGCTCCATCAGGATTAGGGAGAAACTCATGAAAAACCTGTGTGTGTGTGTGTGTGTGTGTGTGTGTGTGTGTGTATAAGAATACATTTTTTTAAATGGCAGGGAAATTTTTCATCATTTTTAGAACATATATAGTATATATAAACTACTTATATAAAAGAAATTGCCACATGCAGCCTTCATTACACAAAAAAAAAGCCAATCTTTAGAAAAATTTGTATCAGTGCCACCATCAATGGAACGTGGACATGAAAGCCTCCTCTTCAGAGGTCCCTCCAAACACGTTCTTCATGAGCCTTCAGTTCAACCAAGTTGCTTTAGAAAAGGCACATGTTTTCTATTAACCTCTTCAAAAGTTGGAGCCTAATTCTCCTCCACTAAGTGAGGACTGGACTGTCTTTTGACATGTAAAATATGAGGCTAGTGAATGTGTGACTTCTAAGGCGACATCATGAAAGGCTTTGAAGCTCAGCTTTTTCCTTCCATTCCTGCTCTACAGGAGTTGGCCACCACATTGTGAGGACTTGCAAACCAATATACAAGGAGGACCCATGGCAAGGAATGAAGAAGCCTACCAAAAGTTAGCAAAAACTGAGCCAGCTTCCAATTATTTCACATGAATCTAAGCACAGCTGCAACCTCATGAAAAACCTGAGTCAGAATCATCCAGTAAAACTGTTCCCCTATAAGCTGCTAAGATTTAGGGAGATTTTACTGTATAGCAATAGATAACTAGTACTTGCAATCTTCAACCCTATCACCTTTGTGATAAGGCATGCTTTATGAGGTCACCTGCTAATTGAGGCTACCTGTGCAACTTGTTGCCCATGTAGGGGCATGCACAGGCCAGGTATCCTTGTCCCAACATCTCTGATCACCTAGATAAATGGGCTCAGACCACACAAGGTCAGCCTTGGGAACCAGCATCAACGTAGAAGACATGAGCAGAGCAGACCACCTCATCACTCTTTTTTTTTTTTTTTTCAGTGCTAGAAATCATACCAGGACACATTTGAGCTACAACCTTAGTCCCACTTCATTATGCTTTTTTTTTTTTTGGGGGGGGGAGTCCCAGGATTGAACCAAGGGGCATTCAACCACTGAGCCACATCCCCAGCCCTATTTTGCATTTTATTTAGAGACAGGATCTCACTGAGTTGCTTAGTGCCTCACTTTTGCTGAGGCTGGCTCTGAACTGTTGCTCCTCCTGCCTCAGCCTCCCAAACTGCTGGGATTACAGGCATGCACCATCACACCCGGCCTACTTCATTAATCTTAATTAGTGCATGGGCCATTCTCCATCAGGAAAATGAAGGGAAAAAATGCCTGCCTGCAGGCTCATAAGCTTGTCATGAAATTCAGACAAAAATACAGGTGTCAGGACTTTGAAAGCTATAAAAAATTACATAAATATAAGGTTAGAGTAAATAGATCCTAACACTGCATATAGCATATTTTTAGCCTGCTTCAGTAGGTAATAGTAATGAACAGGACACATTCTATGCAGAAAAGCAAGATATTGTGCTGTCCAAAATTCTGAGCAATCCTGTAGTGGCCTTATTGGAACAGAATTCAGAGGACACAGAGGCTCAAGGATCCATGCCATTTCTCCTAGCATGTAATTCTTTTCTCCTATCTAAACTTTCCTCTCCCTTCAGGATACTCTCCTCCCAGATTCCCCTCATCAAAATCATTGTTCATAGAGTCAGGAAGTGTCATATGAACAGCACTACCTAAGCTACAAATGGTATGGACAAAAAAAAAAAAAGACCCAAGGCTAGGTATCAGTGGTGAGTACCTAGCAACATTCCTCTGTCCCTTGGGGTCAGACAGCCTACTTTCCCCCAAACAAACAGCACCTCCCATGGTCTACACACCTGTGTGCATGCGCATGTGCGTGCACACACACACACACAAGCACACACATGCACACACACACAAAGTCATGGGGCTGGACATTTTGGGGGGATGAGGGTCACTGGTTATTGAACCAAGGGGTATTCTATCACTAAGCTGTACCCTGGCCCCCTTTTTTATTTTAAGACAGGCTCTTTCACTAAGTTGCCCAGGCTGACCTAGAACTTGTGATCCTCCTGCCTCAGCCTCCCAAGACACTGGATTTAGAGCTGTGCACCACTGTGCCCAGTTGGGGTTGGGCATTCTTAAGACACTGAGGAATGCAGTGAGGCTGCTGGGAAATGTTACATGTCGCCACTTCCCACTGCCTGGCTGCTTGGAAGGTATGGAATTTGCTGTTAAGAAAGTATTGTTTCAAAGAACTTGTGCAAATCCTCTACTTCAACATTGCTTAAGGAACAAACAAGACAAATTGACAGAGACTAAAGTAATCCAAATTTTACTTATCTTCTCCTGTCTGCCTCTCTTTCTTCTTAAAATCACAAGTTTCAAACTGACTATAGGATTAATAATCTCCAGGGTATTGGCACAGGCTGCAGGGGGACTGACCCATGGCCTGTCTGAAATCTGCTGAAGAATATGTGTGGCCCTGGGCTCAGGGGTGGCTGACAGGCCTTCCCTGAGAAGGACAGATCCTATTAACAATAGAAATGGTGGCCAAGGAGGGGCATCACACTGCTTCCTGGTCACAGGTGTAGGCTTTTATCCTCCTCCCAGTGACACTAGCATTCCAGTAATTGAAGAAGGGAATGGATTTCTTTAGACTCTTCCCTCCCCTCCACCCAACTCTGTCCAGGACACTGACCTCACTCTAGCCCAGCCACACTCTCTCCACCATGTTTTCCCAGGATTCACTAAGCAGAGCTTCAGGACATCAGCCCTTTCTTCCCAACTGTGATAAAGGTGGTAAGGCCAAGCCCTTGTCCCTTGAAGTTGGGTCACTGCCATCTCAGCTGTCCCAGCTGGTCTTCACCCTCTCTTCCCTCTTCCTACCCTCTGGCATCAATGAAATATTTTAAGGACAACTTTTGTCCACCAGTGTGGTGGTGGTGCTCTCCCTATGCCAAGAGATGCTTATGAAATAACCACAGACTGCTTGCCTAGCTAGCAAAGGCCAACAATCTGGCCTCATCCCCAACATCAGTTTGGAGGGGTCACATAAATAAAGCAAGGACACCATCATTCCCAGCAGTTAAGTCTGATAAGAATTTCTACTCTAAGGCATATTGTCTTAGTTCATTTTCTGCCTCTATAACTAAATACCATAGACTGGAAAATTTACAAAGAACAGAGGTTAATTTATCTCAAGATTATAAAACCTGAAGTCCAAAAGCACAGCACCCCTATCTGCTTGGCATCTAGTGAGAGCCTTGTACTATATCCTAACATGGCAGAGGGCATGGAGAGACAGACCAAGTAAGTGTCTAGCCATGGTCTCTCTTCCTCTTCTTACAAAACTATTAATGCTATCTAGGGGACCCTACCCAATGACCTCATCAAACTCTAATTACTTCCCTCAAATCTCAACCTCCAAACACCATCAATATATGATTTGAGGGATTAAGTTTTTTCAACACATGAACTTTGAGGGAACATTTTCAAACCACCGTCACATTCTAATGCTAAAGTACAATGATAAGACCATTAATTTTTTTCTAAAAGTCATAATTCTGGTGATAATCATGTTTTCAAACTACAATAACTTAAACTTGAGTTCTTTTAACAACTTGATACTGAAACACTACTACTATCTTAGAAGACATTACACAGGACACAAAGCATAGTTATCAGAGCATGTTTAAAACATCTTAACCTTCTGCCAAACAGTTGGGGAATCATTTTATGGTATGTATGAAATCACTAGTGCAAAATTCCCAGAGTAAAGCTAAGCTTATGATAAAGATACATCACTGATAGGGTTGCATTCTCAGAAACAAGCACCCCCTTTTTTTCCATCACTGCCACAGGAATCTGTATTTCCCAAATCAGAATGGTATAAAATACAATATATGCTGAAATTTGCCTAAGCCTTAATACAAATGTAATACAAAAGACCATAATTTCAAGTTAATGCTTTCATATCCATTGCAGAACACAGAGATATGTAAAAATGCTTACTACCCTTTTATAAAATCTGGAAACATAAAACATAGTTGAATGTGGAATGGAAAGTCCATAATTCAAAATCAGCCATCAAATCACTGTGCCCATCTGACTGTAAAGAACTGCTGGTGGTGATGGGAAGGGATGCCACTTCCAACCCTCCTGGACAGAAGGAGACACAGATACAGAGGAAAGGCAAACTCTTAATCACTCCTGCTCTTAGATGTTACATGTGACAAACACAGACATACTATTTAGGCAGCTTTTCTGCTCTGTGACTAAAAGATCTGACAAGAACAATTTTAGAGGAGAAAAGTTCATTTGCAGTCTCACAATTTAAGAGGTCTCAGTCCCTAGATAGCCAGCTCCATTCTTCGGGGCTTGAGGTGAGGCAGAACATCATGGAGGAAGAGTGTGGCAAAGGGAAGCAGCTCACATAATTATCAGAAAGCAACGAGAGAGTCTGCTCACCAGACACCAAATATATACCCCAAAAGCATAACCCAATGACCCAGCTCCTAATCCCTTCAGGAGATTAATTTATTGATTGGTTAAGGTTCTCATAACCCAGTCATTTCTCCTCTAAATCTTTTTGTATTTTCTCACACATTAGCTTTTGAGGGAAATCTCACATCCAAACTATAACACATATCCTTCAAATTTAGCTTATTTACTGATCTAAATCAAAGTGGAATATACACATGTCCTCTGATCTGTTCTGTCTGGGTCCTTTCTTACACTTTTCCCAGTGGATCTATAGATTTGCTCAGTATTTATAGAATATCCAGATAATCATTTTTAAGAAATTATATACTACATTCAAATGGTTAGAATAAGTTAAAACATGTCACCACACCAATGAATGTTTAGTGTTATAAAAGCACTGGCCCATCTAAGTTAAAATGTTATGCAAATGTGTAGCCCAGCCAGCACATGAGTTTATCTTTAAAACCAGCCCAGTTTAAAAACAAGCCAGTCATTACTTCCCATCAAGCTCCTTAGTTAAAGTCTCATCCTTGATATAAGAACACTGCATAAATTTGAACTCAGAAAATGGAAAAAAATCAACATTAAGAAAAAAATTCAAATATGCAATTTTCCTCTGGGGTTACCATGGCTCATCTAACAAGCAATCTTTTCCATAGACCAACAGTTAAAATAAGGAGTTAGAGGTATATTCTTCCACCTTTGCCTAAGTCATCTACAACAATCAATTATAACCGTTATAACTGAAGCTTCTGCACAGTAAGTCTCACTTCATACAGAGGGATAAATTATTTTTATGAAGGTGATTAAAACCAATGTTTAAAAATAAATAAATAGGGGCTGGGGATGTGGCTCAAGCGGTAACGCGCTCGCCTGGCGTGCGTGCGGCCCGGGGTTCAATCCCAGCACCACATACAAACAAAGATGTTGTGTCCACCGAAAACTGAAAAATAAATATTAAAAAAAAAATTCTCTCTCTCTCTCTCTCTCTCTCTTTAAAAAAAAATAAATAAATAAATAAATAGTTTGGGGGATGTACCACTTGCATGAACTCTGGGAGACTCAAGAACATGCTCAGGAGGTTCAAAACTGGGTGCTTAATACATTGAACTTAAAGAAAGAAAGCCATGGTTTCTCCATCCCACATGTCTAAATGCAAGACGTAATACTGCTATTGTTTGGATAAAGAATGTCTCCCAATGGCCCATGTGTTAAAGGTTTGGTCCTAAGCTTGGTGGTATTGGGAGGTGGTATAACCTTAAAGAGGTAGAAACTAGTGGGAGGAACTTAGGTCATTGGGGCCGTGCCCTTGAATGGGATATCGGGACCCCACACCTTCCTCTCTTCTAGCTTCCCAGCTGCCATGAGATAAACAACTTCCTCTGCCATGCAGTTCTCACCATGATGTGCTGAAATAGCCTAAAGACCCTGGGGCCAAGCAATGATGGACTGAAACCCATGAAACTGTGAACCAAAATAAAACTTTTATCCTTATAGGTTGATCATCTCAGGTATTTTTGTCACAGTAACAGAAAGCTAATATAAATAAGGACCAATGAACCAAGGAACAAAAGCAACACCAGGCATAATAACCTAAAAAAGCACCTCTTCATCCCTCTTCTGCTCAGCAAGTCTATCCTAAGACATCAATCCTTGGAATCCCTGCAAGTGTCAAGCAGAACCCACTCACCTGGAGGGAAGAGGCAATGAAAGAATCATCTAGCTCATTAGTGAGACACAGCTTAATTCAAGGGCTGTCTAAAGTTACCCATACACACACAAGAAAAACACAATTAGCATCTGTGAGTTTGGGTTCTGCAAAGCTTCCACTTTGAAAGGAGCTCATTTATTGGGCAAAGCAGATCTCTGTGCTTTCATTACATGTATCAGCACAAAACAAAGTGAGCTGAGTCACCCCTACTACAAAAAGGGAGGCTTTTCAATGTTTATTAATTCATAAGCCAGGATAAAGCAGAACCTCTTGCTGCAGAGGGCAGGAAAGTCTGGGACGGGTTCAACTGCTGATTATTAATTGATAAATGCTTCATCTGTGCTCAGCAATTGTTCAGTGGTCCTTTTCTACCAAATACCATATATTTCTTTTAAAAAATAAAATTCCACTTAATTTTAGGAGTTACACATCCTATAAATGTAATAGTACTATTACAATCAAACATATGATTGTAAGGAGAGTAGGAGATACAAAGTTCCACTTCTACCCAAACCAATTCTACATGATAATTATAGGCAACATATGAAGACAGGAAGCACTTGTATGAGGAAGAAGTCATGAGGACACTTGAAGGTAATTGTTTCTTTAGCAAAATGCTGTGAGAAACTCTACCAGTTCAGTAATACAGCAGAAAGATATCATCAGCACCTCTGCAGGAAGCCAGAGGTGATCACTCTCCAGGAAATTGTGCTTCACTGCTTGGTTCATGCATTTTCAGTTTCAGCTTAGTTCAAGGGCTGCCTAAAGTTACCCATACACACACACACACACACACACACCACAATTAGCATTGAGGCTTTGGAGAACTAAGTTCTGTGTTCCAGTTAGTGTAGTAGGATGGCCAAAGGGGTGAGGTTTTAGACAGAGGACTCCAGACTGAAAAGTCATGTGATAATATAGCCTACAAATGGAGAGGACAGTTACTGTTCTGCTGAATTCAGAGGGCCCCTATGGGAGGGTCAAACCTCCTCCACAGGCATGTGAGGACCATCCCTGTCAGCAAGAAAGTAACCCCCACAAATGACAGAAATGAAGAGAGTCCTCGTGAAGAACACTCTCATTTCCTCCATTCAGAAAAATTTATAACCAAAACACCTATCATTCAAAAATGTAAAATATTAAGTAAAAATAAATTGACAAATAATAAAGTCATATTCCAGAGAAATATCTTTGCAATTTGGCCTAATTTCCAAAGTAGCTTTCATCACTTTTCAAAACATTGTGAAATTCACATACTCACTTCATTCAGAACATTTTCTTTCACTATGGATCATTCTATTAAAGCCAATTGAGTATATCTGAGAAGTGGTAAGGAATAGCAATTTAGGGAACTGTTACAGCCTGAGAAATATTCAGACTTCAGTACCCTAATTAACATCTTTTAAGTCAAATCTGGTGATTACAGAAGATATCTAAAAATCCAGCAACACCTATTATCCCAGCAGCTTGGAAGGCTAAGGTAGGAGGATCTCAAGTTCAAAGCCAGCCTCAGGAACTTAGCAAAGAACTTAGCAACTCAGCAAGACCCTATCTCTAAATAAAATATAATAAAAGGGCTGGGGATATGGCTCAGTGGTTGAGCGCCCCTGGGTTCAATCCTCAGTATAAAAAAAAAAAAAAAAAAAGATATCTAAAATTCATTTTTCATGAGTGGTGTTGTTAAAATCCTGGTAGCCATTATGATGTAATAAGGGGTTTAGGCTGAGAGTAGGAGGTACAAAGTTCCACTTCTACCCAAACCAATTCTACATGATAATTACAGGCAACAAGATAGATGGGTGGGCAGACGGATGGGGTGTCTTAGCAAGAACCTATTCTCTGAGGCAAATGTCTAGATGGGACTACAGCTAATCCATCTATTTCTAACCTAATGGTTTGTTTATTGAACATGAGTGGATTTTTCTCTTAATTAGTGGAGTTGTAGCCAACAAAACTATATTCAGAGACTAAAAAATT
This sequence comes from Urocitellus parryii, assembly GCF_045843805.1. Taxonomy (NCBI): domain Eukaryota; kingdom Metazoa; phylum Chordata; class Mammalia; order Rodentia; family Sciuridae; genus Urocitellus; species Urocitellus parryii. The sequence goes on from NC_135533.1 coordinate 106,909,227, forward strand.
ATCCATCTGAACAAAAGTGTATACTTCTGCTCAATTTTCATTCCCACCCAAAACTATTTTTAAACACAACTTCCAAACCATTAAGCTTGGAAAAATACTGTAAGAATTGATTTGGGAATCTGTGGCTTGCAGCTTTACCAAGTGCTAGAAGTTAGCTTTAACCTCATGCCAACCCATCACGTACGTGTACACACACACACACACACACACACACACACACACACACATACACACACACATAAAGGAGTTTTCTCATCTAATTTCTTAACTGTGGTTTGCCATTTGGATATTGTTTGAGATATTCATACATAAGTATAAAGTCCTCTTCCAGTACTCTCACACTTAGGGCTACACAAAGCATTAAAATGATGAGCAGTACAGATGTTCCCCATCATTTTAACTCAGGCCTCAGTCCTACTTATCTACCTCCTCCAGCCAAGAGGAAGGCAGGAGACTGACTTTCCCAGGCACAACTACCCTATGGGCTGGGGCTTAGGGATCCTCTTCCCCATCTGTTCAGGTTGGCACCCACTATGAAAAAGAAGAAGTAGAAGTGACATTGACAAGAAAACAGAGACATCATGAAAAGCACGTTAGCACCCTGATGTGTAACTGACAGAAAGTCCTGGTAATCACCAGTCTTTAGGATTACAGTCTAGATTTCACTTCCTCCCTGTGGATGGATGGGGACTGCCTGCTATATACATCAGGGCTCTACTGGACACAGAACTGAGTGAAAGGTCTGTACCCTCTCCATGCTCAGGACTGTCATGGAGATGCAGTCAGAAATGCCTGACCAAACAGACCTATATCAGTCAATCCATGGCCACACCTTGGAGCCCTGAACCACTTTCTATTACACTTGAAGTAAAGTAAGGACGCATTTTTCAGCAGAATCTGGAAACTGTCATGGATATGCCTTCCCAAGATACCTGGGGTCTTTCCAGAACCCTGGTGGGAGGAAGAGGAGCCATGTATTTGCCAGAATCACATGTTCTACCACCTAAAGTCTGAGCTTCTCCTGGCCCTCACCGAATGAGAAATGAGATTATATTGGCAGAGGGCTTTGTTCCCCTGCCTCTAAGCCTCTTTTTTAATGACCAGGTGATTAAGGTTGAATGGAGGGGTCAGGAACCAAGGAATATGTGCTATTTGTGCCTTGAAGGAAAGGGCAGGCGCTGGAGAACATGGCAGCCATCCAGCCATGGCAAAACAACAGAAGAAAGAAGCAGCAACTGGGCGGTGGCACATGCCCATAATCCCAGCTACTCAAGAGTCTGAGACAAGAGGATCCTAAGTTTAAGGCCAGCCTAGGAAATTTGGTAAACCCTGAATCAAAATAAAAAATAAGAAGAACCAGGATGTAGGTCAGTGGTAGAGTGCCCCTAGGTTGAAACCTCTGCACTACAAAAAGCAAAACAAAATAACACAGTAGCTCCCCGAATTTCTATGTGGACTTTTAAAACTAAGAAAGACACTTTCTCCTCTTGATGCTATCATCACTTTATGATCCTCAAAATAAGGCACTAACACCTCTAAAATCTGCAAAGAATAAGGTTGCATTGCTGGCAAGCCAAGTTAGAGCATACCCGTTAGAAATATTTTAATGCCAACTGATCTGTCTGTTCTCATGTAGTCTGGCAAAAAACAAGATTAAGCAGCAATTTAAGAAAAAGTCAATTTTCTGAAAGAGGGATCTAGTATATTCTGGGAATACTTAGAAACATGTGATTATAGGGCTCATGTGAGTCCCAAGATCATTTTATCTGACTCCCTCTCCCACTGAATGGGAAACAGCTCATTTACTGGATTATGTGTGTCCTATGCCATTCTCTGAAGAAACCAAGTAGGATGCCTGCCTCTGAAGAGCTCAGAAAGGAGTGGGTAAGAGATGAGCAAATGGAAAATCATGACCCCAGCTGAGGGATTCTGACAGGCGAAGGCTTGGGGCCATGAGAGACAGGTGTCAGAGAGCTAATCCCTCTGGAGTCCTGGAAGGCCTCAGATGGGAAGCCCCCAGTGCAGCCTTGAAGATTGACAGGAACCATTCTGGCAAAGGAGAAAAGCTCCTCCCACCCCAGGGCAAGGTGAGAGAGAAAGTATGAGAAAGTAAGAAGAATTCTGGAAGGGAAGCTGAGATGGTCAAGGGAGAATAAGAAAACCAGAGGCTAAAACCTCACCATCTACTATGAAGCCATTGTACACACACAATTAAATCTAAATTAATCAAAAGTTAATAAGGTGAAAACTTCAGTTCCTCAGTTGCACTAGCACATTTCAAGTGCTCAGTATTTCCCATACTGAGCAGCACTGACAGAGAATCTTCACTATGACAGAAAGTGTTATTAGTCAAAACTGGGCTGCGCAAACCTGCAGAAGCCGTACCATGAGATATCTGCAGGCCACACTACGAAGGGTAAATTTAATTTTGCATGACTGGCACCAGGGCCTAAATCTCATTCCTGACCCAAAGTTCTTTCCACTCCCCCTCCCTGTCTCCTTTGATAGAAGAAAGTCAAATAGGATTAACAAACAAGCAGAAGGCATTTTGAATCAGGGAAAGTTACTCTGCCTAGCCCAAAAAAGCAAGATCACCTCACCTGCACTAATTGTGGGTGTTGCTGCCCTAGATCTGAAGGGACATATGGGAACATCCCAAAAGCAATGGCTCCTCACCTGTGATTTCAGGCAGTGAAGACTGGACCATGGTGAGAAGAAGAGGGGAGAAGAAAGAGCCAGAACTCCTCATTTTGCTGGCTCCTTTTGGAGATTTGTGTCATTTTTTAAGGGATAAGAACTTCAACGATTTTTCTAAATCTGTCAGAGTCATTTACAAAGGCCCTACTTGGTTGGGTAGAAGTGGGACTTGGATCTACAAAAGTGTTTGTGATCTGAGAATTTGTCTAATCCAATGTGCCTAAGTAAAATATATTTTGACAGTTGATTTTTAAAGTTTTTTATTTATTTTTTTAATACAAATGTTTTTGGCTAAAACATTTACTCTAATTGGGCTTGACCTCTGGGAGACATAGTCCTGGTAGGCAGCAGCTCACAGCATGATGAGGGCAACTAGATGCAGATGTTAAAATTCTAAAGTCCACAGGGTATTTCCCACCTTTTCCTCAGCCATCTCTCTGCTCACAATCAAGGGAAATTCCCTGAGACATGAAGTGGAAATACATATATTGTTGGATATTCATTGTCATTTGTCACCCTAAATGTCCACAGTAAACTATAAGCTAGAAAAATGAATATTAGGTCTTGAAAGCAATCACCAGTATTAGTTTTGTAAAAAGCAACTGAAACCATATAAAGCAGGCATGATAAAAATTTAATACTACTTCAGGAAATAGATGAAAAATAAAAAATTATGGAAACATGAAGGGAAAATGGTCTAGGACAATGCTACTCATCAATTCAGGTACTGAAAACCAGTGAGAGGCCTTTGATAATTCAGAAACACTTGTGTGAAAAGGTAGAAATGAGACAGCAAAGGAATGGAATGGGGAAAGAGTAGACTTAAAATTTATAGCTCACATGAAAACTATGTTTCTTTACGTTTTAAGAAAGAAAAAGTACAGCAATGAAAATAGGTAAAAGTTTTCCATGTGTCATGAATTATCAAATCTATGTTCTGCTACAGTACAGAGCAACTGAAACGCATCACTAAAATTAACTAGCACATAAAATCCACAGAAGCCATAATTAAATGTGGATGGGGAAAGAAGAAGCAGTGTAGAGAAACACCATATAATAAATAACTGTTAAATATTTTTACATAGTTCAAGTCTAAATGAAAACCAAATGTTACTGTATTTCAATGTGCACATCCTCTATCTAAACACTACTTTGATATCAAATGTTTCTGCTCACTTTTTAAAACTTTTTACCAACCGAAAAATCAAACTGAATCATAAATTTATCAAGAAAGTACAAAAGGCCTTAGAAACTTAAACTAGTTATTATAGTGTACAGCTATATCCTATAATCATTGCTCTCTTAATAACTATGGAAATACACTTGAGTGCACACAGTTATGACTTCATCTACCATATCCCAAATTAAAGAGGCCACATAATTCAGGCCTCCATATAGGCGGGGGCCATCACCCCTCCTGGGTCACAGTGTCACAATAAAAATCTGTTCTACTTATTCAAGGGAGGAGGTCATAAGAGGAAAAACAGGAGGGGCAGCAGACAGGAATCCCAGGGCAGGAAAGACTCCACATTTTACCAATATCTTTATATCAAGTTATAATTGTAATTTAGCTCCATCATTTTGACACAATCACTGAGAAATACAAAAATACTGATTATTTGATATCATGACAGGAAACATGCAACTACTCTTATTTAAAAAAAAATTAAGATTACAAAAGAATCAAAAACCTAGGCATACTCTCCACTTTAAGTGGAGAAATCCCTAATCCTTAACATTTGACAGTTTTAAATGAATTGTAAAATAAAGAGTAGTTCAGAAGTAACATATTTTAAAAATAAAGTTCAAATTAAGTGGTTTTATGTAACAGATAATTATACATGCTCTCACTTAAAAAAAATGTAAACACATTCATTTAACATGTTAGCCAAAAGCAAAAAGGCCTAGAAATCTAAACTACTTATGATAGTGTATAATTGCTAATATTTAATATCTATGGGCTTATGAGAGTTTGAAACAAAATGTGATTGTGGCTGGCCCCTGGTACAATCAAGAATAGGCCTTCTCCATTTGATATTATATTGGCTGTTGACAGTAGTAGGAATAGCTCAAGTTACCTACTTCGATTAATTTTTTTCTTTCAAATTACTTCTTATTATAATAACTTAATTAAATATAAATTTATGTTATAACTTTATTTTATTTATTTAGTTTTATGTGGTGCTGAGGATCAAACCCAGTGCCTCACACATGCTAGGCAAGCGCTCTAACATTAAGCCACAACCCCAGCCCAGATTTTTATACAGAGAAATGAATAACAGTGTGAAACCCACTGATTTTTACATATGCAAACTGCCTAAACACAGCTTTTGATCAAATGTACCCACTGTTTTGACATTTCATGTCATTATAGAGACTCATCTATTCTACACAAATTTTTGTTTCCTTCAGGGGATCAACAAAACAAAACAAATAACCATCATCCTGCCAAATCGCAAATCTTCTGTTCCTTATACATACAAGGTCCAATGCAAAATTTAGCCCGAGTTTCACAACACAAGACTACTGGAGTTTCACAACACATGACTTCTGGGATGGATCCTATAAATATTCAAACAGATAAAACAAAAGTAAACAGATAAAGTTTGGAATTAAATATCTTTTAAAACATCTCCAAAAGGCCATTTTCCTTTATGTTCTAGAATATTCTGTCAATTATTATCCTTCAAATTGTTTCAAATTGAGCACTACAATTCCACAAACAACGGTTGTTAGTTACTTGTTAGATATTGCTTCCTCCTTCCTAAAAGAACATTTTTCCACACAGATGTTAGTCACGGCCATTTAATTAAATTACTAATAAAAAATATAATTTGAGTCCAAGTAACATTTGTAACTATATTAATGATTACTAATATAAAAAAATCGGTAAGTTTACATTCACCAAGCCAACTGTCCCTCCAGTAATCCTCAAGAAGGGCTCCGCAGGCAGTATTTTAAAATATGCCTTCTCCTGAATTCACTGTGCCCATTCCAGCCCAAATCTACACAACCTAAGAATGACACAGAGTTTTAGTCAACAACAAGGACAATAACAAATTCATGACATCAGTTGTTTGCGATCATGTGGGAAAACACCTTACAAGAAGTTTGATTTTATAACCAACCTTTGCATATAGAAAATGTTTCCCTCAAGCACACTGCAAACACTGTCTTATTCACAAAGCAAGGAAGAATAGAGAGTAATTTCAGCAACAAATCAACAGAATCTTACTGCTCCAGATTATGTACTAAAGCCAGAAATTCCACAGCCCTTTCTATCCTTTATGATAGACAAGCAATACATCTAAATAATAAAAATATTCAAAAGCCTATTGCCATTTCTTTCCTCAGATTCTAACACAAAATACCTTATTATTAAACTCATAATTCTTTCCTGATAAACATAAATTCTTAATTTTTCTTTATGTCTTACATGTGAAGGCTAATCTGAGCTCTGCAATTTTGTGAAAAAAGACCTCAGTTTACCTGTTGGTACATAGTTGCTGATTAGAAAAAGTGGTTTCACTTCTATAATCAGGCTCCTTTAAAGGTTTTACTGGGTAGTTTTGGGACAGTTTTGGTGCCCTCTTAAATGTTCTCCATATTTACTTATAAAGTGACATTGATAAAATAATTCAGTCTCCTTAAACACATTTAATAGACTACATAAAGTCAAAGGCTTAAAGGTAATTCTGTTCCACATTTTCCAATGTTATTTTGGGATACCCATTCCCATGGAAAAGGATTTTCCCCATTTCTTTTTTTGTGGGGAGGGAGGAGTTGGTTTGTTCAAAGCAAATTAATTACATAACCACAACTAAGTACACTGCAAAAAAAAATTTTTTAAACATTCCTCAGTATCAAGATTATTTGAACTACTGGCCTGGCACACTCTTTGATGGCATTAAAGGGAGAATTAATAATAAAGAACCAGTTTTAAAACCTTTTACACACTTGGGCAACACACCGCCTATGAGCATGGGACAGTGTGAGTCAGTGGGACAAAAGAAAAGAGATTTGTTGTCCTCAAAGCTGCTTCCTACAATCCAGTTGCTATAGTGGAAAGTGGGCCCATTCGGTGAGCAGGTGCAGGGCCCACCCCAACCACTCATTCCATTTGCAAGACTCATAACACATTTGCTCCAGGCAAGAGAGGGAGGTCGAAGATCTGCGGCCCACATGAAATCCACTAAGTGCGCAAGGACTGCGCAGACCCAGCGGTGCAGCTGAAGGCGCCCTGGTCTGGCCAGGCATGGGTCAACCAGTTTCCAGATCCCGCTAAAGGGTAGAATTGTTTGTCCCGTATTAGGGAAGTTACTCTTGCTGCAAGTAAAAACACTGAAATGGAAAATAATCCCTATCCGAAAGGTATGGGGATGACAAATACCCAGAAAGGTCTGGGCAGAAGTGGAATCTGGAAGACAGGCATGAGCCCCGCACCGATCTCAGCCCTGAGCCCCGGACACGGTCAAGGGAAACCCGAGAATAAAGGCATGGGAGGGGCAACAGATGTCAGGAACACCTCCAAGCAGTACCTTCTGCATACACCTGCTGAGATCGCCCCGCCAACTGGGCCTTCGAAGTCTCGGAACCCTCCCCTTCATATGGCAGGGAACAGCGAGCTATCTCGGCCCGTGACTGTTGACTTAAGTGGAACACCACAAGAGGCAAGCTAGTGACTGAGCTGGAGGCGGAGGCCCGGTGTCTCTCTGCCTCCACCTCAGCCTGTGCGTGAACACTCGGAGGGTCTGAGGAAGGCTCGGAACAGGATGGGGGCTCTGCCAGAAAGGGCTCTCGCACACAAACCCAGCCCGCGCCGAAAGCGCGCTCGGGCCTCTGTCCGACACGTTACCTGAGTAACGACCCCGGCGCCCCAAGTACACAACACTTCCACCGCTAGCGCCCGCAGGCGTGGGCCGGCGGGCCGGGAGCGGCGCCCCTGCCCCGAGCGCGCGGCACGGGCGCGGCACCTCGGTCGAGCGAACCCCCGCCCCAGCCCGCCCGCCCGCTTACCCGGTAGGGGGCTTGGCCGCCAAGGCGCGCGACGCGTCCATGGTGCCGGCGGGCCGCGGTGAGCGGTGCTCGGCCAGGCGGAGTCAGGCTCTGGCTGCGGCCGCCGCCGCCGCCGCCCTCATTCACTTTTTCCGCGCTGACCCATCGTCCTCCCACGCGGGGCCGACGGAGGACAGCGGCCGAGCAGAGAGGACGGAAGGGGTTGGGACGGTCCCGGGCGGGCGGGGGCGCTGGGAGCGCGGGGAGGGGCTGGCGGGAGCGCGGGGCGGGGGCGCGGAAAGCAAGGTGCGCCGCGCCCCCGCCCAAGCGAGCTCCGCCGCGCCCACCGGCGCCGCCCCCGCTCCGCCCGCCCTCCCGGCCGCGCGCCGCGGCTCCCAGAGCGTCCCTCCCGTCGCGCATCCGTCGCAGGGGTTGAACGCCACCTGGGCCCCAGGCCCACACCTCGCGGCCCCCACGAGGGTTTTTTCCCACCCCCAAGAGGACGTGTGCCAGTGTCTGGATGGTGGGAGGGGGCTAATCCTGAGGTTGCCCATGCCCCCACTCGAGGCCGAGGGGATGTGGGGGAGAGAAACACCTGGGAAACCTGCTGTAGTGTGGGGCGGTGGTGGGCGGACAAGCCCCGGAGGACCAAACGGGAGGGAAGAAGGGAGCGTCTGGCGCCCCTCTCCCAGCACTAGATCCCAAGAGAACCTTTATAATGTGCATCAAAGATGTAGTTCACAGGGCTGGGGCTCTCAAAGTGGGATGCCTAACCGGCTGCACTTGAGAACTTGTGAAACTCTTCCCACCAACCCGGTCTTAGGAGTCAGAAATGATGGAAGCCAAAGTGTGGCCCGGCTATGTCAACAAAAACTCCACTTTGGTTGGGTGCACTTTCAAGTGTGCGGGCCTGGTCAGCTGGACGCGCTTCTAGGAGCCACTGTTGTCCAACCCTGATTTCAGTGCCTTATGGTAGGCAGATAGTTCTGGGGCCACTGAGCAAGTCAGTCAGTTAGCAAATCTGCTGAAGTCTCACCTCCACTTTTTCTAATTCACCCCGAGAATACAAAAATGATCCCAGTTGGTATGAATGTCTGGCCTACAACGATGAATAAGATATAAGATAAATAAGATGTAAGCTCAAAGAGTCTGCATACCATGTCTGGCCTACAACGATGAATAAGATATAAGATAAATAAGATGTAAGCTCAAAGAGTCTGCATACCGACCTGTGATCTGCTTTGGAGTTCCCCCTGGGGATCCTGTAGCAGGCTAACGAATCCAGAAACCTTCCAGACTCTTTCTTGGATTCCTCTCTTTTAACTAAAGGAGGAGAACTGTGTAGATACTAACTGCAAGTTCTGCCATGGCAGCAAGGCCGTGGGTGCACCAACCCTTGTGCCCACCTGAATACATATCTAACTTTACTCGCCCAAATCTCCAAATGCAAAATAAACAGAGCACTTTCCCAACAGGAGGATGAGGGTACTCCTCACAGTACTCTTCTCCTGCTGTTTCTCATCCTGTGGACTCTGCTTAGATATCAGCTCCTTGTACTTTCCTGACACCTCTGTATGGAAGCACACCCTCAATTTAATCCCCTTGTTGCTTCTCTTGTTCTGATTTATATTTCCTTTGGGCATTTATTACTGTGTGTACACACATCAGTTGCCATGTGTGTGTATTTATTTATTTATATCCATACACACATATGTATTTTTGTATGTATATTTGTAAATAGTGTTACATTTGTGCTTGTGTATATAAAATTATATATGGGTGTATACATTAAATATGTATATGTACATATCATGATATACATTTTCTTTATGTGTTTGTCATGGATCACCTCCCCTAGAATGTGACCTCAGTGAATATTTGACCTTTGTCTATTTTATGCACCACTCTGCATTTCGGATAGTGCCTGGCAGGTGGAGTGAGGGCTCACTATAGAGAGAGAATACACTGAATGGATCAGTCTCTAGCACTCTTTCTGGGTATGGGCATCACAGTAGAGAGTCCTTCCCAGGAACTCCTGAGGCCCTTCCTTACTCTGAACACTAGTATGGGAAAGGGCAACCTGAGAGAGGTCAGAGTTGAGAATCAGGCACTATGGTCCTAGACCCCACTGAGGTCCCCAAGAAATTAGGCTGGGAAGCAACATGTGATCCAAAAGTCAGGCAACAAGCATAAAGTCTGGTGGGGCCATGGGATAGAAGTACAAAATAACCTAGTGTCCCAAACAGTAGACAGAGACAGCAATAGGAAGTCATAAACAGTGGTTGGTGGAAGATTTCTCAGAGTGTGTCTCAGGAAAAGGATCAGAATGTTCATCTCCAAGCTGAGCTTCTTGTTGCTTTCCCAGAAAGGAGGTTCAGGTGGCCTCAGGCCTGAACAACCTCAAGATTCTAGGAAGGCTACCAAACATCTCAGACCCAGAAACTCAGCAGGGATCTGTGTCCAGAAATGGAGTAGAGAGTAAGTCTCAGAATGGTTGTCACAATGAGGCAGAGGCAAGGGTCAGGCTTGCAACCAAGAGCAGGGCTGATCTCCAGAGGCCCTTGGCATACAGTCCAAGTAGACTGGGCTTGGTAATCTCATTTGTCTTATCTAGGGGTGGGACCGGGGCCTGGAATCCAGCTTCTCTGTGTATTGCAACCCCCACTTCTCTTACTGATAAGGGTCCCAGGAAATCCACCCACATGTAGTTGTATCTTGCAATTCAACAGATATTTTTGAGTATGCACTATATATGTCAGCTATATGTGCAATATGCAGATGGCCGCCTAATAGAGCTAGACAAGGTAACAAAAATAGCAGACAGGGACCATAGTGCTTTCAGACAGAGGGTGAGATTCAGAAATTAGAGGGTGAGTAAGACAAAGGTCTTGGGGGGAGAGGTCATGTATCAGTTGCCATGACTGAACTGACCTTTGTAGTCCCTGAGTAGAACAGTCTCTTTTTTGTACTCCCTTACTTTGATTAGGGCAAATGGCACAATCACAACTGGCCCTAATTCAAGGTTAAGGGTGTTCTTTACCAATTTTCCCCTACATAAACTTTTAGAAATCCTTCATAAAACTAGCATTTTCCAGATATCCACTATCACTAAATCATTTATTTTATAGTGTTGTAAATACCCAACAATATGCTGATAAATTCTTTAAAATTACTCTTTTAAAAAAAAAAGAGGCTAAATACATGTTTTCCAATTTGCTTGATGTAAGGGGTACATATGGGCTGATTTCAAGCTCATATCATGAAGTCACTGAACATGGAGTTAGAAAGAGGCTGCCTAGCTCCTCCAGGACTCACCTTCCTACATAGCATATGAACATAGTACCTGTTATCCGTAGAAAATAGTTGAGCACCTCCTGTGCATTCCAGGGCCCTGTTTGTATTTTACACCAGCTATAACTGGTGGGCCTGGCTATAGCTCTGGATTACAATAGCAGCAGTGCCTGTCCCATGGAACAAGAGCTCTCAGTGATACTGAGAACCAGTGTAAGGCTCCTTGATGAACAATCTTGTCTTGCACTCTTCCTCTTTTCTTTCTTTTTTTTTTTTTTTTTTTTTTTTTATTGTTGGTCGTTCAAAACATTACATAGTTCCTCATACATCATATTTCACAGTTTGATTCAAATGAGTTATGAACTCCCAATCCTCTTTTCTTTCTAAGTCTCCTCTTAAACCTCATATTTCCCCTGCAGAGCCACCCTCAACAGCCCCTGTTAAGGCACACTCAGTGGGGAAGCAACAAGCCTGGGTGCTTAGGATGGATATGAGTTATGTCAAAGACACACAAAGACAAAGGCAAAAAGAGCCAGCTCAGTGCACAACTTCCTGAACTTGAATATGCACAAATGCTTCTTGGGATCTCATTAAAATGCAGATTCTGATTCAGTGAGCCTGAGGAGAGACCCCGAGTCTGCATATCTAATAAGCTCCCAGGAATAGGGAGGCTGCTGGTTTAGGGACTTTGAGCAGCAAGGGTATAGGGTCACAAGCACTATCTTTTGGCCTAATCCTGCACTTAGTGATGGTGTTTCTAAGAGCAAATTACTTCTCCGTAGGCTTTTTCCTCATACTAACATGTTGCTCCTTGTCAGGACAAATAGCATTGGAATAGCCCTACCACATTCGTCCAGTAGCTAGGATCCACAAATTTGTGTCAGGTGTTAGCAACTGGGAAAGACACTCAGGAATCCTGAAACTGATGTTAGGGTTGGGGGTTGGAGCTGCATTTCTGAGGGGAATAGGAACCAAGAGAGATTAGATGAGGCCATAACAGAATTAGGTAGGAGGTGATTGATTTGGGGCAGTTTTTGGTTGAGATCTTTGTGTAGATTTATATGCTGGGTCTCAAAATCACAAGTTTGTGACCTGAGTTAGTTTCTCCACATTCTCTAGTTTATTTCTTTTGAACCACTCCTAGCACTTAAACCAGTAGACATACACATCTGTCTTCTCCTCTCTTTGAATAGTAGTTATAATTATCAATTCCATGTTCTTAATGAGAAATATATATATATCTATTGACTGAATTACCAACTATATCAATAGTTAACATTTAAAAACAGTGACTAGGGCTGGGTTTGTGGCCCAAGTGGTAGCGCCTGGCATGCGCTGGGCACTGGGTTCGATTCTCAACACCACATAAAGATAAAAAAAAATAAAGATATTGTGTCCACCTAAAAAAAAAAACTAAAAAAATAAACATTTAAAAAAATAAAAATAAAAACTGACTAGAGGGCTGAGGTCATGGCTCAGTGGCAGAGCGCTTGCCTAGCACGTTCAAGGACCTGGGTTCAATCCACCAAATAAAAATAAATAAAATAAATGTACTGTGTCCAACAGCAGCTAAAAAAATATAAAAAAACAAACAAACAAAAAACAGTGACTAGAGCCAGGCACGGTGGTGCATACCTATAATCCCAGCAGCTCCAGAGGCTGAGACAGGAGGATCATGAGTTCAAAGCCAGCCTCAGCAAGGTCAAGGAACTTAGCAATTCAGTGAGTCTCTGTTTCTAAATAAAATACAAAATAGGGCTTGGGGTGTGGCTCAGTGGTTGAGTGTCCCTGAGTTTAACTGCCCCCCCAAAATTAAAAAAAAAACAGTGACTAGGTTCCAAGTACTATGGTAAAATGTTTAACAACCCTAATCATTTATTATTTAAAGCAACTCAAAAGGTTCAATGGCAGAGTGCTTACCTATCATGCATGAGGCCCTGGGTTCAATCCCAAGCCATCATTGCAAAAGAAAAATCAACCCAAAATATAGGTGCTATTATATAGTTGGAAACATTAAAAATTAGGGAACTTCATAAAGTCACCAAAGTTACACAGAAGAATGATTTGTGCTGGGCAACCTTTCCCTAGACTACATTCTTCTGCAAGCACCAGTTACTTTCACTTATGCCTGCCACCCAGCTCTCCTGTAAATGATTCAATACAGAAGCAGTGCCAGCACTTACTATTTGTCAGCAAATGTGTGCTGCGCTCACTGCCAAGCAGCAAATGGAGAGAATGTGTAGGTCTGGCTCTCCTGCCACTTTGTCATGAAGCTTTTATTTAAGCCACCAGCTGTCATCATTTTTCTCCTGGTGAGATCACACTGAGAGCTCCACTTCCCTTCAAGGGAAGCCTCTCTTCACCTCTCTGCCGAGTGTGAGGTCTGTGAACTTACGTAACATTGCACCTACACCCTCAGCCCACACAAGAATTATGCAACTGCATGTAGGATTCCTTGCAGTGTTTTCTGGAAATACAAGTCTCTTTGGTACACACATGGAGTTTTGACTAAAGCAGATTTTCTGCCCTGGGCCAATTTGTATTCTGTCTTTATAAATGACTTTGCCTCAGAGAACTTGCCTGGTCCTAAGTGAGCTGGAGGTGAAAGGCTTATTACTCTACAAATAAAACAATGTTCTTCAATTTCATTCCATTCTGATGTCTTTCCAAAAAACAAACTGGACTTTAGTAGTATTCCACTTTCTCTTTCATACTGTGTTGTATACTACATACTCTATTTTCTAATTTGGTCAAGAGAAAAGTAATCAGCTCATGGAATGTAACTACATTCCTAAAGTCTTGATTTATAGTTTTGAATATTTATTGGCCAAACCATGGATCCTTCCCAGAATGATAATTTGATTTTTCTATGGGCTACATTTACCAGGAAGGAGAAAGAGAAGGGAGTAGTTCAGTATTCCTGCATTACCAAATTTTAATTATTTAGGAGGGCTGCCAGCTGACACCTATGCTATTTACCTTTAGCATTAGGTCAGTCCAGTCATGTTCGAGGGACAGAGGAGGTAGACTGCAAGAACTCACATCCCACGAGGAGCTAAGAAACCTTCTAGAAGGCACTCATCCTAGGGGTTTAGGGTGAAGAAGTGCAGGGAATAATCAAGGACTAAAGGGTCTTTCAGCCTCAGGGTTAGGGGATTCATAGACTCAGGTGGTGTCACACAGATTGTGACCTATTTTGGTATCTTGTAGCTCTAACAGGTGCAAGGTGGAGCAGTGTCAGAGCCACATTACTGTGTCCTATAGTTATGAAGGAAGGCCCTAGCAAAGAGATGGCTGCCAGCAAGAGCAGCCATATATAGTATCTGCAGCAAGGAGGGTCAGAGAGTAGAGAGGGATGGGGGAAGCCACCAGGTATGGCAGGAGTACTGATCTGTAGTACAGGAGGAACATCTTAGGGAAGATATCAGTGACTTACAGTTTCTTAGGTTGATGGATAGCAGAGGAACATTCTCACTTATCATTCTAGTTGGACATTATTTTTAAGCTAGAGTAGCCTAGGAAACATGGGTTGTACAAGGAACATACTCCCCAGAATTATTTTTGGAGGCCTTTAAGAATCAACAGATGCATAATAATGAAAATGGTAGTGGAGGCTTCTGACTTTCTCCATGACAAAATTTCAGGGAAGACCTTTCTGTTATACATGCATGGACTTATGACAAAAGTTCACTGTCTGTTCAGTTGGCAAATTTTCAAACACAAACAACAGACTCAAATGCAACATTCTTTACCCAAAGAGCAGTTTAAGCTGTCTACTGAGTCAGAAACATCATGACAGAGGGGAGATGCAGCTGCCTGGAGGTGATGGGAGTCTTGCCAGCCAAAAGTTTCTCTTGGTATGCATCTCCTCTGTGTTCAGCAATATCATACTTTCTTCTTTGATGGGGTCTTCTTTTACATTTCATTTTACTTTTTTTTTTTAATGAAAGCAGAATGGAATGTCAGAACTGGAATTGCTTCAGGGCTACTGTACTCAATTTTCTAATCCCATTTTTGTCTTTTGTTTTACTCATTGAAAAAAAGCAAAGATGGATGGGGTCACCGGGAGAAAATACCAACGTAAGCAGGCATGATAAACTGTGCAGAAATAGTACCTTCCCACACTTCCAGATTAGACATTAACCCAAGTGAACAGATCTCTCAAATGCAGGCAGCTCTGGAATGTTTACTCCTCTGTAGGGTATGACATTTTTTGTTTTTCCAATTGATCACTTAAGCATCATCACATGCCTCCTTGGCAGATGTCAGTTTTCTCCATCTTGAGATCACTACCCCTGTTGAATGATCCAAAAATCCCATGGGGTGAAAAGGGGAGGTAGGTCAGGCCTTCCTGATCACCAGCCTCAGAGACCACAGGAGCCCAGAAACACAGTGATTGATCATTGCCAACCTGTACAATAGAGGGGAGCTGCGGGGGTCTCCAAAACAGGTTGATTCTAGCTGGCCATAGGAATTCACTAGGGATACTTGGGTGAGGATGGGGAACGCTTGTGTTTATACTTTCCAGTGACAACTTTTTCTAGGCCTGGACAGCTTTTTCAGGGCCTGTTTCCAGGACACATACTTGATCCTGGGAACCAAAGGAGAGGGTGGGGAAAAAAAAGCCAGGCCACTAGAATCAAAAACTAAAAAAGGAGAAGCAGTCATATCAAGAATTTACCAACCTACTATGTGAGTCAGCTTTCCATTATTCTGACAAAATAGTTGAGAGATCCTTCAACTTTTAGGGAGAAAAGATTGATTTTGGTCATGATTTCAGAGATTTTGGGTCATGGTTGGTTGGCCCTGTTGCTTTGGGCTTGGTGAACTTTTCCCCTCATGGTAACTGGGAAGCAGAGACAAAAAGGGCCCAGAGTCCCAATATCCACTTCAGGGGCATTCCCCCAGTGATCTAACTTCCTCTCGTTAGGCTTCACCTCTTAAAAAAATTCTACTACCTCCCAGTATAATTACAGACTGGGGAGAAAGCCTTCAACACACAGGCCTTTGGGGGGCATTTTAGATCCCAACTATAGCACTTACTCTATTTGTACCTTTGTTCATTATCAGAGAGTAGCAGCAACACCCATTTGAAGGTACACTTTGATCTCTTGTCCTCTTTAGTTCTTGGTTCAACTCTAAGAAAGCCTCTGGTATGCCCACCCTAAAATCCAGTGCAAAGCGTAAATAGAGTGCCCTTTGCCCAAACATCAAGATGGAAATCGCCCTTCCAGATACTAAAACACATAGCCTTTTCCTTTTATTCCATGCTTTCTCTCAACTTGTCATGGTGTTTTCCACTTGCTATTTACTGTCTAAGTTAAAAAAAAAACAAACCTAAAAAAATTCAAATCCTTGGCATGAATTTTACTGTTCATCTTTTTATTGTGTAGTGCTGGTTTCAAATGCAAATTGTAAGATAATTTAACTTATCTGTGGAATTACTGAAACGACACAGTTTGTATTTTTCAGCTCATACGTGCCTATGTATTTTATTCATACCACAGAGTAGAAGTGCTTCATAAAACAAATTCAACTATGCTTACTTCATTTCTGCCAACTGATGAATAAGGAAAGATTGAATGAAAAGAAACTATGTAACTATGCCTTATCCTTTTTCTTCTATGCCATTATTTTCAGCACTAAATGGCTGGATAATACATAAGTACCCCAGCAAAGGTAAATCAGCAGATGTTTCAGAAAAGAGATGAAATTCATGGTTTTTCCACTTGCCAGGAGGGTTTGCTCTTGGGAATCATCAACACAGATACCTGTTTGCAAGGGAGAGAGAGAGTTTGTGTGTGTTTGTGTATGTGTGTGTTTATGTGTATTGCTCCCATCAAACTCACTCAGAAAATTGAAGAGAAGAAATAGTTCTGAATTTATTTAATGAGGCTAGAGTTGCCCTAATACTAAAACCAGAGAAAGCTATTAATAAAGAGTGGGTATTATAACCAATGCCCCTTGTGAATATAGATATAAAAAGTCTATATTAGGGTTCTCCAGAAGAACAGAGTCAATAGGATGTATTTAGAAATAATAAATATATAATGAGAAATTGGCTCCCATGATTATGGAGGTCAAGGAAACCCACAATTCATCATCTGTAAACTGGCATCCCAGGAAAAGCTGGTGGTATACTCTAATCCCCAAAGCCAGAGAGCCAGGGGCATTGATGGTATATGTCCTGATCTGAGTCTGAAAGCCTAAGAACTAGAAATCAATGTCCAAGAGCAGAAGAAAACAGACATACCAGCAAAAACAGAGATAATTCATGCATTCACCACCTTTTTGTTCTATGTAAGCACTGAATGGATTGGATACCATCCATCCATATTGGTGACAGCAATCTTCTTTACTCTGTTCACTCATTCAAATGCTTACCTCTTCCCCAAATACTCTCATAGACATATCTGAAAACCATCTTTACCAGCTATTGGGCAGCCCTTAGCCCAGACAAGTTGACACATAAAATTAACCACCCCAATTCCACCCCTTCTCAACTTGACATTGGATCGTATTTCTTTAAGCCAGACTAAATCTCCAAAGACTATAGGAAGGTCAGAATTCCACCAAACACAATACTGTCCTGTGTACAACCCCAAATGAACTTAATCCCTTTCCCAGAAGTGGAGGTGAAGTCCTTGAGTAACATTTACTCTTCTCCTGATATCACATAACCTTGATACTATGATGTTAAATTGACAATGCTTAAATATTGACTCATATAAAGCCAGTACCTTTTATACTACATGTATTTGCTTTAATATATGTACATATACACACAAACACATTCATAATAAAATAAGGAGGAGATAGATACTCATGACAATTGGCGTCCTCATTTCTATAACCAGTCACATGGTCATAGCTGGTACTTAATAATTACTTTGAACTATACCCATTCTATATTCTCTCTGGAAACACATCAGTGGGTTGTGATTTTTTTACCTGGAAACTTGGGATGACTTATTTACCTGGGAACTCAGGGTGACTCAGAGCTTCATTCCTGAAGGGGAATTAGTAGTCTTGCCTGGATTGGGTTGTTGTAGTTTTCCAATTATCTTTACCTCGGAGCATGGTCTGAGAGATGCCCTAAGGGTTCACCTGTGTTCCAGGCATACTGTTCCTCACCCCTATATAGAGTAGTAGTCCAACTCTCCCTTGGCAGTCTAGATAGATCATACATGGCTGTAGATTCATTTCCTTCCTGGCCTGTTGCAGCCATGTGCAGCCAAACGTAGCGAGGAGGTAGCCTTAATTTCTATTTCAATGGAATCATTGTCATGTTTCCTGATGGAATAATTTTCCCATCTGGAACTAGGAACTTTAGACCAGCAGAAAATAAGGCTGGTAGAAACAAGACACAAAGATTATGTTAGTGGGTTACTTAATTCCTAGAGCCTGAATCATGTCTAGGGGAGAAATAGCACTGTATAATCAGCACCGATTCAGAACATTTACAGCTTCCTAGAAAATCAGCCCCAGCCCTGCAAAGTACTGACACCTACCTGGTGCTGTTACTGAGTCTTTAAAAGGCCATTCCACCATTCTTTTAAACTAGCTTCTTCAGGCTAGTGGAGAACATTAGAACAGTGAATTCCATGAGCATTGGCTCATTGCTACACTTCTTTGACTATGAAATGAACTTCTTGATCAGAAGCAATGCTATGTGGAATAATTGGTGGAATATTGGTGGACATGGCATTCTCCAAGTCTGTGGCTGGTAGATTTGGAGGAAGCATTGTATGAGGAGAAGTCAAATCTTACCTATAATTTAAGAAATACAATCAACTTAGTTGATTGGTCCGTGTAATCAACCTGACACTGGTAACTAACTGGCTAATCATCTCAGCGAATAGTTCCATAATAGGATATCAGTGTTGGTCTCTGCTGCTAGTAGATTTGGCATGCAGCAGTGATCATAAGGTTAGTCTTGGTAAGTGGAAATCACCTCTACTCTTACCACCATAGCTACTTTATTCAGGCATGGATGGGAGAGGCTTATTTGTGTCCATAGAATGGTTTATCTTATCCACTTCATTATTAAAATCTTGCTTGGGTGAAGTCATCATTTGTTGAGCATTTACTAGGGACACAAATACCTTCATGTCCTTTGCCCATTTGGAAAAGACCTAGTAGTAGACCAGGAACTTTCTCCCCAAAAGAGAGTGGCTGTCTGAAGATGATGGCATGCTTTGCTTAAAAATCCTGGGGTCCTATGCTATAATTCAGTCATAAGGACCTGATGAAGGCCCCGAACAGCATCCCTATCTGCTACTGATATTTCAAGACCAATGGATTTGCAGGCATCGTATGACTCAAATGGCAGAGCAACTTATATAAATAATAGATACTTTTCTTACTCTAGGCCCCACTCAAAACTAGCAGCTTGGGGCTGGGGTTGTGGTTCAAGTGGTACAATGCTCACCTAGCACACATGAGGCCCTGGGTTCAATCCTCAGCACCACATAAAGATATTACGTCCATCTAAAACTAAAAAATAAATAAATAAAAATAAAAACTAGCAGCTTGGGCCTGGGGTTGTGGCTCAGAGGTAGAGTGCTCACCTACCATGAGTGAGGCATTGGGTTCAATCCTCAGCACCACATAAAAATAAAATAAAGCTATTGTGTCCATCTATAACTAAAAAATGAATATTTAAAATTAAAAAAAAACTAGCAGCTTTTAGGATCATTTGGTAAATGGACTAGAGTAATACACCCAAATGGGGGCATGTTGCCTTCAAAATCCTAAGAGGGCCACTAAACGCTGTACTTCTTTCTTGGCTGTAGGAGGAGCTAGATGCAAAAATCTTACCCTTCACCTTAGAAGGGATATCTTGTCATGCCGTATACCACTGGAACCCAAGAAATGTCATGAGGTAAAAGATACTTGAATTTTAATTAGATTTGTTTCCAACCCCCTGACACATATATGTCTTACCAATAAACCCAGAGTAGGTGACACTTCTTGCCTATTAGATCCATACACCACAGTGTCATCAAGTTAATGGACCATGTTGATCTTGTAGAGAGGAAAGACAATAAAAATCCCTGAAAACTAAATGATGGCAAAGGGTGGAAGTGTTGAGTAGGACAAAGAAAGCGTATTGCTGGCCTTGTCAGCTCAAAGTGAACTGCTTCTGGGTGTCTTTAATAATGTATGGAGGGGGAAAAAAAGCATTTGCCAGATCAGTAACTGCATACCAGGGGATGTGTCAAAGCAATAATTGCTTTTATTGCCAAAACAATAAAAACACATCTGGTATGGCAGCTGCAATTAGAGTCAACACTTTGTTAAGTTTATGATAATCCAGTTATTCTCCCAGATTCATCTGTCTTCTGCACAAACTAAATAAGAAACTTGAATGGAGATATGTTAGGAATCACCATCCCTGTATCTTTCAGGTCTTAGATGGTGGCACTAATCTGTAATCCTTCTGGAATGTGGTTTTGCTTTTGATTTTCTAGTTTTCCAAGTAGAGTTTTCTAAGTTTTCCAGTTCTAGTGATTTCTATTTGTCCTTACCTACCATTATAGCCCCTGTTTCATATATGAGGGAACTAGCTTGTGTATTGGGCTAATTGTTGGTATATCTAGACCAATTATTCATTCTGGAACTAAAGAAATGACCACAGGTTGGGTTTGAGAGTTCACTGGACACACTGAGAAAAGGAACTAGATTACAACTACACTGATCACCTGACCTCCATAAGCCTTAGTCTGAGTGGTGGGTCCCAGTGATGTTTTAGTGTCAGATCAGAATGAGTGTAGCATAGTCCCTGAAACCTCTGATTTCTTCCTCTTCCCCAGTGTATGGGTACACTGGTAGAATATTGCAGGTCTTTTGGGGAAGGGATAGGAGAAAGATTAATGGTATATATTCTCAGCTTTGTTTGAAGATCCTTCCTCAAGAGAACATGGGCTCCTCTCCATTCAAGGAGATTTGGGTCTAAAAACTGGATCAATTCTGAGAGTTGATTGAAGAGCTCCACATTTATCTTAGGAATGAAAAGAAATGAAATTAAATATTGATTTTATATTCAAAAATCAATCAGTGTATTTCATCATATGAAAATATAAAAAATAAAAATCACACAATTATCCTGATGCACTGAAAGCATGTGATAAGATTCGAATGTACATTTCTGAGATTATGAGTGCTCCACTAAAGTAGTAAAAGGACATAAAATGTATTCAGACTGTAAATGAAAAAATAAAACCGTCTACATTCACATATATGATATACATGGTTATTTACATAAAAATATGATGGATTCTTCAAGAAAAGCTATTAGAAATAATAAAATAGTTTTTTCAAAGGTTGTAGTAAAAAATTAACATAAACATTTAAACCTACTTAGATATTATAACAGCATACAGTAGAAAACTAAAATTAGTAAAGCAACACTACTTAAATTAGCATAAAACATGAAATATATAGAAGTAAACTTCACAAAATATGTATGAGACCTGAAAATTATAAAACACATGTCAAGAAAAATGAAAGAATAACTAAATAAATGAAGTCACACACTATGCTCAAGGCTCATAAGACTAATACTGTTAATATGTCAAGTTTCCCCTAATTTACCCATAGATTTAATGGAATCCTAATAAAAATTTCAACAACTTCTAGTAGAAATTGAAAAGTTAATACTAAAATTCATGTGGAAACGTTTAAGTGCCTGCTACAGCCAAAAGTGTTTTGAAAGTTTGGAAAATTAACAATATCTTATTTTTAGGTTTATCAAGGAGCTATAATTATTAAGATTTTATGGTTAGCATATCTCATGAAACATAATTAGCATAATTCTAGACAAGTAGATCAGTATAACAATATAAAGAATCCAGACACAAAACTACACACATGGATAAATGATCTTCAACAAAAGATAATTCGATAGGGAAAGGATATAGTTTTCAACAAATGATGATAGAACAAGGAGCTATTCATATTTAATAAGATTGACTTTGATTCTAATTTATACACTCTCAAAAATTTAATTCAAACTGTATATAGACCTAAATTTATAAAGAAAAACTTTGTGGCTGTGGGCTAGGTAAAGATTTGTTAGATATGACGGCAGAAAGACATTCCATAAAAGAAAAATGTACTTTATTAAAATTAAAATTCAGCTCATCAGAAGACAAAAACAAAAAACCAAAACACCGACCACCCAAACAGACAAACAAAAACCACAAACCAAACCACAGTCTGAGAGAAAACATTGGTAACAGCCATATCTGATAAAAGGTATATACACAAACTCACGTACCTATATACATATGTAAACTTAAGACAAATTAATAAGCCCCTCCCCAAAGAAAAGCCAATCAAAGTAGACAAACAATTCAAGGAGACATTTCACAAATTAAAGTCGATCAACTGACAATAAGCCATGAAAAGAGATGCTTAAAATCTCGGTTGGCCATCAGGGTAATGAAAATTCAAATCAGTGAAATGCCATATCTATTAAAAGAACAAAAAACTAGGGGGACTGACAGTGTTGGAGAGATTGTGAATGAACTAGAACTCTCATCTACTTCTTATAGTGATGTGAAATGGTGCCAACTAGAAGACAGTCTGGAGGTTATTTAAATGTTAAGCTACATCTACCATATCTTCTAGCCATTCCACTCCTAGGAATTTACCCAAGAGAAATGAAAGCATATATTTATACAAAGACTTATAGACCAATGTTCTACGCATCTTTATTTATAATTGCTTCAAACTGAAGATAACCCAAGTGTACAGAAATGAAAAAAACTAATTATAGTATCTCTAAACAATGGAGTATTATGATCAAGTAAGAAGAAATAACTATTGATAGTATATGCAACAACATGGAAGAATCTCAGAACAGTTCTCCTGAGTGAAGAACACATCCTGGGTGATCCCATTTATATAAAACTTTAAAAAGTGCAAATTAATCTCAAGTACCAAAAGCAAATGAATAGTTTTCTGGACATAGTAGGTAGAGAAAGGATTGGTAGTAAGGATAAAGTAAGGGAGCAAATAAAAAGGGGTGACAGGTTCTGGGGATGTAACTCAGTGGTGGAATGGTAGAGCAGATATTAAAATTTACCCAAGTATACATTTGAAATACATGCAGTTTATTGTATGTCAATTACACTTCAATAAACTGTTTCAAAAAACAATCTAGGACCTAAACAAACATACCTACAAGCCAAATATAACCCAGGCTGTCAAGTTTCAATTTCTGACAACAGAATGCTTGAGAGAAAAAAAAGACACTTTACAGGTTATTATTCCCCTCACTGTAAGTCAAACCATATGTCCCCAAATGAAAGAAGATGCAGGAAGACTGAATCTAACCAAAGCACACTTTTCCACTCAGTCTGACTTCTTGTCATGTTCTTGGACTTGTTAAACAATGATCCCCTATAAAGTACTCAAACCCTGCTAAATATAAATATTAAGTTTAAACAACTTCTAAAAATTTTTTTTTTACTGCTTCTTGAGGAAGGAGAAGGAAGGTTCTTATCAACGTGCAGACAGCCCTGCTTGGTCCTCACATGTCCTGAGTTTCCATTCGTTATCTCAGTTGGCACGAGCTCATGCTTCCTTTGATTTTTCATGTATACTTTGCTCGGTATTTATCATGATATTCTTTTCACACTGTTTACTAAGAACAGCTAGATCTGGTATTAGAACTGATTCTTAGTGGCCCTGTACCCCATCCTCCTCTGGTATAAGGTGATGACAAATTCCTGAGTTGCATACAAAAATACAATGTGTGAGGGAAGAGCCCCAGTAGTAGAGTAGTGTTGTTTAGTAATTACTTGGACGAGTGAAATACCTGCTGGTTTTCAAATACTGATGTTTAAATTTTTTCATACAAATTTAAAGGAAAAAAAATGAGAACCAGCTTCATCTTAGGAAGACATCAACTGAGTGGTTTCAGATTAGTGAATCTCCTAGGTGAACCATGCACTAAATCCTGACCCATGTTTCTCATCGGACTTGCCAGCAATCCTTGTTTGGTTTGTCTTAGCAACTCCTACCTCAGAGTTCCTGCCCTTTGCTTGGATGGGGCTCTGCTTCATCTTATGAGAATGTGAACCATTCCCAGCAGAATGCCAGGGCCTGACACATAGCACATACTTCAAAGCCACTTGCACATACGCCAGTGAGTGGAGGAGATGCTGATCCTCTCAGGTGGCTCCTTGTTAGCTGCTGCCCTGGTGACCTCTTCCTGCATGCATCCTAGCAGGTAGTTCAGGAACCATGGCAATGAGAGGCAGGCAGGCAGCATGGGTCCACATACTCTCAGAGGTAAAGCCTTTTAAGTTTCTTTTGTATAAGTTTTTAGGATGTGGCTTTGTCTGGTCTCACAATGGTGCTTCTGCTGATGATATTCATGTCTAAAAGGCCCTTTTGATGTCTCTTACCATGTTCTCATGACTGGCATACAGCCCTGAGTTTGTCATAGATGACACTCTCACCAGAGGGGTATGTTGGTGCTCTTCCCTTTTTTCCTCAAAATGTAGATGAAGGAAGCGTAGGAGATCACTGATATGTCATGGGGACACAGACAGTATATCAGGGAGGGGAGGTACAAAGCTCTGCAGTCACAGGATGGGTGGTGTATGCTTTTTGCACAGGATGCTGTTGCCCCTAACTATTATCTGGCTCTGTGCCATATAGCATCCATTGCAAGTGTCTCTAGAGAGAATGATTTAAGAAACTGAAAAAGGGAGAAGAGTTTTGAGGTGCATATACTTGGTTAATTGTGGCAGGAGCCTGATGACTCAAATTCACACTTGGAACTCAAAGAACTGACTATGGTAGAAGCACAGATAATGGAGGAACCCAACAAAAGCAAAAGCTGAGAACGAAAGAAGTGACCCAGAGCCAACAGTGGAAAATGTTATTGGTTGCCCCAAAGAAGGTATGAGCTATTGGTACCCTTCCCTAAGAAAGGAAGGAATCATGAGCTCAGGGTACCAGAGATGATTCTGGCCAGGGACATAAATAAATGGTCATTTTCTTTGCCTTATATTTGCCATTGGCTGATGGATTCAGAGAAAGAAGAGTATACCTGGGGGAAAATATTCCAACTATAACTCATTGTACTCAGTTACTCTTTATTATCATCTCTTAAATATACATCTCACTTTTGGTGATTCTTCACTCCTTCTTTACAGGTCCTTCAGGTTCTGATTTGATTGTAGCTGCTGAGATATTCCGTGTCCACTTTTCTCCCATTTGTCCAAGCTAGCAAATCTATCCCCTGGCCTAATGTTAATGTGATGAATCTTTTCTAGCACATTTTCCATTCTTTGAATAAAAATGTATCCACATCGAGTACGATGGCACACGCTTGTAATCCCAGTGGCTCAGAAGGCTGAGGCAGGAGGATCATGAGTTCAAAGCCAGCCTCAGCAGTTTAGCAAGGCCCTTAGCAACTCAGTGAGATGCTGTCTTTAAATAAAATACAAAAAGGGCTGGGGATGTGGCTCAGTGGTTAAGTGCCCCTGGGCTCAATCTTAGGAATGAAAAGTAATATTAATAAAATTAAAAATGTATCCACAAATGTTAATTTTGGGTTGGGGATTGTGGTAAGCAAGGGAGATGAAGATGAATTGGAAACTATCTCTAACCTTGCTGGAGTAAAGCGAAGAAAGGTCTAATGGATATTTAGGGTTATAGACCAACTGTTATGATTTAGATATATGGTGTTCCCCCCAAAACTCATGTGTTAGACAATACAAGAATTTTCAGAGGCAGAAAGATTGGATTATAAAAGCCTTAACCTGATTCGTGGATTAATTCCCTGATATGGATTAAATGGGCAGTAAGTAGGCAGGTAGGGTGTGATTGGAAGAGGTAGATCACTGGGGGCATGCTTTTGGGTTTATATTTTATCTCTGGTGAGCAGAGTTCTCTTCTCTGCCTGAATGTCATGTCCTGAGCTGCTTTCCTCCTCAGGAAAGCATCAGGGCTGCTTTGCCTGCCCTAATGCTCTGCCTCATCTTGGGCAAGCTCAGTCCCTGGCTATCTGTGATAGAAAGTAGACAGTTGGGGATGAGGGTGTGGGGTATCATCCTAAATGCCGGACTCCCAGGAGCTATGAATGGAGACAAGAGCAGGTTCTCGAAGCAAGTTGCTAAAGAGAATAAGGTCCCCATCACGTCAAGCATTTTGAATATGGATGTGCAAAGTCAAGTGTAGCCGAGGAGAATCAAAATGCAAAATATGCTGCAGCTAGCAATCCAGTACTTCAGAGCAGAAACAAATGACCAACATCATGAATAAGAAGAGTAGAGACCTAATTAATGGGAAGGCAGAATTGGTGGACCACCCAGCTATTCTACCTTCATCTTGGAATCAAGACCCAAACCCAGTACAAACTACCATGCCCCTTAAAAATGAGATGGGGTGAGATTTGTTGGATGTCTACATGTAGATTCTCCCTTGCAAATCCTGCGCACATACCCTCTTCCCTCACTCTTCCCTCCCACTATCACTACCATTAGGAAAACAAATACTATATGATATCACTTATATGTGAAGACTCCAAAATTTGATCTCAAAGAAGTAGAAAGTAGAGTAGTGATTACCAGAGCCTGGGAAAGGTAAGAGCAAGAAGGGAATGGAGAAAAGATGGTACAGAAGAGCAGTTGGATAGTTTCTGATATTCTACAGCATAGTAGGCTAACTATGGTCAGCAACAACTAATTCTACACATCAAAATAGCTAATAGAGGGTTTTGAATGTTTCCGATACAAAGAAAAATAAAATGTTGACAGTGGTGAGTATGCCAGTTACCATAATCTGGTTATTACACATGGTATACATGTGTTAAAATATCACATTATATGCCCAAAGTATAGACATGTATTTTGAATCAATCAAAAAAGTAAATTTTAAACAAAATTAGAAAACAAACCATTTTTTAAAAAAATCCAGAGCATATATGATTCCATAAATATTTGTTAAAGATGTATTTATATATTTTGAATGCTTACAATAGGATATGCAAGGATACATGCTTATGCATCAAACCATTACTAGTTAAAAAAACATTTATTTTAAAAAAGAAAAATACAGATCCTCTTAACGCCTGGGATGAGTCACTCATTCTTACCTATTTTGCCTATGCTGAGATTCCACAGATTATAGGATATACAATCTAATTAATAAAGGCAATCAGGAGTGGAATAAGAGCAGGAAGAGAACAGTACATGAAGTATCTGCAACTCAAACAAACAAACTGAAAGTAGCATAGTTCCTCTTTTTCTGAGTTTCCTTCTTTTGACCCCACTGAGTTCTCTTCAGTCACCATTATGTACCATGAGAATTATTCCTAGGCACATACCCTCTTCCATCACCCTTCCCTCCCACTATCACTACCATTAAGACCCTGGCTCAAAGTCTTTTCTGTTCAAAAAACTGAATGCAGTTGGAGAAAAACAGACCACAAGGGAGAAAGAATTTATTTAAATTTAGGAACACTCACCTCAAGGGAACCCTGGATATACTGATCATGACCTTAGTGGGCTCACTGGCTCACCCTCCCTGAAACCATTCTACATTGTTTTGAATCTCCCAAGAACCCCTCCAAACACCTCTGTTCCTCACCCTTCATTTGTATGATGGTTAATTGTATGGGTCAACTAAGGGATCCCCAGATACCAGGCAAAACAGAATTTCAGATTGTGTTTATAAGGGTGCTTCTTGAAGAAGTTAGCATTTGAATTAATAGAATGAGTAAAGAAGACATACCCTCACCATTATGGGTGCACATCAACCAGTCCATTAAGGGTCTGAATACAACAAAACAACAACAAAACAACAACAACAACAAAAGTGGAGGAAGGGCAAATACTTTCTCTACTTTAACTGGGACTTCCATCTTCTTCTATCATTGTACATCAGCATTTCTGGGTCTTGGTCCGTTGCTTTTCTTTTTCAAGTCTTTGGACTGCTGCAGAATTATACCATCGGCTTTCCAGTTTGCAAAAGGCAGATCATGGGATTTTTCAGCCTCTATAAATATATGAGTCAATTCCCATGATAAATCAATCTGTGTCTAATCCCCTTCCCCAAAACATAAACTTACATAGACATTCCTCAGTGTTTGAAAGGGGTTGGTTCTCAGACCCCCAAGGATGTCATAATCTGTAGACACTTAAGTCTTTGGTGTAGTACTTGCATAGGGCATAATGCTTTAAATCATCACTAGATTATTTATAATATCTAATACAATGTAAATGCCACATAAATGGTTGTTATGCAATTAAATTATTTAGGAAATAATGGGGGGGAGAGAAGTCATATGTTCAGTGAAAACTTGACTTTTTTTATCCACAGTTCTTTGAAACCATGGATGTGTAACTCAACGTTAAGAGGTACAACTGAACTCTGTGTGTGTGTGTGTGTGTTTTTTTTTTTTTTTTGTGTGTGTGTGTGTGTATTACTCTGTTCTGTTTCTCTGGAGAACAATGACTAATGTTCCCAATATATTATCTTATTTTTTTATCATCATTTTTGTGGAGATTTAAGTATAGGTACTCTTTAACTAAAGTTGGAGTTATTTCACAATCAATCCATTGTTAAGTTAAAGATACGATAAGGAAAAAAATGCATTTACTATACCTAGTCCCCTGAACTTCCTAGATTAGCACCACAGTGATCTGTAGCTTTGATTGTTTTCCACATGATCATGGGACCAACTGGAGCTGCAGCTGCTGCACTGTTCAGCATTCTGATAGAGTCTTGTATGGCACATTACCAGTCTGGGAAAAGGTCAAAATTCAAAATTCAGAGTACAGTTTCTACTGAATAGGTGTTGCTTTTACACCATCATAAAGTTCAAAAATCATGTCAAATCAGCATAAAGTTCAGGACCATTCATAATTAAAAAGCCTTTTCATCATCTCTCCCAACCTCTCAGCTGACTATCTGTGTGCCTATAACCCTGCCTTTCATCTTGTTAAAGAGGATGTGAGGCTGGCATTGTGGCTCAGTGGTAGAGCGCTTGCTTACCACGTATGAAGCACTGGGTTCAATTCTTAGCACCACATACAAATAAATAAATAAATAAGCACATAAATAAATTAAGATCTATCAACAACTAATGGAATATTAAAAAAAAAAGGAGGATTAGAGCTCCCTGCTTCTAAGGCCCACCTCTCTCCAACCCAGGGCTTTGTTCCTGCAGCTCCCTCTGCTCCACCTCCATCATCACATTTTTTCCTTATATTAGATTATTATAACGAACAAATCAATATGTTGGAACAGATTTCATGTCCAAGGCCCTCTCAGATCCCCGCTGTCACTGATGTCTTGGTCCTTTCCTCCTTCTTTTCAGAGCCACCCTCTCTGAAAGCACTGCACATGCCTGCTTCCTCCACCCATGTGTCCCCTTCTCCACAGGGTCCTTTCCAGGTAGGCTTCTGACCCCATTACAGCTGCCTGCCAAGGTCAACAGTGTCCTGAACATGGGCAAAGCCAACAGCCATACTTGGTTTCCTCTTTCCACAAAGCCCTCTTTAAATGACATCAGTTTACAATGATAAAAATATAAAAGATGGCCCCAAGAATAATAGGAGGTAAAAGAAATTATACTAAAAATGTGCAGATTTTATAAAGAACGAAATAGAATTTTAAGATTTTTTACATTAAAAATAACATTTTGAAATGTTTAAAAATGATTTAGACATACAGATAAGTTGCAAAAATAGCACAGAAGATTCTTGAGTATGCCTTACCCAGCTTCCTCTACTGTTAATATCTCATAAAACAATGGCATCATTATCTAAACCAGGAAATTAACATTGGTACAATGCTATTAATTTAACTGCAGTGTTTATTCACTAATATTGTTTTTCTTTTCTAGGATCCAATCCAGGCTCCACACTGCATTTAGTTATTATGTCAGTATATTCTCCTATACTGGGACAGCTCCTGAGTTCTTTTTAAAACAAAATATCCCTCCATTCAGATATATCTGATGTTTTCTCATAAGTAGAAGAAAGTATTTTGTGCAAGAATATAATACAGTTTCAGCATTCCTAACCTGAAAGTCTGGATTTTTGAGAGCAATATGACCTCACAAGTGGTAAATTTCACACCATGAAACTGTTTAATGGACAGAATTATTAAAAGTAATATCTAAAGTTACCTTTATTTCAAGTTATAAATTGTATATGAAACCTAAATGGGTTTCATGTTTAGGCATGGGTCTTGTTCTCAAGATATCTCATTTGGAATATGCAAATGTTCCAATACTGGAAAAAAAAATTGAAATCTGAAATGCTTCTGGTCCCAATCATTTTGGATAAAGGTTATTCAAGCTGTAGAAACTCAACCTTGTAAAGTTTTTTAATCTGTTTACCATGAGTCAGACAAGATTCAAGTATTTCTAAAAATATATTGGCTTAACAAATCTTTCAAATCCCTCCACAAAGTAATACATTTTTTCCCATTTTACAGATGAAGAAACTGATAAACTAATTAGCTGTCCAATTTCTCACAATTATAAAGGACAAGGTTGAGATGAGAGCCACAGCTCTGACTCAGCAACCCACATATTTTTTTGCGGTGGTGAATATGGGTGCAGTTACGGCGGGTGAAGGAAGGATGAAGGAAGGAGAAATTTCTGACAAAGCTCTTTAAAGAGGAGCCAAGACATACTTAGTGTTTGTGATAGTCACAGGGGTAGGGGGTCTTCAAGAACAGGTAAAATACCTCTAGGCAGCTTTCATTTGACCATGTTTGTCAATCATAAAATAAAACTAAAATCCTAATTGACACTGTTTATGCCATCCATCCCTTTCTTAGGACCCAAATCTCTTTTTTATTTAACCTTGGGTTTCTTTTGTGTTTAATTTTATTTTAAGGTGGAGTGTCAACCTAGAAAGACTCCATTGCATCAGAATTACAAGCTACTAGATAGAAAGTAATATTAAATAACAAAAACAGGCATGAGAAAAATGAAGAGTCTGCTGTGAAAGTCATTGATTCTGTACTATCCTCAAAAGTGAATCATAATGTGCATGTTACAAATATCTCGTTAGTAAGCCTTAGAGCTTTTTAATAAGTGGAGCGCAAAGATTTAGCTATTCAACATTGCTCCCCTGTACAATAATTAATTGCCTTATTTTCTCTTACATGCAAGACATATTAAGGAACTCTCATGGTTTTTTTTCTTTTACCTAGCAAATGATTTAACGTTCTATTAAATATTAATCTATCATTATAACTGTGCTTGTATCTTGGTCATGAAACACCTTTGAACAAGCAACTGGTTCCAGATAGATACATGAAGTCACCAGGGGGAAAATGCATTGCAGGCATCACAGGGGAATTGGCTGGAGGTCTGTTCCGAGAGTGGCTATCAGTGATCAGTGATACCTGGAGTAAGAGAACAGGTGTTTCCCCAGTGCCTGGGCCCTGGCCTAGTATTGTTTAACAGCTTTATCAATGACCTGGGTGAGATGGGATGGAAAGCACGCTTTGTGCATTTGCAGCTGAGACAGTCACGTGGGGACAGATAGGGCCCTGGAATAGAGGATTGAAATTCAAATTGACCTTGGTGAACATGGCTCCCATAGTTCAGCAACATTCATCGACTAGGTTCTGTAGATAAGGAACAATCTTAATGAAAAGAGAGAATTAAAAAGAAAGTAGAAAATGTTTTCTGTTTTTCAGCAGTTTGCCAAATGAAGGGAAGAAAAGGCTCAGCTCATAGGTAATAACAGTAGCCCCAAAGAACAAGGGATATGTGTGTGTGCACAGTGAACAATGAGCTTGACAGTACTCAGAGATCCCTGAAGAACTGGATTGGGTGGAGGGAGATGAAACCAGGTGTGGGTGACCTGACAGTGGGAACCAAGTATCTCAAAGTGAACCTGGGGGAGTTTTGCTTACGTAGCAAGATGGTCTTCAACAAGAGGCTTTATCAATACTATGGAAAATAAGTAACAAAATCAAGCAAAAATAAATAAATTGATTCTTTAAGGTCATGGAAAGTACATGCCAATAGAAACAAAAGGCAAATTGTATGGGAAATGTCAAGCTAAGTATAAGAAACAAAAGCTGTGGATAGGAATTATGATTGGAGAGAATCAAGAGTTCTGCATTTGGAGATGGAAGAAAAGCAAAAGTGTTGCCATTGCTGGGAGATGTTCTTTATATTACTTGCACTGTATTTCCTTTGAAAGCTGAACAAACAAGAACACAAGAAGTACGCATGCCTACATACTTAGGTAAATAAAGTGTGTGTATGTAATGGGATGCTCTTTGTCACTTTTTAAATTGAAATGTAATTCACATATAAAATTCGCCCCCATAAAGTCCTTTGTAACCTATGCAAGAGGTAGCAGAAAACCACCAAAATTAATAAAATAAACTGTTTATCAGTGCTTTAGAAGTGCTTTGATCCAGTACCTGGTGGATAATGTATAATTATAATTTTCGAAGTGGAGCAATGGATTTCCTAATGGAACTATGGTTGCTAAAGGAGGTTATGAAGTTTCCCCCCATAAAAACCTTTGAAATCAAGATCCATTCTGATATTTCTGGCCAAGAGTAAATGCGGTCTGTGCAACATTAATATCAGCTCTTAAGACTTCAGGGCCCTGCGTGTGTCATTCACTTCTGGTGTTCATCAGTTCTCTGTATTGTGTTGAGATGTGTAAACTAATAGAGATGAACAGTTGAGAAGTGCTAAAACAAACAGTCGTTAGCCATTTGGGCCAGTGTGAAATGTAAATGTTTTCTCAGATTCTGACAAAATAACCAAATAAGCAGCTGTGTGTTCTCTCCTGTTCTTATTGAACAGTGATGCTCCACGTTGGGAGTTTTAAATCAGCCACCATGATGAAACCAGATGGCATAAAATAGTGCAATGTGAAATGTCAATTCTTCTGCCAGCAGGGCCAGAATCAAACAGCTCTCAATCTCAAATAAATAAGATGGATGAAAGAAACTTTGATGATCTCCCTTGCCCACTGTCACAGAGCTTGCAGCCCTGGTGACCCATCCTGCCATCTCTGACTAGGGATATGCTGTCACCCTGCCTTGAAAAGAAAGACCTGTCACTCAGTTGCATGATAACCCCATCTGAGTATCTCCCTTTTCTTTTACTTTCTATAGAGGGGAAAAGCAAAAGGTGGACCGCAGCTGTGAGGAGTATTTCACAGATGGTGCCAACTGATCCACAAAAGCCTTTTGTTTTCAGGTACCTTGCCATCTGACAGGTGTTGATCCAGTGGACTCAGTGATCTGCATGCCGTTGACCATCCTCTGAAAGACATTGCTCATTTGATGGAGGGCTGGGCTCCAACCAGGGGAATTAAGCAGCTGTTCAGTTTCCACCCAAGGTAATGGGAGAGGATGTTTCTCCTTTTATCTATTTCACATGTGCAGGTTCTTCCTAATAAGCTCTATCTATTCAGATGGACCTACAAAAAGGTGTCAACATGCATTAGACAGACACATGAGCCTTTCAAAACATGCAATTCTCGTGCTATATTTGCAATCATCAACCCTTAAGTTCCCTTCCTCCTGTTTGCTTTTGTGCACGTAGTGAGTTGAATGGATACAAGCATCCACCTAGCAGAATTGTGTAAAATTCCCTGTCTAGTGTAGATGCTACTGAAATTACCAAAGGTTAACAAAAATTAAAACAGTTGTTCCCTCACCCCCAGTTAAAGGAGAGAACTATTAGAAGAGAGAATCGGGAGGCATTGCTCTAGGATTTAGCCTGCTTGTAAAAGAAAGCTGTCTCTAAAATATCAACACTGAGCTTTGGGGCCTGGTGTAGACCTTTCTTCCACAGCTAACATGCTGATATGTTTAACTCACTAAAAAAGTCAATTGTGCTTATTTGGAAATTTCCAAAGAATATTAGTTTATTCCTTTTCAACTTAATATCAGCACTTTGATATACCTTTAATATTTAATATAATGTCTAACCAAATTCTAATAACTGCAGATTGGAAATGGTTGTGTTGTTATTATGACCTCAGCAATAAATTCTCATTAGAGAATTTGCATATGGCATTGGGATCCAAGCTGAAATATAATATGATGAAAATATAATCACTGCTCAGTTATCTTGGCCATTTAATATGCCTTTTTGCATGTAAAATTCTTTCACTGAATTATTTTAATGACATTATAATCATTATACCTTTCTTTTAACTTGGAAAGGCATGATCTTATATGTGAGCTTATATTACATAATGTGACTTTATTTTTTTTTTAAAGAGAGAGCGAGAGAGAGAGAGAGAGAGAGAGCGTTTTTAATATTTATTTTTTAGTTTTCGGCGGACACAACATCTTTGTATGTATGTGGTGCTGAGGATCGAACCCGGGCCGCACGCATGCCAGGCGAGCGGGCTACCGCTTGAGCCACATCCCCAGTCCCCATAGTGTGACTTTAAATAATTCAAACAAATGTTGAGAATTCTTGCTTTTGATAGTGGGGTTTGTGGTGATTTTAATCTTTTAAAAATTATTGCATTATTTCATGTATATTTCTTGTTTCATATATATTTCTTGTTTTCAGGTACCCTGCCATCTGACAGGTGTGGGTCCAGTGGATCAACATAGTATATATGAAATTAAATTTTTTAATAAAATTAAAGTTATTTTTGAAATTGCTTGAAAATCTCAACTAAGATTTAGTCTTCTTCATTTTTCAGTGATGAAAATAAGGTAGCAAATGTGTTAAGTGATTAAATTGAGGAAACAAGTAGTTTTCATTCATCTGTTCTTTGTTTGGAAGTTTATTTGGTCATTCACGGCATGCCTACTACATGTAGAAAAATAGAATTGTTAGTGGGTATAGTTAGTCAATAATACAGAACCCCCATGTTCAAGATTGTCTCTTAAAGTATTAATCTTAAAACAATTGTTCAATTGCATATAACTTCCAGAGGGAAACTATTGCTTTGCAAACTAGCCCCTCATCACAAGTAGTGGTTTGTGAATCAGAGGCCTCCACAGAAGCCCCAGTTTCCATCTATAAAATGGGATGATAAAAATGCCAGTCAGGCTGAGGATGTAGCTCAGTGGTGGAGCACTTACCTAGCAGGTGCAAATCCTTGGGTTTAATCCCCTGAATTGCAAAAATTAAAAAGGACAAGGCAGTCATATGGAATCATTCTAAGCATTATGTTAGTTGTTCATATTAACAATTATGTTGGCATATGAAAGAATCAGCAATTAATACATGCAAAATTCCTTTTAAATCTTTGTTTTATTCTAAATGTATCTGCAACAGATATTTTGATTTAGTTCTTATAGCCCGCCAATCAGATGAAACTTTAAATGGCCAGGATAATTTGAAAAATAAAATTTATAATTAAAACTTGGTTATGTGCTTTATATGCCTTTACCTGAATTAGTCTATCATATGAATAAGATATTTTCCTGAGAATATTAAGCCCTGAAAAAGCAGGGAATTTAATTCTTTACTATGATAGCAAATGAAAAAATAGAAAAGAAATAATGCAAGTGATTGTCCTTGATCTCCACTAATTTCTTCACCTTCCCTCCTCAGCTCTGGCAACAGATGGAAAGATTTTCCCATCTCAGACCTCACTGATATCTGGACATTTAACTTTTATTTTACATGTATATTTCTGAATGGGCACAGGTTACAAATTATCTCTCTCTTCCCTTCGATGGGAGGGAATTGGAGAAGATAACAGGACATGGGATCTCTGACTTCTCTGGCCCAAGATATAGTAATTAAACTCCGTTCCTCTTTCTCATGTGCAATGTAGGCACATTTCCAAAGAAAGAGGAATAGATTTGATTGAAGAGAAGTAGTTATTAATTGACTAGTAAGTTTACATTGATGAGATAAAACAAGGAGAAATGATATTCACTATCCTGCTGACCCCTGAACCGAGAAGACTTGTTGCTTCAGCAATAACTGCTGGGCAACACTTCCTGGTTAGCTGTCTTACAGTCATCAGTGCGGGCAGTGAAGCATACTCAGACAGTGGTCTCAAAGTTAGAGATTCCTAAATTGAACTTTCTAGAATACGGAGCACAGAGGCACCCAGAGTGTCTGTGGTCTCCGGATCTGATGTTCCCAGGAAACACAATACAGCCTGTCCAGCCGCAGGGCTGATCAGGTTTCAAGTCCACACTGTGATAGCGCCTTCCAAATAAGGAAAAGGATAGGCCTGCTGTGCATTGTGAAGGCAGGTGTTGAGTTTCAGTCCACGAGGAAGAACGTAGGGGATCCCTGGTGTCGAGTTTGGTTGGCATCCTTCCCTTCCGGAACTCCAGATACTCAGGGGCCTGTACAGCAATTTCTTGTTGCATTAGCAAATGTTTCCAAAGTGTGGAGCAGCCCCATGTCTGGGTGACACGTGTGGAATGTACACTGAGCTCTGTTTTATGACTTTATAAAATTAAATCTTGTTTTCTGTACATACTGACTATACTGATTTAAAGCCAAATGTTACAAAAACAAATCGGGCTGCAACTGCCTATAAATTGTGAAAAGGCAAACACAACAGAACGGCATATCCTTTGCTTACCGGAAAAAACACTGGATTTGAAGCTGGAATTCTCCAGATCTGACCCACAGCTTGTAATTATCTGGCCTAGAAACTTGGACACATCATTTAAAACTTCTGATGTGACCTTTTGTACTCTGTAAAATAGGGATGATAATAATGAATACCTTACATAATTGCTATGAAGCAGTGATGTTTTGTAGGCTGGAAATTTCCAAACTTATCTAAGGAATCATTGTATGACAAGAAGTGAATTACCTCATGTGCAGTTTAACTGGTAGAGAGAGTCTGAACAGAAAATTCACAGGAATTGTTCCAAGAAGAAATGGAGTACAACTCCAGTGGTATCTGTGCAAATCCTGTATTGTAGGAATATTCAAGTATTTCTCCTTAAGATCATTAACCTTAGGTTGAAGGAGCTATTTTGTCTAAATCCTAAGCTGTATGCCAAAATTTCATAGATTACATAGCTTTGGTCTCCAAGGTAAATTGACTTGACCCAATCCCAGAGCTACTTAGTATTGGATTGAAGAGGAAATTGTGGACAATTTATAGGGTATGATTACTATGAGTTGCTCCTAAGTCACACCTTGAGAGTTCAGCAAATAAAATCAATAAAAAAATGTGAGCCCAAGGGCCTACAGAAGTTGTCCTGAAGGATAGACATGTCTGCATGTACAGAACTCTGGGTCCTGTTAACATCTGTGCAGGAAGATTTAATAGCAGAAGCAGTTCCATGCATGCCCTGTATGTGGGCCTCAGGGTCAGACTTGGTCAAATCTCTCCGGCTTCGTGCAGAGGAGATGGTGTCTGACCTGTAGACTCAATGCCCACAGGGGGAAATGGTGGCCTTAAGCTATGTGAACTCCAACACCTTTGCCTTCAAATTACCTCTGGCTCCGTTTTTCTGGTTATGTTATAGACTTTCATCATAGGAGCAAGAAAACCTCCTATTGGATGTGATTGATATCACTTCTTGATATCAATACATCTTGCCATTTTTT
This sequence comes from Urocitellus parryii, assembly GCF_045843805.1. Classification (NCBI taxonomy): domain Eukaryota; kingdom Metazoa; phylum Chordata; class Mammalia; order Rodentia; family Sciuridae; genus Urocitellus; species Urocitellus parryii. Next base: position 106,946,731 of record NC_135533.1, read on the forward strand.
ATTAAGTTGGTATCTGATTTTTATATCAACCTCTTGTAGTTTTTGGTTAATGGGACTTCTTTAAACAGATCAGTATTGGGCTCACACATACGTGAAAACTTCCCCCTTGCAGACTAGTGGCAAAGACCCCTGAACCGAGAAGACTTGGTAAGGACAAAAAGAATCTTGAGAGGTCATACACAATTGGCCATACTCCTCCCTCACAGGCTTCTTTCTAGAACTTCTTTAGAATCATGCCACCTGTTGGCAGTCTTGTCCTTGTGGCAGTACCAGGGAGGACCAGAGGTGGCACCCATTCCCACCCAGCTCTCCCATTGCTCATGCAGGTGTCATTAATTCATCAAGCCTCACTTTTCTCCTGAGCCTGGAGGTGGCCCACTTCAGCAGCCATTGCAATGAGATGCTCGTGCTTCTCAGTGAGAGTCCCATGGGGTGAGACTGTCTGCCAACCCTACCTCCCTGCTATATATGACCATGGCCCTGACGGTTCTGAGCTGATTGTGTAGGTGTGGTCACTGAGATTGTACAATTTACACACTGGAGCCCGAAAAGATAGAAAAGCAAATAAACATAATATTTACAAGTGGCTTTTGCCTATGACAATGCGATAGTTCCGGTCATTAAGCAGCTCTTCACAGACTATTGGATGACACTGTGTCATTGGATGAGATGTTATTTCTCCAAGTTGTAGCATGTGGGAAACGTTAATTGGGATTTATTCCACCTGTACTGTGTTAAATAACCATTTTCTGTAATAGATGGAAACTGGCAACATGCGAGGATTTTCTGTCCAAGTTTCCACACTCTCCCTGCTAAGCAGGTTTCACTAAGTTGGAGAAGTTTGACAAAGGCGGCCTTTATCCATCCCTTACTGTAGTTTCAGTATACTGTTGTTCATTTTGGTATCATTGATTTTTGGCCCCAATCCAGGATTTCCTGATTGAATTAAAACTTAGTTTACAAGGTTTCCCAAATATATCAGATTTATAAAAATTGAGTCAAGTTGTATTGAAGCCACGAACATGAGCCTCAATTTTACTACAAAGAATAAACTCATTAAAAAAAAAAAAAACAACCAAATTCATATGAAGAGAGGGAGCGAGCAAGCTACCAAAGCACTATTTTTGCTTGTTGTTTCTCCTACTGGTTTGAACTAACTTCTTAATCTCAAAACACTACTGCTTTGTGTTACTTAACTGGATCTCTTTTGGTTTATTAACCCTGCTTATTAATTGCTATATATTTAATGAGGCCCTACTATGTTTCAGAAACTTGTCTATGCATTGGGTGCATCATGCTACATTAGAAATGGCTTCTGGGGGCTGGGGTTGTGGCTCAGTGGTAGAGTGCTTGCCTAGCATGTGTGAGGCACTGGGTTCAATTCTCAGCAGCACATATAAATAAGTAAATAAAGGTCCATTGACAACTAAAAAAAAATTAAAAATAAATAAAAATAAATGGCTTCTGCCTGGTAGGGGCTTCTGATCTCATGACATTTCATGGTTCATCTCTTCAGGGTTCTGTTTTCAATGGAAACAGGTCTTGTTCTTCTAATAAAATCTTGGTTTCATTCTATAACTCCCACTGATCATCTAATTAAGCTTTTTTACTTTTTATTTTTGTTAGATGTCATACATATTGTCAAGTGCACAGTTCTTATAGAGTTTCCTGAGTCTTAAGAAATGTATGTACCTGTGTTCGTACACTGTAAACCCAGATATAGAACAGAGAGCATTTCTAATACTCTGAATAGTTCCTTTGTACCCCTTCCCTATCTGTTCACTAGAGGAACCTATGTATTCTTTTGCGTGTGGTTTCCTCTTGCTGTGGCTTGGTCCATGTAGTTATAGTTCTTTGTACTCTGTACTGCTCTGCAATATTACATTGTATAAATATAATCCAAATTATTTATCTAGCCTAGGCTTGGTTTGCTTTTGGGTTGACTCTAGTTGTTGACTGTTATAAATAAAGATGCTATCCCCATTCTAGTTTGTGCGCTTCAGTGGACATGTATGATTGTTCCCCTTTGTGGTATATCTAGGAACAATAGAGTAGGTATATGTTTAACTTTAGAAACTACTGGTAACTTTCCATAGCGGATGTGTTCCACCAGCAGAGTAGGAGAGATCCAATTGACCCATATTCTTGTCAACACTTGATTTTGTCAGCTGTTTCAATTTTAACCATTATGACTTGTTTTTAGAGGAATCTCTTGGTAGTTTTCATTGCATTTCCTTGATGACTCGTTTTCACGATAATGGAATAGTTGGACATTTTGTTTTCTACATGTGGCTTTGGTGAATTTAGTGAATGTGCATCATTGTCCTTGATCAAATCTATGGTGGGCTCACAGAAAAAGTGGTGTTTTTATTTGAACTGAGACAATTATAAGAAAACCTCCAGAGGCCACATCACAATTTTTTATTTGTACCAGCACTGTACTTGGTCAACTGGATATCCACCCTCTCAGCTCACTCCTTTTGTTGTCCAATTTTTTCAACCCATGTCATCTAGATACTGACCTGTCTTCTGTGTATCCCTATCTCCTCAAAACCTTATCACATAGGCTCCTCTCCTCTATTAAAATTTCTTCATGTAAGAAAAAAACATTAAAATATCCTTTGTGAACATTTTCAATGCCCTCTGCCTCTCTTTGTTGACACTCTATGCTCCACTCATGGAAACACACTCCTCATGAAGCCAGCCTTTCCTCACCTTCCCCTTGCTGACCTCTTTGCTTTGTCCTTTGATGGTGTTTGGTTCAGTAACAGATCCTTACATGGAGCCCCCGAATCTCTTTGGCCCTGTTTCCTTCTACATACCGACCCTTACAGGAAAATATCACCTAGTTCTAGTTTCCATGTTTATATGGAAGTCTGTTAAATCTGTACCTCCATCTGAAATCCAGGGCTGATTTTGAATCAGCTTAATTACACAGTATTTAATGTTTTTCCTAAAGCAATTGTGTAAAGTAAGCACATTGTCTCTCCTCAACAGTGATTTTACTTTCTGTACTTGGAGTTTCCTATGGTCAACTGCAGTCTAAAATTATTAAATGGAAAGTTTCAGTAATAAACAATAAGGTATAAATAACTTGTTTTCTAGTGTATTATACTTTTAAAAATATTTTATTATTAGTTATTTCGGTTAATATTTTACTATGCCTAATTTATAAATTAAACTTTATAATAGATATGTAAATATAGTTGGCCCTCCATAGCTGTGGGTTTTGTAGCCACAGATTCAATCAACCATAGATTGAAAATATTAAATAAAAAATTGCAGGGCTCAGTGGGAGAGCTCTTGCCTAGTACGTGTGAGGTCCTTTCCAACCACCACATACACACATACACAAAATTGTATTGAATACACAACCTTTTTCCTTCTCATTATTTCCTAAAAATTTAGTTCAACAGCTATTTACATAGTGTTTATATTGCATCAGGTATTATAAGTAATCTAAAGAGAAATTAAGGTATACATGAGGATGTGCTTAGGTTACATGCAAATACTATATAATTTATATGAGGAACTTGAGGATTTATGGATTTTGGTGTCTGAAGGAGTTACTAGAGACAGTCCCCCATGGAAACGAAGGAATGATTGCATAGGAAAAAACAATATAGAGATAGTTTGGTACTCTGAGCTTTCATGCATCTCCTGAGGATTTTGGAACATATTCCCTGCAAATAAGGAGACATTGCTGTATTTTGTGTACTGCATGTTTCTGACTTGCAGCATGCTGAAACTTTATGTTGGGTAAAAGGGACACTTTAGAGATGGTTTCATCAAGACCATAGGATTTCATTTGGGTCTGGACATAGTGGAAGTTTGTGGGAAAGTTGGTAAGAAAGGAGAATCTGAGGCTGAGAACAGCATGTATACAGCTATGGAGGGATGGTGGCTCTGGTGTGCTTAGAAAACCACATCTCACAGGCACATGAGGACAGCTCACAAACTTTTTGTGCTTGACACAGAAGCACAGGCCCCTGGACACAGCCCCTTGCAGTCTCTATTAATGCATTTCAACACATAGAATGTCTTGGGTCTCATGGTTCCTTGGGGACTGTGGCTCTCCCATAGTGACTGGGTTCCACTTAGGTCTCTAGTTTCTATTCTTAGAAGGTGTGCTGCCACATACAGGTGCAGGCTCAATCTTAAGCTCTCCCTTTTGTGGGCTCTTCCCCCACTATGTCCCACCTGCCCCTGTCTCTCCTGTTTCTGACTTCCTTCCTCCTTCTCTTTCTGTCGCTGGTCCTTGGATCTGGCCTGTTGTGTTCTCTTTCCATCAGAAACTTTAGCCTCCTAGAGAATGGTTTAGCCATTCAATTCATGTTCTATCCCCAGATGGCTGAGGCAACCCTTTTTCTGGCTCAGTGCAGCCTCAGGTTTCCCTAGTCTGGCTTAGTCCCCATAGATGGACTTTCCATCCATGCTGCCTTGCCTACACGGGAAGTAAGGGTGCTTAGCAGGATGGTTGGGACCTTACTTGGGGAAGGCAGAAAGTGCTGAATATGGCTGAGCAGAGTGTTGTCATGATATAGATGGTTTCAGAATCAGTAATAAAGCTTAGTTATCTTATGTGGGATTAGAACAAGACAGATTGATGCTAGTGGGAAGTGAATGGGTTGCAGTCATTGGGAAAGAAAAATGAGTTGCCTGTTTATAATCTTGGTGACTGGTACAGAGAACAGCCATGAGGAATCCACAAGGAATTCTGGGATTTACTTTTAAGTACAAGTTTGCAAATATATTGGTTGAGCCATGGCTATGAAATAGAAACTCTGAATTCTTATCTTCATACAGAAAGGGGAACACTTTCTTACTCACTCCCAGCCCCTGATGGTTTGGATTAAGAAATCGTGTGTTTTTCAAGATTAAAAAAATTTAAAATTACTTTCACTATCTAGTGGACTTTGTTCTTAGCCAAAACATACATCTTATGGCCAAAAAATAAATAAAAAAGTTTGCAAGATGGCACCTTGATGACACTCACATGGAATACCTGGTGGGGACTTGTGGGCTCAGCTCCTTCTTCTTTTTTTTTTTTTTTTTGCTTCAGTCTAAGCAGCATTCACCTTTATGGGTTTGTAACTGGGGTTACAGGAAAGATTTTACTTGAATGCAATTTTTTTTCTATTACTAAAAGAAGCTTAAAACAATTAGGCTTGTTTGTTATTACGTATACCAAATTTTAAACTCTAGAACGATGATCATGATGGTTTTGTCTGATTGATATAGCTACCATAGCACTATTTTTAAACATTTTACTTTATTTGCTGCAATCTTTTTTTTTTTTTTTTTTTTTTGTACCAGAGATTGAACTCAGGGGTGTTTAACCACTGAGCCATATCCTCAACCCTATTTGCTACAATTTTACCTTTTTCTATACCAAGAAAAAAATACCCACCCACACATTGAAGTGTTTGGGTCCCCTCACCCTGACCCCAGAACTCATGGGAAGTGTCAGTCTCTTTGATTCTTCCAGGGAAAAGCAAACCAATGAAAACTGTTTTTGTCTTATAATATTGCTAGGAACCTTTCAAGGATTTCAGAAAAAGAAGCATTTCTGCCAGTAGAGACTTTGCTTCTATCACTCTGTAGGTGTAAGCACAGGCATTGTGTGCTGAGCACAGAGCCATGTGTTGGATAACACATGATCCTTGATCCATTGCCTGGTTCTCTTCCTTGTTCATGCAGATGCATTCCCACAACCTCATGTCCAAGGTCACTGAGGGAAGAGTTGGTGTCCAACCAGGATCTGAGATTACTTTTGCCCTCTCCCCCTTTATTACAATGGTAAGGACAGGTGCTTGTAGTTCAGAGGCTTCTTTGGGACATTTTAATTACTACAGAGGTAGGTGAGCAGGGCTGAGCTGTTTGCTACTTGTAGCTTATGGGCAGCATGTCAGGAGCCAAGCAGTCTGGCTGCCAGCAGTTCCCTTCTCAGGGCATTGCTCCTGGCCAGAGATCTTGTATAAATCAACCACTCCCTTATTCTTTTATTTATTTTTTTTATGGATAATAAATCACCCTGTAATTGTGAGACTTCCTCCCTCATTTCTTCTGTTCCTCCTTCATGTTTAACCTTTTAATGTATCACACATGGTTAATCATTCCTTCGGTGTGGCCTCTGAGGTAAAAATTCTCTTGGAAATTTGTTACCTCTGATCATCCTACACGTCCTTTCTAGGAAACTGTAACTAGGTAAAGAGAGTGCCAAGGGTTTCAAGGGCCTTTAGTCACACTGTGACTGTGCTCTGCTATTTCCCGAAGATAAAAGAGCCACGGGTGACCCCGATCCTCTAGTATTTACTGATATGTACCTTAACTCATGTAGAAACAGTAAGGAACATTTTGCCTACCACTTGAATCAACATAGTAAGTAAATGTTGGGTTGAACTTAAGCAAAGAATGACATTTCTGCTCATTCTGAACATGTGAGCCTTCACATCTTTCTATTTGGTATGGCCTGACATAAATGTTTTCCACAATGGAGAATGCCAACATCATCAAATGTAGTGTCTTGTACATTCTGTTCTGGGTTAGAACACCTTGCTTTTTGGCCTAATAATCTTCATCGTTTTATCAGATTTGTTTAATCCCTTCTTTCAAGACTGTAAAACAGGAGAAAATTAGTTTATATTGCCCTCTAGTGATTAATGATGGCAAACCATCTTTAGAGGATGTATAGTATTGTTTCATTCTGCATCTGAAGACCATGCATATTTGTGTTCGAGATATAAGATGTATCTGGGTCTCTCTTCTAAAACTCAAGTGTGTTTATCCAAATGCCTACTGTGTGATTCCTTCTGGGGGGTCTTTGTGACTCATCTCAGGCTTGAGTGACTCTAGGAAACTTCTCTGCAGAGAGTACTCCTTTCTTCTCTTGTTGGGGTTCAAGACAAAATCCCCAAAGTCATCCTCCACTCCTCCCAGTCTCATACATTCTCCAATTTGTGCTGGTGTCCCTATTTATAAAATAAACGTTCCAGAATTGAATCCTTGTCAGACAGCACTAGTTCTTTCCTGCTGAGTAGAGAAGCTGTTCTTTCTTGCCTGAATTCTAGCCACAGCCTTTTTTTTTCTGTTCTCCATGCTTCCAGACATATGCATTGAGAGTCTATTTCCCCTACGTACTGCAGTGAGATTTATTTAAAACACACGTGCAATTGTGTGCCCTTTCTCTTCAAATCCTCCTGAAGATTTTTACTTAGGAAAGAGCCCGTGTCCTTGCAATGGCTTTCCAGCCCACAGGATCTGTCCTGGCCTTTTCTCTGAACTCACCTCCTGAAACTCTCCCCCTGGCCCTCTGGTACACTGTAAATGTTGAACAACTGGGTCCCCTGGTGAGAACACACTATGATTTGTAGTGTTTGCCAATTTCCGAGGTGTAAATACTTCAATAATAGCCAATTTCAAGCTACTGATATGTTGTCAACTTGCACACAGATTTCTTTAAACATTTAATTGCCTGCTCCTGTGAGTCAGGCAAGTAGCCCCTAGCATATGACCAATAGTCCATGCCAATAACTAGCATCATCCCCACTGCTCCCCTGGCTCCTCCTGGAACATAGCTGGTGGCTTTCTTTTCAGTGTCTTTGCATTGGATGGTCCTACTGCTTGAAATACTTTTTCTTTTTTTCTTTTCTGATAATTCTGTAGCTTATTCCTCTTCTTTCTTCCAGTCACTTTATCAGAGACATTTCTTGCTAGTGTATTTAAAGTTACATTTCCTAATCTAACTTCCTGCCATATTTTTCCTTGATATTCAACATAATTTTTTTATTTAACACATTTACTTATTGTTATGGGCTGATTGTGTTTCATATCCTGACCTCATATGTTGGAAATCCTAATTCACAGGACCTCATAATGTGACTGTAGTTGGAGACAGAATTTTTAAAGAGCGAATTAAGTTAAAATTAAGTTGATCACAAGGGTAGGCCCTAATCCAGTATGACTTATGTTCTCCTAAGAAGAAAAAAGAATTGACCCAACAACTACATTTTCAGAATTTGTCTTAAGGAAAAAATAACTAAAATATATAAAAAGTTGCATGTGCAAATACATTCATTATAGTATTATGTACAATAAAAGTTGGAAATATACCCAGTGTGAATGTCCAAAATATTAAGGAAATGGTTAAATTGACTTATAATGCTTATACCATATTTTTATGGTGCAGTTTAAAAACAAAGTTTTTGGAAACTTTATTGGGATAAAAATGCATGTTAAAAGAATAGATATGTCAAGCACAATATCAAAGAGGTATATAAAAGTAGAAAAAAACTTTGAAATGAGAAAATTAGGTGATATAAATTAGTTGATATTGGTAAAAATACAGGCAAAATGGATACTTTCATATATTTATGACAGAAGTGAATAATTGTAAAGTTACTCTGGACATACTTTTAGAAAAATAAACAAAATAAGAAAAGTGAAAAGCAAAAAGAAGAAATCAGGATATAGAGGGATCACTTTGTGAGGACAAAGGAGAAAAGATACCATTTGCAAACCAAGTGGAGTGTCATCATAGAAACCAATCCTACCCCCACCTTGATCTTGGATCCGGGACAATGAAAGAATAAATTTCTCCTGTCAAAGCTACCCAGCGTTCGGTACTTTTTCTTGGTAGTAACAAACTAAAGGAAAGATCTATGCTTCTCTTTCCCCTACTGAAGATCAGCTACATGAGCCCAGGGGCTTAGTTGATTCAGATTAGTGCTGTGTCCCCAGTGCCTAGAACTGATTGACATAGTCACATACCATCCATCGATATTGGTTGAATAAATAGTTCAATTGCAACATAAAAGCTAAATATTCCCTATAATACCAACAACCACCACTTGTAGTGTTATTAAAAAGTTACTTATGTTTGTAATTACTATCAAACTGAGACCATAATATATGTCATGATTTTTTTATACTATGTGCAATATCATGTGAAAACTGAGAAAAAACCCCCACATATTTACAATCCCTCTTTAGTGCCATCTCTAATTAATTTCTAAAAAAAAAAATCACCAGAAATGAAATTACAGGGTCAAAGACTTTTATTTTAACGAACTTAAACCTTTAAAAAATAATGCTTCTTTTTCTGTTGCTAAAAGTAATATCTGACCACACCATTAAAAACTTTAGTATAGACAGGTAAAATACAAAGATGATGTGAAATGAAAACTAACTAAAATATCATTAAGCAGGGTTATTATGGGTCAAGAATCATGAACTTTTTTCTAAAACTGGGGAAAGTAGTTGTCACACGGTTTCTTTTTTTTTCTTTTTTTTTATTTATTATTTTTTTTATTGTTGGTCGTTCAAAACATTACATCTAACTTGATATATTTCACAGTTTGATTCAAAAGGGTTATGAACTCCCATTTTTACCCCGTATACAGATTGCTGAATCACATCAGTTACATCAATTACATTTCCATTGATTTACATATTGCCATTCTAGTGTCTGATGAATTCTGCTCTCTATCCTATTCTCTACTATCCCCCCTCCCCTCCCCTCCCCTCCCCTCTTCTCTCTCAACCCCCTTTACTGTAAAACACTTCTTCCACTTGTATTATTCTTTCCTTACCCCTCACTTCCTCTTGTATGTAATTTTGTATAACCCTGAGGATCACCTTCCCTTTCCATGCAATTTCCCTTCTCTCTCCCTTTCCCTCCCCCCTCTCATCCCTATTAATGTTGATCTTCTTCTCCTGCTCTTCGTCCCTACTCTGTCCTTAGTTACTTCCCTTATATCAAAGAAATCATTTGGCATTTGTTTTTTAAGGATTGGCTAGCTTCCCTTAGCATAATCTGTTCTAATGCCATCCATTTCCCTCCGAATTCTATGATTTTGTCGTTTCTTAATGAAGAGTAATACTCCATTGTGTATAAATGCCACATTTTTTTATCCATTCATCTATTGAAGGTTGGTTCCACAATCTTGCTACCGTGAATTGTGCTGCTATGAACATCGATGTAGCAGTGTCCCTGTAGCATGCTCTTATTAGGTCTTTGGGGAATAGACCGAGAAGGGGAATAGCTGGGTCAAATGGTGGTTCCATTCCCAGCTTTCCAAAGAATCTCCATACTGCTTTCCAAATTGGCTGCACCAATTTGCAGTCCCACCAACAATGAACCAGTGTACCCTTTTCCCCACATCCTCACCAACACTTATTGTTGTTTGACTTCCTAATGGCTGCCATTCTTACTGGAGTGAGATGGTATCTTAGGGTGGTTTTGATTTGCATTTCTCTGACTGCTAGCGATGTTGAGCATTTTTTCATGTACTTATTGATTGATTGTATGTCCTCCTCTGAGAAGTGTCTGTTCAGGTCCTTGGCCCATTTGTTGATTGGGTTATTTGTTGTCTTTTTGTCTAATTTTTTGAGTTCCTTGTATACTCTGGATATTAGGGCTCTATCTGAAGTGTGAGGAGTAAAGATTTGTTCCCAGGATGTAGGCTCCCTATTTACCTCTCTTATTGTTTCTTTTGCTGAGAAAATACTTTTTAGTTTGAGTAAGTCCCATTTGTTAATTCTAGTTGTTAACTCTTGTGCTATGGGTGTCCTATTGAGGAATTTGGAGCCTGACCCCACGGTATGTAGATCGTAGCCAACTTTTTCTTCTATCAGACGCCATGTCTCTGTTTTGATATCAAGCTCCTTGATCCATTTTGAGTTAACTTTTGTGCATGGCGAGAGAAAGAGATTCAGTTTCATTTTGATGCAAATGGATTTCCAGTTTTCCCAGCACCATTTGTTGAAAATGCTATCCTTCCTCCATTGCATGCTTTTAGCCCCTTTATCAAATATAAGATAGTTGTAGTTTTATGGATTGGTTTCTGTGTCCTCTATTCTATACCATTGGTCCACCCGCCTGTTTTGATACCAGTACCATGCTGTTTTTGTTACTATTGCTCTGTAGTATAGTTTGAAGTCTGGTATTGCTATCCCACCTGATTCACACTTCCTGCTTAGCATTGTTTTTGCTATTCTGGGTCTTTTATCCTTCCATATGAACTTCATGATTGTTTTATCTATTTCTACAAGAAATGCTGTTGGGATTTTGATTGGCATTGCATTGAACTTATAGAGAACTTTTGGTAATATCGCCATTTTGATGATGTTAGTTCGGCCTATCCATGAACAGGGTATATTATTCCATCTTCTAAGATCTTCTTCTATATCTTTCTTTAGGGTTCTGTAGTTTTCATTGTATAAATCTTTCACCTCTTTTGTTAGGTTGATTCCCAAGTATTTTATTTTTTTGGAGGATATTGTGAATGGAGTAGTTGTCCTCATTTCCATTTCAGAGGATTTGTCGCTGATATACAGGAATGCCTTTGATTTATGCGTGTTGATCTTATATCCTGCCACTTTGCTGAATTCATTTATTAGCTCTAATAGTTTCTTTGTAGACCCTTTTGGGTCTGCTAGGTAAAGGATCATGTCATCTGCAAATAGTGATAATTTAAGTTCTTCTTTTCCTATTTTCATGCCTTTAATTTCTTTCGTCTGTCTAATTGCTTTGGCCAGTGTTTCGAGGACTATGTTGAACAGAAGTGGTGAGAGAGGGCATCCCTGTCTTGTACCAGATCTTAGAGGGAATGCCTTCAATTTTTCTCCATTCAGAATGATGCTGGCCTGAGGCTTATCATAGATTGCTTTTACAATGTCGAGGTAAGTTCCTGTTATCCCTAATTTCTCTAGAGTTTTGAACATAAAGGGATGCTGTACTTTGTCGAATGCTTTTTCTGCATCTATCGAGATGATCATATGGTTCTTATTTTTAAGTCTATTGATGGTCACACGGTTTCTTAAAGGATAGAAGCAGCCAACTATTTCCCTAACTGATTTAAGGTAATTTATGCAGTACTGGTACTGCTATTAAAGAAAAAAAATGTTTTGCATTGATATATTAGGATACATTCTCCTTACATCATTCTTTGACAACTGGAGAGGGCTTATATTTTTTCTTATGCTTTTATTTAGCATTTTTGAGCTGTTTATGCTACAGGAATCACATCCCACTTGCTGCATGTGTTCAGTCTCCCTAGGAAACTAAAGAGGAAGAGACTGAGAAAGGGAGATTCCTTGTATTCCTTAAATGGGGTGCAACCTTGCACCTGTGGGCTGGGCAACCCCGATTCTTGCTAGTGAACGGATTTGTTTCCTCTCTGAGCAAGTCTGGCTTTTGAGCAGAACAGAAATGCAGATGGTGAAGGAGTGCTGTGACATTATAGGAGGGCCAGAGGAACAGAATCTAGGCCCAGTAGGCCTCCTGAGCAGTCCTGCAGAGCTGGGGGATGTGAGGGGGGGTGTGTGGTTATTTGCTGTAGAGCTATAGACTCCATATGGTCAGGAAGATGGGGAGTCCTGAAGCTATTGCCAGGATTGTGGAGATGAAAATCTCATTGGTCTGTTTGTCCTCCAAAGCACAACACTGGAGTGGAGACCAAAGGACACTGAGCCTGGGCCTTGTCATTGCAGCTGCTGTGCAGTGTTCATGAAGCCATGAAGCTTCTGACAAGATCCTGACTCCAGAGCCCCGTATAAGGAGGCAACGTGGACAGCCCCACCTCAGTTTTGCCTTGCTCATTGCATAAAAGTGCATCAGATTGGAGGAACCTGATTTCCACTCTGAAATCACACTGAAAGAGAGACCTAGAAGTATAGGCTTTGACCATTCCAGCCTCTTCAGTACGGAAAGGTGTTGCTCTGCTCAGCAGGTTTGTGTCCCTCTGAAATCAAGATGCTGAAGCCTAACATCCAGTGTGAGGGTACTGGGAGGCAATTGGATCATGAAGGTGGAGCTCTCATGAATGGGCTTGGTGCTCTTATAAGAGGACCCTAGAGACATCCCCTAGCTCCTTCCACCATGTGAGGATATAGTGAGAAGATGAACAGCTTTAAAGAAGACAATGGGTCCTTATCAGATGCTGAATCTGCTGTTATCTTGATCTTGGATTTCCCAGACTCTAGATTTATGGCACATTTTTGTTGTTTCTAGGCTACCCGGTCTGTGTTTTTTGTTCATTTTTAAATAATAGCCCAAATAGACTAATGCAGGCATGCTGGAGGACTTGGGGGATGGGTTCTGGAATAGGGCCAAGGTCTGAGGCAAAGACACCAATTGACTCTTAGTGGACATCCCATCCATCCAGCACAGAGGAATTCTTCTGATGAACAATGTCTAATGTTGCCAGATTATAATAACCTCCCGTTTGTGTTCACCATCTGAGGCTCAGCTGACTCCCAAATTCCTGCACCATCTCTTTAGTGTGTATGCATGGACAAAATTAAACTTTCAAAGTTCCTCCAACCCCATCTGTCTGTGAAGCAATGATGAATACAGGAGGTGACTTCTATATAGGGTCTATTCAACATCTGTCTGTCCTAGCTTTCTGGTCATGTGGTTTCAGAGTCATCTCTAGCACTTGGTTAACTAACAATTGTTTAATCTCCTTAGCCAAGAACTTAGAAACCACTTGGACATTATCCCAAATGTATATATATGTGAGACTTTCTGGTGAGACTCCTAGAGATGCCTGGATTTTTTTTTTTTACAATAACCATCTTGAAAACTAACCTCCCAAACATGAGAAAATAATTTATTAGTCCCAAGAAACTTTCCCTAGAGCATTGTGACAACTGATCAATGAATTCATACTGCCAGTGCTTTTTTTGTGGTGAACCTCTGCAACTCACTAGTGAGTGCTGCTGTCTGAGTAGGGTACTCCACTTTGGTGCCTATTTCTTGGGTCTCCACTGCAGAAATCAATTGAACCTCCTTGTTGGAAGTACAATTTTCCCATCATCAGAGGCTATGTTATGTTGACAGGTTACTCTGACCCTGACCCAGGGCAGCTGTGGCAAACCCTGAAGCTCATTTCCTGTTGGTCAGGGAAGAGCTCATTTTGGAACTTAAGTCTTTCCATTCACTGTTCAGAGTTGGGAGATAGCCAACACTTAGAAAATGCTGTGTTCATTTAGTTCCACTCTAGCTGCTCGGTGATTGTTTGTGGGCATCAAGCACCCTCAGCTATTGCAGAGTGTCTGAGGGACTTTGGAGCAAGGAGGCCTACTGGGATATGCTGTATGAAAAGTGGGCAGCTGTGAGTCTGCTAAACAACTGTGCATGGCTCACTTGCTCATGTGACCCTAGAGTATCCATCTGTTTTCCACATTTACATTTTGGTTAAGAATGGGGAGTGGAAAAGGTCTCATTGTGGTGTTATACTTGCTCTAGGGTTCTGAATGCCCTTAGGTTTTATTCCTATTCCCTTTCTCTCTCCATTATAGGCACTATAATAAGATGGTGCTTTTCTTTCTTTCTTTTTTAATTTTGGTACTGGGGATTGAACTCAGGGTCACTTAGCCACAGCCCTCTTTTAAAGTTTTATTTTGAGAGAGGGTCTTGCTGAATTCTTAAGGCCTCACTAAGTTGCTGAGATTGGTCTTGAACATGCGATCCTTCTGCCTCAGCTTCCCAAATTGCTGGGATTACTGGTGTGCACTACTGTGCCCTGCAAAAATGGTGCCTTTGACCATTGTTCAGCCTATTGTTTTCCCAACACCCCCCATCATTGCATCCTTATACAACAATGTTGCCCTTCATGTGAATGGACTGCATAGCCTGTGGAACACTAATCATCTTTCTGGTATATTTTAGCATTGGATGTGATCCCAACACTCATTATAGATTATATGGGGGCTGGGCTATATTGTTGTAATAAAGGAAATAGGATTTTTTCTAGGCTTAGTGTCCAAGATATGAATTCCTTACTTTATACTATGTGAGTTATTTTAACCTCAAGGTTTAGTGCAAATACAAGCAACTTGCTTTTTTAGGAGAAATGACTTATGAGATCAAATGAGATGGTGAGATATGAAAGTGATGTTGAGAGCGTCTGTATTTTAGGCAGGGCTTCTCTCTCCCCAAGTGGGAAGTTGGACTGACAGGAGAGGCTGGCAGAGTGGAATATATCTGCATCACTACAGGTGCTTACAGAAATGCATACTGTCCTGAGAAAGTCATGCTGACTGTTTAGTTACAAAGTTTAACAGCACAACAAACTTTCCTGAACCCTTCCATGTATGTGTGGCCCTCCATGAGTCTCTTCATCATCAAGGCTCATGATGGAGGCTTTCTGAATTCCTGTTTACTTGTCCACTAGATACTAGACGTGGGGAAAATACTGAATTGAGGCTGCCCACTGGGTACTTGCAAATCAACTACATCTCTGTACTGTGATTCATGACAATATGGTCAGACCACCTCACTTAGTGCTACCATCTTCTTGTCTAAGTAGTTTTAACAATTAGTTGTAATAAATTCTATAGGAACAATAGCTTCAACATCCCTGTCATTTTCCTGTATTTCCTGATTTTGATTGGGGTCCTGCTGTGATGAATGAGTCCATGATAACTCTTCTAGGACACTCACTGGGCACCAAGGGACAGCTGAGAAATTACTTATTGTAAAGGTTAACTGATTTAAACATTTAAAGCTATTAAAACAGTGTCTTATATATGGTAATGGCTCAATGGATATCATTACTCACCATCATCACTACCATCATAATAACTATCGCCATCATGATTGCCACTATCATATCATCATTATTTTCATCACCATAATCACCACCATCATCATTACCACCCACCATTATTATCACTACCACCAAAACCATCTCCATTGCCAAAACCATATCTATCCCCATCACCATCATGACCATTACTATCATCACCATCATCATCATCATAACTACCATCATCACCATCACCATTATGGGTATATTTTTGATGCAGTTTGTCTCCCAAGTTTCATGTGTTAGAAGCTTAATCCTCAGTGGTGTAGTATTGAGGAGGTGGGACTATAAATAGGTAGGGCCTAAAGGTTGGCCCTTAGGTCAATTGGTAGTGTATTCTTGGAAGAGATTTGGGACTCCAGTCTCCCTCTGGCTTCTGGTTTTGCAATGTGATCTCTTCCTCACACACATGCACCTTCTGTGATGTGACAGCTAAGAAAACCTTCAACAGAGGCTAATCCAATGCCAGGGCAGTACCCTTACAACTCCAAAGCTATCTGCTAAATAAGCTTTTTTTTTTTCTTTATATTAGCCTACATCAGACATTTCATTTTATGACAGAAAATATACTAATACAATCACCATCACCCATCACTACTGTCATCACCACTATTACTACCATCTCCATTATTACTACCATCACTATTGTCATTGTCATTCTAATCAGTTAAGTCACAGGACAACTCTTATCTTTGAGAGATGGCTTATAGCTCTGCTCCTCATATCTACCTGTCACTTGGTGATAGACAGACACTGTGAGACCATCCTTCTAGGTCCTTCAGAGCTGTAGGTCATGAATGCATTTTATTTCCAATTACTCCCCTTTACAAAGTCATCTGCCTTTTGCTCTTTATACCTTCTCCCTGACCTACTGAGCCTTTGTGCTCTAATCAAGTCTCAGTGGATAGTGGTAGTAAATTGGAGTGGGACAGGGAAAAATTACTTTATCAATTCCAGGATGGTCATTAGAAAGATAAAGCCTACAGTGCCCTGGTGCGGTGGAATCACAGGAAGACAGGAAACCCACATCCCACCTGTGAGTTTCCACTGAGTGAGCTGAAGCAATACAGTGATAATTTCCTCTGATCCTACCAAGGGAGGCACAGGAGAGGTGGGACTCACATGCCCCAAATAGGCTCTCCATGTGCCTCTGTTCAGAGTTCTCAAAAAGAACGCTCTTCATCTGATATCACAAAACTCTTCCCTAACCTCCTGCCTGTCCATATGGGTGACTGTTGTAGTCAGTTTTGCATGGATGTGATAAACAAACAAACAAACAAACTTGGCCAGAATAACTTAGAGGAGGGAAAGTTTATTTGAGCCTCATTGTTTCAGAAGTTCAGTCTGTGGTCAGCCAAGTCCATTGCTCTGGGCCCAAGGTGGGGCAGCACATCATGGAGGAAGGTGTGTTGGAGGAGCACTGCTCCATTCATAGCAGCCAGGAAGCAGAGAGAGGGAAGGGGGAAGGGACCATAGGGAAGATGAACCCTTCTAGACCACATCTCCAGTGACTCACCTAAGTTACAGCTCCCCTAATCTAATCATCATACCTCTGACCATTTCTGCTTTAACACAGGAGCTTTCAGGGGATACCTCATATCCAAACCATAACAGACTCAATGGGAAGCTTCAGTGCTTCTTCCTCCAGTTCTTCACCACCGCCCGCCCCCCACCTTTGGTCCCTGCTTTAGCTCTTTTTCCAGGTCTCTTTTTGGATAACTCTGATGCTATTTCTTCTCCTTTCTTTCTTTTCCACAGGTGTACTGTACCATTTTTCCCTCTGCCCTGACCCTGCTTTCCCAACACCAGAGCTACACATGTCTTGTGAATTAGGAACAAATATAAGTTTCTAAAATCTATTAGGGCTCGTACATAATTTTGGGGGGGCTGACATTTCTTCCTACTTACAAGGCTAAAATTAGTGGTCACAGGATTCTGAACTGGCCAAGGAGCTCCTGGAAGTATTTTACTGTTTTGTTGGCCTCAAATCTTTTCTTAATTTGGAGTTTATGCAAATATAGTAAGAAACTATTCTATTCTTAATTTTTAACATTTAAGAATTGAGAAACAATTGCATTGCACTTTCTTATTCTTTTGTTTTTGGTGCTAGAAGTTGAACCCGGGGTCTTGTATACACTTTATACACACTGAGCTGGACCTCTAGCCTCCAGACATGTATTTTTAATTAAAAAACTCAAAATCATATATTAAGTCCCTACATCCAATGATTGATTCATAGAAAGTAAAAGGTCAGCAGACTCTGTTCACCACAACAGATGCATGCTATGGGCAATGTGCAATGTTCCAGAAAATATCAAAGAAATAAACCTGTTCCTTCAACACACCTCTTTTAAGGAAAGAGAGAGAGAGAGAGAGAGAGAGAGAGAGAGAGAGAGAGAGAGAGAGAGAAGGAAGTCTTACAAATTAAAAGAGACCTTATGAGCCATTATCAGCCAGCTGTAATGTGTAGACATTTTTTGGAACTGATTTGAAAAAGAAACTAAGAAATAGACATTCATAAGCATCGGAACATTGCCTGAATATTGGATAATATTATGGAATAATTGTTGATTTTTTGAGGTAGTTTTTTTTTTTGAGAGAGAGAGAGAGAGAGAGAGAGAGAGAGAGAGAGAGAGAATTTTTAATATTTATTTTTTAGTTTTTCCGCTGACACAACATCTTTGTTTGTATGTGGTGCTGAGGATCGAACCTGGGCCGCCAGGTGAGCGCGCTACCGCTTGAGCCACATCCCCAGCCCCAGTGTTTTTTTTTTTTTTTTTTAAAGGGAGTACGTATCTTTTATAACAACCTGCTGAGGATTTTACAAATGAATGGTCTGATGTTGAGAATTACTTTGACATAATATGGAGCAAGGATGGATGAGGTAGAGAAGATTTATATCATTTTATATGAATTGTTGAACTTGGGAGACAGGCACATGGAAGTTTGTTTTATCATTTTCTCTGTTTCTATTTTAAAAATATCCAAATTAGGGCTGGAGTTGTGGCTCAGAGGTAGAGTGCTCACCTAACATGCGGGAGGCACTGGGTTTGATCCTCAGCACCACATGCACATAAAATAAAGATATTGTGTCCACCTATAACTAAAAAAAAGTCCAAATTAAAAGTAAAATAAACAAGCAAAAAATAAAACAAAGCTTGATGAAGATAATAGTCTCATTCTCTTTGGAGCACAGACTATTGAAATTCAGGTGATAAGGACAAACTGAAATAATAAAATGTTTAATTAAAACAGTGACTTATTTGAGATGTCTCTTATACAAAGAGGGACTTATATAACTTTTGCATTTGCAAACTACTGGATATATATGATTATATTGGAAGCAATAGACGAAACAGCTTTTGACTGCTGGGCATCCTGTGAGGCAGAAGCACTTGCCTGTGTTCTTACCCCCAATCTCTTCAGGGACTCATATTGTCTCCTCATTCACCTTCTAGGTGTTTCTGGAAGAAGCTCCACCAGCCTGTCTTTCTGCTTTCTGGCAGTTTTCTTTTCCAGGAACAGATTGTGGAGGTCAGTATGGCAGGGAAATCAGTCTCAAGAACATAAAGTTCAGTCAGACCAGAGAGGTTTAGGTGATGGACAGTTTGAGAGAGACAATGAACAACATAGTAGCCCTGAGGGGATTTGGGATTTGGTGGTTGGAGGGACACAGAAAACAAGACTCCACAATTTATAGTGATCCTGAAGCTGGCAGCAGAGGGCAGGAGGGACGCAGCAGAAGACAGCTCACAGAGAGGTGATCTGTGGACAAATCTTGCCTGCATAGGCGTAGGCAGCCTTTGTCCCTGTGAGCCCTACACTACAGTCAGGCCTAGCCCCTGAGCAATGTGGGATCTGCACCAGGATCAGAGGGTTTGTGAGGGTGGAATGCCATCCTTGTGTGAGCAGCAGGGCCTTGGCATTTGCAGTGGCTGAACTCTGCTTAGACCTGTGCATTGGGTTGCCAAGGCAGCTAACTAGGGAGGAAGGTGGCAAGACAGTTATTCTGCAGGAATCCAGATCCATTTCACTGAGCTAAGACAGCAGGCTCTGCAACAAGTTTCCCCAGAGGGCTGCCCAAAACTTGAATAAACGCAATGCTTGCTTTAGAATGCTTGGGAATAAATCTGCAGAAACCACTTCCATCTAGTGGCAACTGAGATAAAATACAGTTTCAAACTGCAATGCTTTCCTAAGGAAAACTAGGACCGCATCCTGCAGATATTCCCAGGAGGTAGCCAAACCTTATCTGTTGCAACTTCCCAGGGTTAAATCATCTTCCAGTCAACAGCTTTGGCCTAGTGAGAAAATCAGCTGCCATCTACAACTGGAAAAAACTTGGGCAACACATATTCTGGGCTTCCTGACTAGAGAGAAAGGAAGCATTTCCTGGACCTAAAGAGAAGCTCAATGTCTAAACTAATGTTCTCCCAGGATTATGAAACCAGGTTAATGATCACTAGATTTATAGATAAGCAAAAGACAAATGAATAAATAAACTGGAGTGTCTTTTAATTATTTTGGATAAGGCAGTATGCAAATCATAAATAATACAATTGAATTTGTTTACCTCTGTGTCTGACTTTTAATTTCTCAGTCTTCTTTTGGCTTTGCAAACACAAATATTCCATGATTGTTTGGTCAGGAGGATATGTAAATACATTTTTAAATTAACCTACTTACTTTGGTGTCTCTAAGGGAGAGTTCCCAAGTACAGCCGGGGTTATGCTTCCTCACTTCCCCACTCCAGCATTAGGCAGGGGCAGCTCTAGCCTTATGGAACTTCCTTCAGACGTACTGCAGGGCAGGACTGTGACCCAGAGACTTCACTTTTCTTTGCCTCTGTTTCCCCTACTATATCCACTTTCTGCTGTTTCTTTTTCACTTTCAAACCTTCTATTTTCCAATTACCAAACAACTATTCACCCTTCCTTCAAGCACACGTGATGAGTACTGGGTCATTGAATCTTGCAGCTGCATAGACTTCCAGGGATATGTAGGTCCCTACTCTTAACTCAACAGTGAATCTCCTTTCTGACTTTAGAATAAGGGGGCATCCTAACTGGACAAGTAGGTTTCATTATTCAAACATTATTTTAGAGAAACATACTTTGTTCCAGAATATTCATCCACTGACTCCCTCATGCACAAGACATCTCTTCTCTTGATTAACTGTTACCATTCTTTAGTAGTGTGGTGAAGCCTTCTTTGGTTGATCTAAATGAAGATAATTGCTCTAGTCACTTCATACTACAATTCCCACTTTGGGATCTATTTCTTTTTTAGCACTTAGCAAGTTCCTAATAGTCAAGTTAACTTTGAAGAACACTTTGTTCACTCTCCAACCCAATATCCTATAACAAGTCAAAATCCATCTTTTGTGGTCTGTTAATGATGCTATAACAAAACACTTCACACTGAGAAATTTGTAAATAGGACTTTATTTCTCATGATTATGTAAGCCCGAAAGTACAAGATCAAGGTGACAGCAGATTTGGTGTCTGAAGAGAACCTAATTTCTGTGCTTCAAAGATGGTGCCATGTTTTTTTGTCTTCTGAAGGGGACTGATACTGTGTACTCACATAGCATAAGGGACAGAAGGGCAAGGCAACCCTACATAGTCTCTTTTATAGGGTTACTAATCCCATCAATGAGAGAAGAGTCCCATGATCTAATCTCTTCCCAAAGGTTCCACATTCTAATACCATCGCCTTGTTGGTTAGGTTTCAATACATGAACTTTGGAGGGATGCATATACCAAAACCATAGCACCTCACACAAATGGAATTTCTTTAAGAACCTGACATTAATTATCACAAGCAATCTTCACATATTTTATTCTGTGTCTTAAATAACTGATGTCCTTTCCACATCTGTATATGTCTCTTCATCTGTACTTCCACAGACATCCTTCAGACCTTTCCTATAGCATGGCACAAAGAAATTTTGTATTATTAGCTGGCATCTTCTGTTCTACAATGTGACAGAGACTTATTTCTCACAGAGGTTTTATGTGCTTCCTGATGCTTCCCAGCTCCCTGAAGTTAGGCAGGGGTAGTTGGTTAGTTCTAGCCAATGAGCTGATACTGAAATTAATATGTGTCTTTTCTTTTTCTTTGTAAATATTTTTTAGTTGTAGAGGGACACAATACCTTTATTTTTTTTTTATATAGCTTGTTCATGTGGTGCGGGGGTTTGAACCCAGGGCTTGACACATGCTAGGCAAGCACTCTACCACTGAGCCCCAGCCCAGCCCCAGTCCCAATATGTGTCTTTTCTAGGTTAAATTGTTTATGAATGCTATGGTTTTGATGTGAGGTGTCCCCCAAAAGCTCACATGTAAGACAATGCGAGAAGGTTCAGAGGGGAAATGATTGGGTTGTGAGAGTCTTAACTCAATCAGTGAATCAATCCCCTGATAGGGATTAACTGAGTGGTAACTGATGTGGTAGGGTATGGCTGCAGGACGTGGGAATTAAGGCGGGGCTTTGGTGTATATATTTGTATCTGGAGAGTGGAGACCTTTCTCTGCTTCTTGATCACCACGATGTGAGCTTCTTCCCTCTGCCACACTCTCCACCAGGATGTTTAGCCCCATCTCACACCCAGAGAAATGGAGCCAGCCTTCTATGGACTAAGACCTCTGAAATTGTGAGACCTCAAACTTTTCTTCCTCTATAGTTGTTCTGGTCAGATACTTTAGTCACAGCAGTGAAAATGCTGACTAAAACAATGAGCTATTTTGAAGATTTGTCTTCCTCTACTTTGGGGGCATAGGAGGCCACGTGTGGAGCTAAATCAGTGGATGTGCGGGTAAGTGTTTAACAACCAACTCTGTTTGTGGTAGTAATTGACATGATTTTTCATGTTTGAAAATATCATGGTGCAAATACTCCCCCTGAGGCCAAATTCAACCCACCCATGTGTTATCCTTGAATGTAGAGTGGCTGAGAAGGTGGAATCAGCCAATCAAAGTGGACCAGATACTAAGTCACAACCAGGAGAGTTATCTTACTCATACCAAATGTGACACGAGTAAAAACGAACCTTTATTAAACCACAGGGATTGTATTTTTTGTTGTGGAAGAATAAAGTTCATTAATTACTCTCCCAATGCTGGGTACTAGACTTGAGGTCTCCAATGCCCCAAGGAAGAGTTGGTGGAAACAGAGAATATAACATCAAAGTCTTTGTTCTTCGAGTTGAAATATTATAGTGTAATGGAAAGCAAAAGATTAAAAAATAATCCTCGATTGGATTATCCTCACAGCCTTTCCACATATATCTTAGGACTAAAATTACTCTTGACTGAAGAAGGCAGGAGATGGAGAAAGGACGGTGACTCCTACTTACCTAGGCATTAGTATGGAAGGACAGAATCCTTTTTGGTGTGTTTGGGTGCAGCAGACCTGAAGCAGCGCTCTCATTTTCAGGTGGCTTTGGACCCAAGGCACAGTTTCCACGTGTATGGGCCTAGAGTAGCAATTTGGGGACAACATGGATTGGTAATGTGGGGTGGCTGGAAGTTCAATGAAGATGAAGCAGCCCCTATAAATTTCAACATGGGGGCAGGCACTTTCATATCTATGCAAAATGAGATGGTCAGAGATCAAACAGAAATATGGACACCTTCCCTTGCCTGCCCATCCCCATTTCTACCTCAGTCTCTGAAAATTAGATGGTACTCTGGGGGAAAATAATGAGGAAATCTTGAGTGTCTGAGCTTTCACTAGAACTTCAGAGAACCCAGAAATTAATCATTTTCCTTAGTAAGTAAAATGGTGTTTGAAATACTTTGTTAAGGATACACTATTACACATCTGAGTTTTGTAGCATAAAAATATTGTTCCCACCATGATGGCACCATGTTGCTCACTACTTGAATTTTCTATTGTTGTCTGACAAATCACTACAATTTAGCAGCTTAAATAACATACAGGCCTGGGGTTGTGGCTCAGTGGCAGAGCACTTGCCTCACACATGTGAGGCACTAGGTTCAATTCTCAGCACCACATAAAAACAATGAAACAAAATAAAGATATTGTGTTCATGTATAACTAAATTTTAAAAACAATAAATTTGTTATCTCACACTGTTTTGGGGGAAGAATTAAGAATGTTTTAGCTATGTTTTGGGTTTAGGATGTCACAAGAGTATAGTTAAGGTACTGGTTAGGTCCCAGGGCTCACCTGAGGCTTGGGGTCCTCTTCCAAGCTCAGGTGGCTGTTCACAGAATTCATTTCCTTGCAGCTTAACCAACAAGGTGCAAAATATAAGTGAATGATGCAAAGGTGACCCTGTGCCCAGAGACTATTGGTTGGGGTGAGAGGGGATGGAAAGACTGTGGCACTGGGAACAATAATTCACATAAAAAATTGTCCTGGGCCAGGTGTGGTGGCACATGCCTGCAATCCCAGCAAGTTGGAAGGTGGAGGCAGGAGGATCCCAAGTTCGAAACCAGCCTCAGCAATTTAGTAAGGCCCTAAGCAATTTAGTGAGACCGTCTCAAAATAAAAAGGAAGTGCCTCTAGATTCAATCCCTTGTACAAAAGAAAAAAAAGAAAAAGAAATAAAGTCAAAAAGAAAAAAAAAATTGTCATGAAAGGCTGGGTTAAGTGATGCAAGATTATAATTCCAGCTACTCAGTAGTCTGTTGCAGGAGGATAACAAGTTTGAGGCCAGGCTGGGCAACTTAGTGAGAACTTTTCTTAAAAGAAATAAAAAGGTCTGGGGATGTAGCTCAGTGGTGAAGTACTTCTGAGTTCAATCCTTGGTACTGAAAAAAAAAAATCACGGGATTTTTTATTTCAATAGAGAGATAAGATACCAAAAAACAATCTGCTGTTCCAAAGTTTTAAGTAGTTTTTCATGTTGAAAAATGAGAAAACTTTCTCTGAGTTTCACTCTCTTTGTGGTCATTCAGTTACCATTACATTCCCTTTGAAAATTCTCACATTCATTCATTGATTAACTCATTGTATAAATATTTGCTGTGCAGGTTTTTGTAAGGAAGACACACCATTCCAGCTCTGAAAATCCAAGATAGTTGAGCTCTCTCATCTCATGAAATTTATGGGAGGAGAAGGGATTAAAAATAACAAGTAGATTAACAATGAAGATAACTTTAGACACTGTCAAGTGCTAACAGCAAATAAAACAGGACACTGCAATAGGAAGTGTCTGGAGGGTATCTACTCTCACTGTGGTCTGAGATGAAAGAATGCAGTCAGCCAGTGGAGAGTAGGGCTGTGAACTGCTGGCAAAATTCAAAATGTGAATTCAAAATTCAAAACCTTCAAAATGTGAATGTGCCTGGCTTTTTTGAGTCTAGAAAGGAGACTTGCCAGGCTGAGGCCCAGCAAGTGAGGATGGTGAGGTGGGACCTGGGCCAGAGGGTCTCAGAGATTGGACAGAAGGTCTTTAGTGATTCCAGAAAGGTGATTAGCTTAAAATCTCATTTCAAGAAAAAATACAAAATTCCAGGTGTAACTGGAAGCATTGGTGGGTTCAAGTTGAGCAAGTAACACGCGTGGAGCTCTGTGGACTGTGTGGGTTCAGACAGTGCCGTGAGGCTGACAGTTGACCTACTGCTAGTGCAATTGAATAAGGTACGATAAGTGATATAAATAGGAGGTGCAAAATAAAGGTTTTGGGAATCCTCATGCCTCAAAGGAGTGAATAGAGGAAATGAGAATATTTGGGGTCTATGTGTGGGTGGGAGGGGATTTGGGCTGAGTGGAGAGGTGGGAAAGCAGCCATCAGTTACATGGTCCTTTGTGATCACTCAATGTTGCTAAAATGGGTTTGAATCCTTCTTCTTATGTTTACTGTAATGCCAAAATTTATAGTAGTCTGATATTGGGAGGAGTGTGTGTGTGTGTGTGTGTGTGTGTGTGTGTGTGTGTGTGTTGTTGGTCAGTTTTTTCACTGCTATGACTAAAGAACGTGACCAGAAAGATTGTAGAAGAGGTAAGGTTTATTTGAGGGCTCATGGTTTCAGAGGTCTTGATTCCATAGAAGGCTGACTCCATTCCTCGGGGCTCCAGGTAGGGCAGAACATCATGGTGGAAGAGTGTGGCGGAGGGAAGCAGCTCACATGGTGATCAGGAAGGAGAGAGAGAGAGAGAGAGAGAGAGAGAGAGAGAGAGAGACTGACTCCACTTACCAGATACAAATACATACCCCAAATCCACACCCCATTCCCACCTCCTCCAGCCACACCCTACCACTTCAGTTACCGCTCAGTTAATCCCTATCAGGGGATTAATTCACTGTTTAGGATAAGACTCACGACCCAATCATTTCTCCTTTGAACCTTCTTGAATTGTCGCAACATGTGAGCTTTTTAGGGACACCACATCTAAACCATAACAGTATTTGTGTGTGTATCTGTTACTTGGATGTTTTGTTGT
Source organism: Urocitellus parryii (assembly GCF_045843805.1). NCBI lineage: Eukaryota > Metazoa > Chordata > Mammalia > Rodentia > Sciuridae > Urocitellus > Urocitellus parryii. The sequence goes on from NC_135533.1 coordinate 106,972,740, forward strand.
TGTTTCTGTTAAACATTCAGTCTTAGTTTCAGGAAGCTGCCCATTTACTGTGCATTTTCTTCTAAACAAGCAACTACAATTCTACAGAAAAAATGAATGAAGACTTTTAAACAAATACATTGGTGCAGAGCAAAGTAGAAAATAACATACAAATAGTGTTTTAGTCAGCTTTTTCATTATTGTGACAAAAAGAGTTGACAAGAACAATTAAAGGCAGAAAGTTTATTTTGGGGCTCAAGGTTTCTAAGGTCTTAGTTCATAGATGGTTGACTCCAATCCTCTGAGGTGAAGCAGAACATCATGGTGGAATTTTGTGGCAGAGGAAAGTAGCTGGGATATGACACCAGAAAATAGAGTTCTCCTCTTACCAGAAAAAAGAGATATAGACCCCAAAGTCACTCTCTCAATGACACACCTCCTTCAGCCACATCCAATCTGCTTACAGTTATGACCCAGTTAACTCCTATCAGAGGATTAATGCACTGATTAAGTTAAGTTCTCACATCCAATCATTTCACCTCTAAGCTCTCTGGCATTGTCTCACACATGAGCTTTTTGGGGACATCTCATATCTAAACCATAACAGATGGTTAGCTCTATAGTGCTAGAGGTAAAACCAAAGGCCTTGTGCATGCTAAACAAGTGCTCAGCCCTGGATGCCTTTATTCAGTAACTTCCTTTTCCTCCAGTACTGGGGATCTAATCTAAGGCTTCTCACCTGATAGGCAAGAGCTCTACTACTGAGTTACATCCCCAATCCTTTAGTGACTTTTGAGATTAGGAAAGTAACTCATAGGAATTTGCATGTACTTACACACACTAGAAATAATACCAGGTCTGTTTTTGTGAGGTCAGTCTTCTGATTTTAGATTAGGTGTCATGACCTCCTATTTAATGTCTGAGATATATATTTATTTATTCAGTACCTTGAAACACGATCTGGCCAAGTTTCCCAGGCTAGCCTGGAACTTGTGATCCTCTTGTCTCAGTAACTGGGATTACAGGCGAGCACCACTGCACCCAGCTTGGTCATGGATTACATACCAACATATTAAAATAAAATTGCATTTTGTCTTTGATCTTTTCCTTCTTGGAATAGATTTACATTTTAGTTGGAAAAATGTAACTTCAAGTGTTTTTATTTAAGAAAATATAATTGTGATAAAATATTTATAACACAATTTGCTATCTGTGTGTCAACTTGACTGGGACATGAATTGCTTCAACATATGGTCTGAGTGTTTCTGTGAGGATGTTTCTGGATGAGATTGATGTTTTTTAATTGGTAAAACTGAGCAAAGTATATTGCCCTTCTCAACATGGATGATCCTCTTCTAATCAGGTGAAGTCCTGAATAGAACACATAGGCTGACACACACCCCCCACCCCACAACCCCCCACTCCCACCGACACAGAAAGAAAGAATTACTCCTGCCTGATGAGCTTTGAATAGAAGCATTGGCTTTTCCTGGTGTTCAGCCTGCAACTTTTGACTGAAACTTATAACATCAGTTCTCCAGTTTGCCAACTCCAGATCTGTGAATTTAGCCTTCATAATTGATAATTTACAATAATCTTTGTTTCTCTGCACACCACACACACATTCATAGACACATTCTATGGTTCTGTTTCTTTGGAGAATCTTAACTAACACACCATTTAACTATTTTTAAGTGCACACAGAGTTCAGTGACATTAAGAAATTAACACTGTTACTATTACCACTAACCATATATAAAACTCTCTTCATCTGGCACAAACCTTCTGTGAATGGTTTTTGCACTTACTTTAGTATCCTCAAGGCTTTGCCATTCTGAACCACAGTTGTTGAAATGTTTCAATTTCTTTCCTTTGTGAAGTTGCATGATGTTGCATTGCATGTATACAAATGGTATCATATTTGTTCCCCTATTCATCTATTGATGAACACAGGATGCTTATATTGCTTGGCTGTTTGTGAATAAAGCTGCTATAGCACATGTGTATAAACATCTCTTTGAATCCCTCCATCTAACTCTTTTGGAAATATAATCAGCAGTAATATTGCTGTGTCAAATGGGAATTCTATTTTCATTTTTAAAAAATGAACACCACACTACTTTTCAAAGCAGCTATACAATTTTTTTTTACTACCACGAACAATGTGCAAAAGTTCTAATTTCTCCACATCCTTACCTATGCTTATCATTATTTCACTTCAGTTTTATTTTGTATGTAGCTATCTTAGTGGACATAAGGTAGTAGAAGCTTCAAATATTTAACTTGCAAATGAATTTTCATAGGAATTTCATGACTAAGTTCTTCAATGTATTTAAGCACAAGCTATCTCATTTATCTGATTAATTTTGCTGCAAAGTAAGTGGTGAGTTCCTTGGGTTAAGGCTCTAAAAGGATTAAGATGCTTTTTCAGTGAGAGGCATATGAAACTTCTCCAGCAATAGTCTCCTATCAATGCAGTGTTGTTCTTCTATATAGTGATGCTATGCTCCATTGCACGTTCCAGTCCTGCAAAGCTGGTCACCAGTCATCAGCAGAGTGATCCTATGGAACATTAATAATATTTTTAGTGCTGCAGTAAAGAATGGTCTGGGCACTGTGGCACAGACCTATAGTTGTAGCAACGTGGGAGGCTGGATTGCAAGTTTGAGGCCATCCTGGGCAATTTAGGGAGATCCTATCTCCAGATAAAAAAATAGAAAGGACTCTGGAGGTTAAAACAGGAGGATCACAAGTTCATTAAGGCCCTAAGCAAATTAGGGAGATTCTGTCTCAAAATAAAAAAATAAATAAATAAAAAGGGTTGGGGATGTGGCTCAGTGGAAAAGTGCCCCTGGGTTCAATCCCCAGTATTGCAAGGAGACAAATAACTCCATGGTTTCTGCTTCCAGGGCACTTAATGTTAAGTGGGAGACAGACATTCAATGTATGTCACCTAGAAGGCAGTGAAGGGTCCCTGGGCTCTTCCTTTCATTTGCAGATAATCCTGGGAAATAGTCTATTTCTCCCTGCAGTGGCTGCATCTTCTCCCTTTAATGGATTAGCCAATCCCCAAAAAGCAAATGCCGAATGTTTTCTCTAATATAAGGAGGCTGACTCATAGTGGGGTAGGGAGGGGGAGCATGGGAGGAATAGATGAATTCTAGATAGGGAAGAGGAGAGGGAGGAAAAGGGAGGAGGCAGGGGATTAGCAAGGATGGTGGAATGTGATGGACATCATTATCCAAAGTACATGTTTGAAGATATGAATTGGGTGTCAACCTACTTTATGTACAGAGATAAGAAAAAGTGTGGTACATATGTGTAATAAAAAAACCAAAGTACATGTATAAAGACATGAATTGGTGTGAACATACTTTATATTCAAAGATATGAAAAATTGTGCTCTATATGTGTAATAAGAATTGTAATGCATTCTGCTGTCATGTATTTAACAAAATAAAATCAATAAAAAAGGAGTAAAGAAATGGATGGAATCAGATGAGGACATAGCCCTTTTGCCTTGATTTCCCTCACTCCAGCACACACACGTTTGGTTTCTTTGGTAATACAGTTAGGAAGGGAAGTTTTCATCTGACAGCATGTGTCAATCAACTTGATCTTATGATTACACCACTGGGGTGATTCTACAACACGTACAACTAGAAGAATGAGAAGTTATACTCCATTTACGTATGATGTTTCAAAATGCGTTCTACTGTAATGTGTAACGAATTAGAACAAATAAAAAAATAAAAAGAAATGTATGTTTTCAACACACACTTGCTCAATTTGTGGCCATGTTTTACATGGCAATAGGAAACTAGTATAAATGTTGACATCACAATATCTAGGAAAATAATATAATATTAATATTAATCTGATATTTCTAGAATACCTTTTTAAAAAATTGGATGTATACTCTATCTTGTTATATATCAACAACTTTGAAATATTTTCTATAAAGAATAAAAAATAATTCAGCTATTAAAAAATAATTATCCTCCCACCTCTCCTGCTGGGTATGTCTGACAGAAAAACTTCTCTTTTTTTCCTCTGTATTTGAAAACTCCTAATTCCTTTTTTCATTTCCATCAATAACCACTGCTTTTCTTACCAGTTTTTGAGATCCATATTTATTTCTTTTGCAGATCATCTTAGTTTACTTCTTGTTTTAGTAGCTCCAAACCATGTGTTTGAGAATTCTTATTTTGTACACCAAACATTCTATAAATGCATTTTCCCCTATAATCAGAGTGTATCCCTTAGCTCTAAGTTATGAAAGCAAACATTCAAAGCACACTGCAGTCAACTGTAGTTTTAAATAGCATTTTAAAAAATACTGTAAGTAAGTATTTACAAAGGTGATGGAGATTATGAAGAAGTATAGGATATTCAAAACATGTGTAACTTAATTTCAGGGGGATCCATCAATGAAGAAATTGCCTCCCCATGGTGATGATATAAAGCTGAAACTAAAATACTGACTGCTGTTGAGCCAAAGAACAAGGAGTAGGAAGTGAACATTTCTGATCCCATAAAAAGCATGTGCAAGGACCCTAAAGCCAGGGGACAAGTGCATGGGTGGGCCAGGCATCTGAGAAGTCAAGCATGGCCAAGAAGGAGGCAAGGATGGGGAGATTGGGGCTAGAGAAAGAAGCAGGCTGGGTGATGCAGAAATCATGGCAGTTCCCCAGACACTGGTCTAAGGACAGATGTTCATCTCTTACCTTTGTGCTCCTTTAGGGCATAATTACACCCTCTTAGCTAGTACCCAGGAATAAACAGAGAGGTCAAGGCTAATATGACAAGCAACCCATGCCAGCTCATAAAACTACTGGGAAAATGTGCTTTGTGCACCTCTGTATGTTGAATAGGTGAGGTGCAATGGGTTATGCATTTTCTGTTTGCACATGTGAATAGGTAGATATGAGGCACAGTTTTCACAATTAAGGTGATTGGTAGCATGTCAAGCCTCCTCCTGTTATCCCACCCTGTGTTCCCAAAGCAGACTTTCTCAAACCTCAAGGGGGAGACAGAGAAAAAATGTGATGTGTCATACTACCCAAATGACTCTTCACTTCATCCACATGGTATTTTTTGTCCTAATAAAATATCACTCACAAGGAAAGTGAGTGGATTGGTAAATCCGTGGCTCAGATGGGCTTTCCCTTGTCTCTGGCCCAGTAGGCTGAGCCCCCGAGGATGCTCGGGGCTCACCTTACTTTGTGGAGACAGGAATAGGACAGCCTATTCCCCTTGGCTGACCTTGACTGCCTTGCTATCCCCTTCATGGCCCTCAGAAATATCTGATTGAACATAGCACTTTTTTTCTCCTAACGGAACGTGAAGCATCACATAGCCTCATTCTCACTTAAACCACTTTTAGAACCTCATAAATGTACATTCACCATATACATTATTTAACCTAGTGGTTATTTCAGTTTTATGGCAAGAAATGATTCTTCTTATCATACAACCCATTGGCAATGGAAATGGTTGAAAGCATTTATGCAAAGGAATGATTAAGTATCCATTATGCAAAACTCTCTCTGGTTACATTGTGAAGAATGGATTGGAGCAAGAATGTTGGGGTTGGGGGAGGAGGCTGGTCAGATGGCTAAAGCAGGAGATTATGGTGACATAGTGGAGACACCAGATAGATAGAAAGGCATTTAGTAGGAATACTCCATAAGACTTGTTTTCTGATTAGAGATGGTGATGTGGGTAAAGGAGATACTGGGTGGGACTTCAAGACAGCATCTCCTTAAACCTGGTTCTGTGGTCCTGTAACAGCGCTCTACTTCACCTTTTGAATCTAGCCCTCACTGTTTATTTTAAAGGGGACCTGTTTTTCTTTTCCTCTTCTCCCCACCCCCTCCATTCTTCCTAACTTACTGGCAAGGAACAATATTACCTTGAGTTTACCTGTCTTCGAGCACACACCCACTACTGGAAGGAGATGTCTCAGGAAGATCTAGGAAGTACTATTTCCCAAATTAACAAGTGAATTTCAACACACAATCAGGGTCACCTGGGACCCCCTGTCAGAGCACACTGGAATATAACCTTTGAAAAGCTTCTTTAAAAGCTCTCTGATTTCCTACAGGCTTCAGGACAAGAGTCCCCTGTGTTTCTCCTTCTCTAGCAGAGAGATAAACCTTTTTTCTTTTTCTTAAAACAGTGTCCACATTATTAAATTGGCATGAATTGGCATCCAGGACAAGGACGGAGCTTTCACTAACAGTCCTCCTTCCTGGTTTCTTGCACTTTACAAGTGCTCTGGTCCTCAGCTGCCTGTGCTACCCCCATCTAGGGACAAGGAATGCACAAAACAAAGGGCACCTTTGGAATTTAAATCCTCCTTCTAGACCACAATCTCTTTGCCTAGGAACTTCTATTTCTCTTCTCCAATGTTCTAAAGCCATTTTTGGTGCCTGTGGAGTCCTCTTGTTTTGGCTTAATTTCTGAGGGTGGATGAAGTCAACTATGTTAGTACCCCTGGGCTTCAGAGTTAGCCAAAAAATTCTTACGTCAGGGGCTGTGAACAGCGCTTATGCTTCTGTGTTGTGGTGTGCACATATAGGTATGGACTCATTATGTCAGGTGGTGTTATTTCTTCCATAACGTATTGGGAAATAGCTTGCAGAAGGTGATAGGTTAGGAATATCCTCCTCATTCTGGAATGTTCTGACTTCTTGTCTTCAGGCGTCTTCATTCCTCAATGACCTAGCCATTCTTGCCTTTTCCTCACCAATCTTTCTCTGATTTTTCCAGGCAGAGTTAATTGCTTTTCTACCCAAGCTGCAAACCATCTTTTCCAAACTCTACCACAGTACTTCTTGCTTTTTTTTTTTTTTTTGGGGGGGGGGTGTTGTGGATTCAATCCAGGGCCTATGCATGCCAGGGCAGTGCTTGCTCTAACCACTGAGTCATGTTCCCAGCCCATCTGCATGGATTTATCTTCCACCTGAGATTGGGAGATCTTTAAAGTTAAGTACTCTATCTTTTAAAACCTTGTACCTGCAACATGTAACATTGTTCCTGGTATATAATAAACTTCACTAGGTATTTGCTCACTGATGAATCATTAAGGTTATTAATGCTACTATGCCAATGCAGTAGATAACAGATTCCTACACAGAAATTACCAGCACTGATGCAAGAAGAAATAGAAAATCTGAATACTGTCAGGGAGCTCAACACGGAAACCCTGCAACAATTGATTGATTCACCAATTCTATTAAAAACTTTCAAGGCAAAAAAAAAGAATTCTGAATACACTTGTAACAAATGAATTGATTGAATTAATAGCTTAAAACCTTTTGGAAGAGAAACGCTTGGGCACAGATAACATCATGGGAAATCTAGAAAACATTTGAAAAATGATTTATGTCAACCCTTTCCAAAGTCTTTCATGACAAAGAAGAGGAGAGAACACTTCGCAGCTCATTATGTCAGGTGGTGTTATTCTGATGTCAAAGTGAGACAAATACATTACAAAGAAAGAAAACTACAGAGCAACATCTTTTATGAATATAGACATGAAAACCCTCAGCATGTTATTAACTAACTAAATCCAGCCATGTATAAAAAAAGAGATACACCATGCAAGATAAAACTTATTCCAGGATATACAAGGTTAATTTAACATATGAAAATCAATCCAAATTATGCCATATTGACAGTTTAAATGATAAGAAGCACACAATCACCTCAACAGACAAAGAAAAAGCATCTGATAAAATCCAGCACGTTTTTATATTAAAATGCCCAGCAAACTAAGAATAGAATTTCCTCAACCTGATAAAAGGTATTTTTAAAAAAACTTTAGCTAACATTATATAAAATGGTAAAGTCTTCATAGGTCATATACTAAAATGTAAGAACTTATTTTAACATTTCAATCTTTTAGAAGAAACAGGCATAAATCTTTATGACTTTGGATTAGGCAGTGGTTTCTTAGCCATGTCATGGAAGTTGAGGCAATAAAGGAAAAATATGTAAATTGGACTTCATCAAAATTAATAAGATGTGTGCTTCAAAGAATACTGTCAAGAAAACAAAAAAGACCACCTACAGACAATGGAGAAATATTTGAAAATTATCTATCTAAGTGTCCAGAGAATATAAAGAATCTTTAAGACTCAGTAAAGAATACAAATAACCCAGTTAAATAATGGGCGGAGAATTTAAATAAACATTTTTTTCAAAAAAATATTCAAATGCGAATAGATACATGAAAAGGCAATTTATACCATTAATTATTTGGAAACTCAAAAAGTAAAATGAGATACCACTTTGTAAGCACTAGGATGATTAATAAAAAAAAATGCAGACAAGTGCATTGCTGGTCAGAATACATAAAGTGTTGTAACTCTGACTTCATCTGCCCCTGGTGTTCTCCCAGTATATGTCTGTGTCCTTTGTACAAGGGTGTCAGTCATATTGTGTTTGGATCCATCCTCATGAGCTTATCTTAACCAATTACAACTGCAACAATTCTATTTTCCAATAAGGAGAATCTGAGATATTGGGGGTTAGGACTACCATCTGGGGGATAGAGTTCAACTCAGAATAGTGAGTAAATGATAATGGCTATGGGTTCTAAAATTAGATTGTGGTGATGGCTACACAACTTTGTAAATATACTAAAGACCACCACACTGTACAATTTAAGTGTGGAATTTTATGTGATATGAAAAAAATATGTATCAACTCATCAGTTAACAGTTATTTTCATGAATACTTTAGGGTGCTTTCACTTATATTATGTGATGAACTTAGAGTTTTTAAAACCTTTGATTATTATTTATGAATTTTTAATTGGCAAGTAAAAATTATAAGTATCTATTTTTTTAGTTGGACGCAATATCTTTATTTTATTTATTTGTTTATTTTTATGTGGTGCTGAGGGCTGAACCCAGGGCCTCGCACGTGTTAGGCGAGCGCTCCACTGCTGAGCCACAATCCCAGCCCCCAAATTATATATTTATAATATATAGCATTCTGTTTTGAAATATATATACACTGTGTAGAGGCTAGATCAAGCTAATTAACATATGTGTTGCCTCACATACTTTTTTGTGGTAAGAACACTTAAAAATCCAATTCAACCATAATCATCACATTGAACAATAGATCATTTACTTATTCTTTCTGATCACTGAAAGTTTGTATCCTTTAGCCCACATCTCCCTGATTCTCCCCCACCTTTCCCAATCCAGATAACCACTATTTTACTACTCTCTACTTTTATAAATTTTGTTTAATTCCACATATAAATGAGATGTTATACTATTTGTCTGTGTCTGTCTTATTTCACTTACTATAATGCCCTCCACATTCATCTTTATTTTCACAAATGACAGAATTTGCCTCTTTATAAAAGATGTATGGTATTCCACTATATATACATATCTATCACTTATATGCATATATCACATTTAATCATTTATTTGCTGATAAACAGTTAGTCCATTGTAAATAATGTTACAATGAACAAGGCAGTATAGATCACTCTATGACATACAGATTGGACATCCTTTGGATAAATACCCAATAGCAGAATGGCTGGATCTTGTGATAATTCTACTGTTAGTTTTTTTAATTCTATTGAACATTGTACTAGAAGTTCTAGCTAGAGCCATTAGGTAAAAGAAAGAAATAAAGTCACTTAAATTGTAAAGGAAGAAGTAAAATTTTCTCTGTTGGCAGATGACATGATCTTATATGTAGGACTCCACCAGTAATTGTTAAAATCATTAAATGAATTTAGTGAAATATCAGAATACAAAATCAACATACAAAAATCAATAACATTTTTACATTTGGTGAAGCTCTTGATTCCAAACATAAAGTGTTTAAAAGAAGAAATTTAAAAACAACCCCATTTACAATAATTACAAGAAAAATAAAATACTTAGAAATAAACTTACAGGGCTGGGGATGTGGCTCAAGCGGTATTGCGCTTGCCTGGCATGCGCATGGCGCTGGGTTCGATCCTCAGCATCACATAGAAAAAATAAAGATGTTGTGTCTGCCGAAAGCTAAAGAATAAAAAATATTAAAAATTCTCTCTCTCTCTCTCTCTCTCTCTCTCTTAAAAAAAAGAAATAAACTTACAAAGTATGTGAAAGATCTTACACTGAAAGCTATAAACCATTGATGAAACAAATTCAAGAAGACACAAACACATGGAAATATATTCTGTGTTCATAGATTGGAAGAATTGATACTGTTAAAATGTGAAAGATCTTACACTGAAAGCTATAAACCATTGATGAAACAAATTCAAGAAGACACAAACACATGGAAATATATTCTGTGTTCATAGATTGGAAGAATTGATACTGTTAAAATGTCCAAAATATTCAAAGCAATCTATAGATTTAATGCAATCCCTACTAAAATCTCAATAATATTTTTCATAGAAGTAGAAAAAAATTCTTAAAATTTATATGGGGCCACAAAAGATCATGAATAGTCAATGAACAGTCAAACCAGTCTTGAACAAAGAGGACAAAATTGGAAGGATCACATTTTCTGACTTCAAAATATATTACAAAACTTGGGTATTTAAAACAGCAAGGAACTGGCATGGTAGTGCATGCTGTAATCCAGTGGACTGAGGCAGGAGCATCGCAAGTTTGAGACCAGCCTCAGCAACTTAGCAAGACCCTCAGCAACTGAACAAGACCCTATCTCAAAATAAAAATGAAAATGAAAAAAAAAAAAAGAAAGTAAAAAGGACTGAGTATGTGGCTCGGTGGCAAAGTACCACTGGGTTCAGTACCAAATAACAACAGCAACAAAATTCAGCACGGTATTAGTATTAGTAACAAATACACTGAACAAAATGGAACAGAATAGAGAGAACAGAGATAAATCTTTGCATTTACAGTCAATTGCTTTTGACAATGATGCCAAGAATTCAGAAGGGGTAAAGGATAGCCTTTGCAATAAATGGTGCTGGGAGAGCTGGATATCCACATGCCTAAGAAAGAAAGAATCTGTTTCTTTGTTTATATGGTATGAGATGAGTCCAAACAAAATTGAACTCATCTCATACCATATAAAAGAAATCAACTCAAAATGTTTTAAACCAAACGTAAGATCTGAAATTAAGATATTACTACAAGAATACATAGGGGAAAATGTTCACAAGATTGATGTGGGCAACGATTTATTGGTTAGGACTCCAAATAAATGCACAGGCAACAAAAGCAAAAACAGTCAAACAAAAATTATATCAGACTAAAAAGCTTCTGCACAGCAAAGTGAAGAAATAACCCATAGAATGGAAGAACATACATGCAACTCATAGTCTGATAAGGGAATTCACGTTTAAAGTATATAAGGAATTCAATGCAATGTCAAGAAGCCAATAACCTGATTAAAACATGGACAAAGGACCTGGATAGATATTACTCTAAAGAAGATATATGAGTGGACAACAAGTATATAAAGAGATGCTAAGCATCACTAACCATCAGGGAAATGCAAATTAGAACCCAAATGAGATATCACCTGAAATGTGTTTTAATGTCTATTATCAAAAAGACAAAAGTAGGTGTGGGCAAGGGTGTGGGGAAAGGGGAATCCTTGCAGATTAGTGGTGATGAGAATGTAAATGAGCACAGATATTATGGAAAAGAGTATAGAGGTTCCTTAAAAAAACTAGACAGTTTTAAAAATCAACAAGTTCTCCTTCAAGGAAGGCATTGACATTTACTGGAAATCAACATGTTTTCTTGTATGAAAGGACTCCAAAATACCAAGTTTTGAGATTTGATAAACCTGAAACCTAGATTGTGGAATGAGTCATTTCTCCTTTTGGAATTAGTTCTTATGTTTGTGGGTATGATTTCTAAGAATTGGTGAAGCTCTTGATTCCAAGAATGTACTGTGAGTCAGAGCAAAACATCAAGGCTATTTAGTGGTAAAATTGTGGAAATATAGACTTTATTTCAAAGGAGCAGGATTTAGAGATTCTGAATAGAACATAACAATATTGTTAATTTTATACCATTAATACAAGAATATGCTTCTTAAAAATATGTAATCAGGCAGGTGAAAAACTCATGCTCCCTCCTTAACCTTAGCATCTACATCTGAGCTATGTCTTTTTTTTTTAATACTCTTATAACTTCTTCTAACTGTAGATCCACTGCCCACTGACACATGGGATTGCAGACACTGTTCTGGGAAGGAAGGAAGAAAGAAGGATCAGAGATGAGAACTCTGAAAGGGATTTGCCTGATAAGAAACTCTTTCTCCATTGTATTTTGTATTCTCCACTTCAGCTAACCTAACCAATCATGCCAGGAGCTGGTTACTGTGCATGACTCCCATTTTTATGCAAGTATTTGCTGAGTGCTGTGAGATGAAATCTATGTGAGCTATAGAAATGAAATTGGGACTGATGGGCAGCCAATTAACTAGAATAACACTCTTTGCTACGCATTTTGCTTCTTCTGTCATTTAAGTCTTTGTCATTATTCTCTCATCTTTCCTAGTTTAGAGGTGAGGAAGCAGAGAATCAGAGGATTGAAAGAAATTTGGAAGTCAAACTAAGTCTTGTAGGTCCAGATCTTGATCCTTGTATTTTTGAAATCAAAGCTGAAATTAGCAGAGGAGGAAGGGCAAGAGACTGGGAGAAAGGGGCGGGGGGAGGGACACACTGAACAGAGAAATCTTTCAAGAAAGAGGAAGAGGATCAAGGGTGAGTGAAGTTTGAAAACCTTTTTGCCTCTCAAGGAAGGATTGGTCAACACTGGCACCCAACATGATGATGTCCAGGACAAGGAAAGTCAGCAGTTGCAAGTGGATTTCCGTTCTATGATGACCTTTGAAAGGGGTTTCAATTTTTGTGCTAAGGGGTTGGATGGAAACCAGAGAGTGAAAAATTAAGAAGGGAACATAGTGAGGCATGCTTTGGAGGTTAATTTCCAGCATTTTCTTTCTTTTTTTTTTTTTTGTTATTGTGGTAATGGAGAAAAATGAGTCAAAATTTTGATGGAAAAATGAGGACCAGAAAAGATATTTTCCTTGTAGAATGACAAGGTAGAATGGCTTGAGGAGAAAACCTGTATAAGGGAAAAAGAGCAGAAAGATCTAAAGAAAGATACATGCAATTATTCAGGGTGGGTTGGTGGCCAGAATCACATGCCTAGCCTCATAGTTCTTTCTTCCTGGAGCACAAATTCTGGGAAGGAGTCTGCTGTCTAGCTCAGAAGTGAATGAGGAGGATCTGGGGAGGGCATGGCTACTGCTCACAGTCAAGTTGTCAGGAGGACACAGCACTGTGCTACTTGACCACTGGGTACAGGACCACAGGACTACCACCTAGATGCAAGGGGCATGCAGAATGTACCCTGACTGTGTGTTCAAGGGAGGGGGGAAATCAGGCTTGAGGACCAATCTGCCAAGACAGGAATGCAGGGGTAGAGTGGAGGGTAGAAAGCTGGGGTAGAGTGGAAGGCAGAAGAAATAATAGTGGGATGAGGAGCTATTGGTGGGTGTTGGTGCTGGCAGGCGGGCTCATTCTGGAGAGGCAGACCAGATGGAGTCAAATGCAGAAGCAGAGGGGGTGAGCTTAATAAGAAGTCCAGGTCCAAAGTTAGCAAGGAACTCAGCAGGGAAGAGAAGTTTAAGTTTCCTCACTAGGAATTGAGGAGTTTATGACAAATGCATGTACGTAACAAACTAGATAGATTCATCATAGTACTAGTGGCAGGATGGTTTGTACGTGAGAAATGACACAAAAAGGAGGTAATGGAGAAAAATGCTTTGAAGGGTAATTATAACCTTGTGGAAAAGTTCAAGACAAGGATGGAATTCACAGTGAAAAGTCCTGTTTGGACCTCAGCTCTTGTGTTGTGCACTTTTTAGAAAAGCTGCTTTTCTTCTAGGCTTGAGTTTTCTTTTCCTTTTCTCCATGTTCTTAAAAAGTGCAGATTTAGTTTGCAGTTGTTTGCCTCTGAAAACATCATCTTATTATTATTTTTTCTCTTCTTCCCCTGTTTCTACCTAACAAGAGAAGGGGAAAGAGGCTAATTTTAAATTTTCACTTTACAAATGAAAGAAAAAATTAAAGATTCAATAAAGACAAATTTTTGCAAAACATGTTGTTATAATTTAGATGTGAGGTGTTCCCTCACATCTAAAGGTAGAATTAAAGTTCATGTAAGAGACAATGCAAGAAGGCCTAGAGGTGAAATGATTGGGTGAAGAGGGCCTTAACCCAATCAGTGTTTTAATTCCCTATGGGATTAACTGAGTCCTAACTGTAGGCAGGTAAGGTTTGGCTGGAGGAGGTTGTCCTTGGGACATGCCTTTTGGACTTATGTTTTGTCCTTGTTGAATAGTGCTCTCTGCTTCATGGAGCCATGTCCCCAGATGCTTCCCTCTGCCACACTTTTCTGCCATGATGTTCTGTTTCATCTCAAGCCTCGAAGAATGAAGTTGGCCATTTATGGACTGAGACCTCTGAAGCCGTGAGTCCCCAAATAAACTTTCCCTCCTCTAATTGTTCTGGTCAGGTCTTTAGGTCACAGCAGTGAAAAAGTTAAAACACATATTTTGCAAAACATATTTCTAGGTTAGATTTTGAACAATAGTACTGAATAAAAAGTAATCTTTCTTAATAATACGGAAGCATGTAATAAAATAATGAATACATAATTTAGACTTCCTTGCTTATTTGGCAATTTTTAAAGTCTCCAATTATTAAAAAAAAAAAAAAAGGTACTTAACTGAACAAGAACAGTCCCCTTGGTAATGTGGCCAAATGTCTTAACTGAACTCATTTGAAGATATTCTTTGGTTTTCTTGATTCTGTAAAAAGTTAATTCTCACAATTCTTTTTTTTTTTTTTTTAATTCTCACAATTCTTTACCAATTACACAAAGGCTTTTTTTTCAGTTCTGCAGAAATTTATATTCAAAAATAGCTTCTTAATTTACCATGTAAGGACTCATAACTTTTCCAAAAGAATATTGCTAGCAACAAGGTTAACTGAAGAGAACTAATGGCCTCAGTTTCTAAATGCTCACTTCGGTGACACATATAATTAAAATTCTCTACTCACATCTAAAACCTATGCAAAATCCTTGTAAATTAGGTAAAACATTCAAAGGTCAAGAAAAAGAATTTTTCTTTTACAAGAAAGTGTAAGAGGTAGGATCTTTGGAATCACCTTCCGAATAGTTCTGCAGAAAACTTGGCATTTTGGCTCAGAAGGTAGAATTAAAGTTCTTCCTAGATGAATACAAAGCAAAACTTTGGACAAAGCAAACTTTTTGGACAAAAAGTTAGTTTATGGCTATACCATAAGATAAATAGGAGTTTATAGTGAAGGTTTCACATCTGCTGTGGTTTGCAATAGGGCTTGACAAAGCTTCTTCCACTTCCATTAGGACCTTGGGCCTTTTATAACGAGGGATACATGTATTTCCAGCACTTATCCAACATTTATAGTAGGCAAGCAATCAACCATCTGGGAGAAAATCAGAGGTGTTTTCATGTGTTTCATTTTTTTTCAGGTCAAATCTAAATACTTTCAAATAAATTATTGGAATAGACAAATTTCTCTGTTACTGTGAATATTTTACATAGTTAATGTATAATCAGTGTGAAAGGAGAGATTTCTTTGGTCATAGGCCACATATTCTGCCACACAGTGAGCTTCTCAGCATTTGTTACTAAATGATAAACAAACATTTTGCTGTTGGAAATCATCTTGCTTTAGCCTAGAATTGAGGAATAGCTTTTCTCCATTGTCTGAAACTTCCAGAAATGGTGCTAGGAGGGTGAAGAATTTTTCTTTCTTTTCTTTTTGGTATTGAATATTGACTCCAAGGGCACTTAATCACTGAGCCAATATCTAGCCCTTTTTCTTTTTTCTTTTGAGACAGAGTCTTCCTATATTTCTGAGGCTGGATTTGAACTTGTGATCCTCCTGTCTCAGCCTCCTGAGTCACTAGGTTTGTGTGCAGCACGCAGCTGATTTCTTTTGATTTTAGGGGAGTATCATGTATAATCTGGCTGTCTGACTTCTCTGGATCCTTTAGCTGATCCTTAAACTAAATTTTCTTTGTGCAGTTTGCCCACTATCTTGTTCTCTTTCTCTTTTTATTGGGACGGGGCACCAGGGATTGAACTCAGGGGCACTGGATCACTGAGCCACATCCCTAGCCCTATTTTGAATTTTAGTAGAGACAGGGTCTCAATGAGTTGCTTAGCACCTCTCTAAATTGCTGAGGCTGGCTTTGAACTTTCGATCCTCCTGCCTCTGCCTCTAGAGCCACTGGGATTACAGGTGTGTGCCACGGCACCCAGCATGTCCTCTTTCTTGAGTGGAGAAATGATGGCCTCACTCTCCATGAGATTCACAAACACATCATTTTGTGGTGCTGGGGATTGAATCCAGGGCCTGTGCATGTGAGGTAAGCACTCTACCAACTGAGCTGTATCTCCAGCCCAGAGATCTATTATCTTGTGCACTTCTAAGTCTGCAAATCCAGCAGTATATCTTGCACATACCTGCATGGGTTCTAGTTCCCCTGCACAGAGATGCTAATAAGAATGAAGGATGGTCTGATCCTAAGGATGCCATACCAGGGCTGGTAGAGTTCTAATAAGCTCTGAGAGCTTTTAGTTTGGGATGATAGACAACAAATTCTTTTGTAGAATCAGTGCTATAAGTTAACAGCTTCCACTCCAAATTAGACACAGTGTCTTTGATGGAGCCTGCCTGGTTTGCCTTGCAGGCATCAAAAAGCCTTTTTTAAATTTTTTTTTTGTAAAAGAGGAAGGGTTGGAAGTTGCAGACAGGATCCCTAACTTGTTCGATATTGTTCATTGTAAGTAGCACATCGCATCAACAATCATGCTTATGACCAATACATTCACTAGATTGTAGTTTAAAGAAAATGAAAGCAGTATTGTCCTGGTTTTAAACCTCTGTTGAAATTCTAATGTCATTTTAATGGAATCAATCTAAATATGTTTTAGAAAATGTATTTTATATATTGTTGCAATTTCCTTATGTTAATTCTTTACTGTTTTAACACTAAGGTGACAATGACATAATCATCCACAGAAGGGAACACAGGTTTCTGTGTTGGTTTGTGATGTGGGTCTTGGTGGGTTTTGTCCTTTAAATTTTGTTCCCACGAGTTTTGTGGGGATGGGGATTCTGGTTTTATTAGCTTTGTGTATGTGCTCCCCCCTCCCCACCTCCTTTATGGTGAGCAGATCATCCCATTGCCAGTTGCAGCCACTTGACCTCGGGTAACAACATGAGATCCCATCTCATTTTTACTTTTGAACGTTGGCCTTACAATCAAATGTAAGTTATATATATATATATATATACATATATATATATATTTGTACTGATGAGAATTTATAATCTGCTTTAACAAAATAAATGTTCGTGGTAGAAGCTTTTGTCCATGAAAAAAAAAAATTTTTTTTTGTACTCTGGAACATCCCTTTTGTGAGAACCACAATGAAATTCTGCATCATTTTAACTGGGCTCTCATGTTTCTCCAGTATCCTAGTGAAAGTCTCATATTTCTCTGGGTTGAACTCTTTGGTGGTTAGAACAACACAAAAATGAGTTACCTTTTTCAAAGATGAAGAACATGAACTTCAATTGTGATGTAAAACCAGATTCTTCTGTGTTGACCAAAGACAAAGGGATAGAAAAGTTTGTCTTCACCCACGGGGTAGCATTTTCTAAGCAGCAGATTGCTTAAAGTGGCTGTCATGAAAGGAAAAGGCCATACCCACAGAACTTCTTTATCTGTGTCCTTTTCCGTCATCTGGACTCCGGGCATCCACTGAGTGTCCACCACCTCAGCTGCAGCTATCTTTGTCACTGCTAACCCTGCTGAGTTTCCTCATCTGTGAAGAAAGGGAAGGAGAGTGATAAAGGTCACCCACCTGCTCTGTGTCTGCATGCAGGAGGGCTTGGGCCTCTGCAGACTGAGTGGATCTGGGTAAGTTACTGGACCTCCTGATCTCCCTGGTGAGCTGGGATGGTGAGGAGGACAACAGATGAGGGGAGGCTGTGACTATGAACCAGCACTTAGTCCCTGTTAAATCACTTTCTCAGGAGAGAAAAGGATATCTGACTTGACTTCTTGGGTTATGAACACTGTCACAAGCAGCAGTTGAATCACGTAGAGAGAAATTTTCTCAATATCTCACTTTAGCCAGGACTTGGGATGTAGGTCAATGATAAGAGCACTTGCCTCACACACAGAAGGTCCTGGGTTCAATCCCCAGAATTAGTTTAGCCAAAGGAACACACATGCACATTTACAAAGATTTCTAATCTAAACCAAACAGATTAGTTTGCCCACATTTCCACAGTTGAATTTTTTTTTTTTCACTTTCCTTTTGGATGGACTTCCTGAGTTGAAAGTATTTGAGGAAGACAAACTGGCCCTTTAACTACCTTCTGTTCATTTATATCATTTCTTAAGGACTTGATGTTTGTTTAATCATGATGACCTTCTGATATGGGCTTCTTATCACATATTAAAATAAGGAATCAAAGTAAATTTTATCATAATAGAATAGGTTATGGTAAGCTTAAATCATATTGCAAATGATTGATATTTTTATGTACCAGTGAAAAGTAGAGTACTCATGCTGAGATGTACAATCATGTCCTACTAGGAACTTGGGATGTATATGATCTTTTTAATAGACTTTAGTTTTAATAGACATCATCTCTAAAGAGAGTTTGGACAAGTTGACACCATTATGTAGTATTTGATCATAAGACGGATTTTATAAGCAGAAAAAATTTATCTGAGATTCTAAAGAAGAGGAAATAAATAACAACTGCATTGGTTTAAAACAAAAATGGATGAGCATAGTCAGTGGTTTTAATTATTTATTAATTTTGAAACAATAAATTTTGAGTGCTCTTCTGAAATTGAGAATAACTCTGTCATGTTCAGAATGAAGGCAAAGGGGCTGTAACTCCCTGCCCCCAGGAACTAACTTGACAAGTGTTATGGTTTAGATGTGGTGTCCCCTAAAAGCTCACATGTGAGATAATGAAAGAAGTTTTGGAGGATAAATGATTGGGTTATAGCCTTAACCTAAGCAGTGAATTCATCCCTAATGGGATTAACTGAGTGGTGACTGGAGGCAGGTGGGTTGTGGCTGGAAGAAGTGGTTCACTGGGGGCAAGGCTATGGGGAATATATTTGTATCTGGCAAGTGGAGACTTCTCTCTCT
This sequence comes from Urocitellus parryii, assembly GCF_045843805.1. Lineage (NCBI taxonomy): Eukaryota > Metazoa > Chordata > Mammalia > Rodentia > Sciuridae > Urocitellus > Urocitellus parryii. The sequence goes on from NC_135533.1 coordinate 106,991,979, forward strand.
CTTTCTCTCTCTCTCTCTCTCTCTCTCTCTCTCTCTCTCTCTCTCTCTCTCTCTCCTTCTGCTGCCTGATCATTATGTGAGCTGTTTCCCTCTGCCACAGTCTTCCACCATGATGTCGTGCCTCACCTCAAGCCCTGAGGAATGGAGCCTGCGGTCTATGGATTGAGACCTCTGAAACTGTGAGTTCTTAATAAACCTTTCCTCCTCTACAGTTGTTCCAATAGGGTCTTTCAGTAGTGGAAATGCTGAATAAAACAAAAAGGAAGCTGAGATTGGATCACCCCTCCCCAGGCCTGTCCAGCACAGGCTAACTAAATCCAGTCTGTATAGCTCCTGCTCTTTGTCCCATTTTGCCCTCTCTTTCAGCCAACTGAATCTACAAATGTGTATCACCTGGCTTTGTTTCTATAAATTGTAGCTGCTTCTGTGGAGGCTGCAGGAGAGGTAACCTAGTTGCTTTTGTCCACAGTTGGACCAAACTGCATAAAGTTCACTTTTCCTTTTTCTGTCTTTTGTGTATTTCTTATGCAGGCAGGTGGCCAAATCTAGCCAGATGGGATCCAGGCAAGGGTCCTTGAGCTGGGCTGCTGGTAAGAATTTCCTTAAAGTAATGAGATATATATATATATATATATATATATATATATATATATATATTGTAAAATTGAAAAGTTTCTTTTAGTATTTTTTCAACTTTTGGTCATTTGTGTATTCCCTTCACATTTCTGCCATTTCTGAGTTTGCCACTTATGCTATTTTTTTGTTACTATTTTTAGAATTGATTTACTCATTTTTACTTAACTATATTTATTTGATAAGAAAACTTCATATTATTACTGTGAACATAAATCTTCTTCCCAGAGAACCATGAAGAGCTTTGTAGGGCATTGGCTTGGGTTGGTGTAGCTTTGGGTGGCCTTTTGAGATGGGGAGAGGCTGAGGCAGATTGGGAGGAGTGAGGGATGCTGAGACTTCAGGAAAAGCTCCTTTTGTAGTTGTAACAATCTTTCTCTCAGTTTTACTTGGGCTGGTGGTTAATTGTAGCATACGAATCAAGATCTCACAAAGCTCATCTCCTGGTTTCTCATAATTACACTTGTTGCCTTGTGTTATTGTTATGTATCTCTAAGCACCACCTAAAATCATCCCTTCTTATGTGGAAATCATGGTACATGTACAAGTGGTACAAGCCCCACAATTTGCAAAATACTGGTTTGCACTAACCATCCCTTGACACAAGAATCTTCTTCCTTAGCATCCTCTAATTGTGGGTGCTTGTCTTCATATTGAATATTACAGTGAAATGCAATACTGAAAAGATATGCATCACACCCCTGTCTCTTATCACTTGAAGGCTTTTTAAAATTGTTCTTGTTGTTCTGGTTTTTTCTTCTGTGGTCATGCAGCAGACTACTAACACAACCTTTTCTTCACTCCTAGGACATTACAAACTTTGTTGAAATGTATTAATGTGTTGAGAGTTGGTCCTCAGCACCTTTCCCTAAGTCTCTCTGACTGTTCTGAACTGTTCTTTATTGTTTCTTCTAAGTGGATCCTAACCATTCCCAGTTCTTCAGTCCAGATGCAGGTTTTCTATTCTTTTCACATTTCTTTGTGAATTTAAGTCATAACTTGAGAGACAGAAAGGAGACCATATGGGCAAATTCACCATCTCACTGTCATTCTTTGAAGATTCAGTGAGGTCTTTTCTTTAAACCTTGGTAAGTATCACCAACTTCTGGGATCTGATTCTGTCATCTACACTATATAACCTGTCCTAAGAAGAGTGTCACCTGCAATATATTCTTCACCCTGATCTGTAGCAGACCAGAAGCCAGAACAGGTTACCAGAGAACTGGCCTCAAGAACTTCTTAAATAATAATCAGCCTTCTTTGTGGATTTCTTCAGTATTCCATTAATTTATTTACTTAGAAATTCTAGCCCTAAACATTAGCAAATCTGATTACTGTTTGCATCTTTTGTTTCCAAAAGCATATACTTCTCACAGTAGCTACACTATGGAACCAACCTAGGTTTCTCTCGATAGTTGAATGGATAAAGAAAATGTGTATTTATACTCAATGTAATAGTACTCAGCTTTAAAAAGAGTAAAATTTTGGCATTTGCCAGTAAATGGTTGGAGTTGGAGACTATCATGCTAAGTGAAATAAGCCAATCTCACAAAATCAAAGGCCGAATGTTTCTCTAATATGTGGATGCTAATTCACAATAAGGTGGAGGGGGCACTAGGGAAGGATAGTGTTACCTTAGATTAGGTACAGGGAAGTGATGGGAGGGGAGGGAAAGGGATGTGGGGATAGGAAAGGTAGTAGAATGAAACAGACATTATTACTGTATGTATATACGTGACTGCATGACCAATATGATTCTGCAATATGTACACTCAGAAAAATGAGAAATTATATCCCATCCATGTATGATATATCAAAGTGCATATATGTATCTACTGTTATGTATAGCTAATTAAAACAGAAAAACCAAAAACAAACAAACAAACAAACAAAAAGCATATACTTCTGTGACCACTGCATGGGAAACTTTATGTATAAAACCTGTGGGTCCTGAGACTCCAAGCCACACAATGAGCTGTTACTGCCACCTGGTGGTGAAACTCTTCATTGTCAGTACAAAAATGATTCTTGTTCATTTTGACATTACCAGACTTGAGCTGTACATGAGAATACATTTGTCATCTTATAGATTATACGCTTTTTATAAACAAAGATGAAATAATAATGAAGAAATACACATATTTAGGGATAGATTTAGTTAATATTTGAGTGTTTTTTCCAAGCCACTCCAGTCTAGTGACACAGGCCCTGGGTACTTGGGTCAACGTGATGAAAGGAATCAAGACAGTAGTTACACCTTGGGGATGGATCAGGAATTTCTCAGAAGGGGTCACGAGGGAAATTTATGGGGGTTATGGTAATGTTCTGGACTATGACAGAGGTTTGAGTTGGGTGCTATATGTACATTTATGAGAATCCACCTGTTAGTGAATGTTCCTCAAAAGCTTGTGCCTTGAAATAATGGTTCCCAGTGCAGCAAGGTTCAGAGGTAAGACTTCAGGGAAGTGATTGGTCATGAGGGCTCTGACCTGTAGATTCATCCAAAGAGCTAAATGGACTATTGGGAGGTGGGACCCTATTGGAGGAAGCAGGTCACAGGAGGCATGTTCTGGAAAGTTTTATCTTTGCTCTTTACCCTTCCTTTCTCACTGCTTCCTGGCCTCCAGGAGCTGAGTTACTTTTCTCTGTCATGCTCTTCTGCCATGTCTCACCTTGTTCCAGAGTAATGGAGTTGATCCACCATTGACTGAATCCTCTGAAACCATAGGCCAAAACATATTTTTCCTTCTCTGGCTTAGAGATATGGCTCAGTAGTAGAGCACTTGCCTACTGTGCTCTAAGGCCCAGAGTTAAATCCCCAGCTCTGTGGGGGGAATCCCCACACACACATGAAAAGAAAAGAAGGAAAAACAACAACAGAACCCATAAAAGAAAAATATTTCCTCCTTTAAGTTGTTATAAGGCATTTTGATCACAGAAAGATGACTTACATACCACCAAATGGCACACTTTAGATTTGTGTACTTCTTTGCTTGAAAACTTTGTCTCCAAAATTAAAAACAATAGGAACCTGAGCAAATTTTGAACTCTGGTTAGTGACATGTAGAAATTATCTGAGGTCTTCATCTTGGAAGTGCATTTAGCTGGGTGTGGTGGAGCACGCCTGTAATCCCAGGAAACACTTTCAAATTTTCTATATAGTTGAAATCTTTCATAATAAAATGTCAGCAAACAAATAATTAAATGCTGGGCACTTTCAACTCACTCATATCATTAGCTTCAGGAATTACTCCCTGAGGTAAGCTATATTGTTGTTTGAAAATATGTTAGGAAGCTGGTTTCAGAATGTTTAAGGAAGTTAATCAAAATTTATACGAATAAAAGGCAATAGAATTCACATCCACACCCAAGTTATTTGGTCATTTTGGTATAGATTTGATGGCTGTTCCATTTCAGTGCTTTGCTTTTAACTGAGTAGAAGACAGAGCATCTTTTGAGCACAAGGGGAGGTGTGGTGGGATGTGAGTGTCCTAATGGTGGTAAAACAGCTCCAAGTTCCTTGTACCAAGCTGAGAGTCCAGAGTCTGATCTTCTTGTAGGAAAAAGCAGATCATCATTGAAAAATGCACTAGTATTTGCAACTTTCCAGAGTATCTCTAGATTTGCTCCATGTCTAACAACCTCCACCTTTATTTTAGTATACAAACACACTATCTCTGGCTCATGATTTTATCTATAGCTCATTTAATACATGGAATTGTACTCTCATCATTAAGAATTTCAGTATTATAACCGTTTAAAATCCTATAGAGATAAAAAAAACCATATTCTTACTTTTTTCCATATACAGTCCCTCAAGGTGGTGATCATAGGTTTTGACATCACAGAAAAAAATGATGGCCCAGGAAGTGGAGCCACCTACATTTCTGACTAAGCTACAAAGTTGTTGGCTGTAGTTCTGTGTTTGTTGTGCAAGCTCCCTTTGCCTTGGTTGCATTTGCAAAATGAAAGAGTGCCTTGGTCATCTCTGAGGTCTGGTTCAGGAGGAAAAAACTTTCTCCTGCATGATTTGCTGTTTAGTTCACAAGCCAGGGTCTCTGAGTCCTGGGCTCTCTGGATCTTGCTGGGGTAGTTGGCATTGGGGATAGCGCTTATCATAGTGCTAGTACTTTTCACCTGTTATCAACCATGTGGTACTTGGGAAGCCCTTTTGTTTCATGAAAACCCTGGTGTGGCCAACAACGTGTTGCCATCAGGGCAGAAATGCCCTTTACCATTCTGCATATTGCTGCCCATCCTGCGTTGGCTACTTTCCTTTCCATGCCATCTTTCCCATCACCGGATGCCCAAGGATGCCTTTTGGTACAATTTCTATCATTTACCCAAGAACAGATTTTTTTAGCCTGAAAGCGCCTGTAGCCACTGGGTGTCGCTGCTGGACCACTGAAATTCCAGAAAGAAGGCCCCCAAAAGGAAAACATCATGCTTATGTTTTCAAAAGTGTTTCACTCGGAAATACTTAATCGCTTGTTCAACAGAAATATCCTTTCCCACACCACGAGGATGGGAAGTCTGATGGTATGAAGAAGCTGTGGTGGAACTTGTGTGTGTCTGTGGCTGATCTTTACCAGCAGGCTGTTAATCAGACATAACCTTAAAAAAATATTAGAGTGTTTTTTTTTTCCCCCTTAGTAAACATCATGCTAAACCTACTTAACTCTAGAGACTAAAAAAATTAATGGATTTAAGCAATGAAAAGTAAAAGAAAATGATTCTAAAGGGAATCTACTAATAATCCTTAAATAATGAATTCCTTAAATTATTCACTGTTTTCTGTAGCCTGCTGTGAGCAACAAAACCCACTCCACACGTTGATTGTGCATATATTTCACAATACTTGGGTTGAGTTAATCCAAAGGAAGTGAGAGAGGGAATTTGAGAGAAGGGAAGGCACTGATGTTTTGGAAATAGCAGTGTTCTGAAAGAATCCACTTAAATAAAGATCAAAATATGCACATATCCAAATTGAATATTCAGACCCTTAGAGTGCATATTTTATCTCTTTGTTTCTATTATTTTCTCTTTGCAATGTATTTTACTGAAATTTTCCTGTATGAGGAAAAATGCCCACATGCACTGAAAATAAAAGAACCTCTTGCTTATACAACATCAATCCTGCAAACCTTCTAATCACAAGCCAACACATTTAAGGTCTAGGCTTGAATGTGGACAATTTAATGGAAATGCCGAAAGAAATCACAACATGAAAAAATATGGCTCAGGAAGTTCATTTGAAAACTATACTTTCAGGTTAAAACCTTTTATTATATAAAGAGAGATATAGAGGATTATGCAGAGACCAGAGGAAAGAAAATCCCCTTGTGTTATTATTCTAATTTTAATATTTCCAGATAAGAAAATGAAACTATAAATCAATAAATCTGTAATGAAATACATGAACACAGGCTAGAGGCATCCGATATTTTGCAGCCTTTCATAAGGACCCAAAGAAGAAATTCTCCCAGGTTCAAGTGTCGATTTCAGTCCTATTTTTCATCTTAGATCCTGGAATCCTATAACAGATTGTTTCTCTTCCCTTGCCAAACGAGCCACCAGATGTGTTGGGAAATGAGAACCACAAATTTGTGGATTGTTAATTGTTCAGCTCCTTGCTCTATTCTATGGTTTTACTCTTCCCACCTCATTTTAATGCATTTTATTGAGTTTATTAAGGAAATTGGTACAAACAGTGTCAACTAGCAACTGTATGTGTCTTTTTATGTGTGTCTACTTAATTCCTTTCTGAATTTAAAGCGAGGTAGATACAAAAAAAATGTGAAAATAAAAGAGTACCAATGCAAATGTACCCCATCGTCATGGGCATAAAGCAGCTGAGAAGTGCCGAGGCTTTGCTCTCAGGCAGAGGAGGTGGCAGATTTTAGGTGGTGAGTCTGTCCCTTTCTTCTGGTGAGCAAAGAGGCACTTTGTTTTGGAGAGAATAGAACAGAGTATCTGGATGTTGTCTGTTGGGGACATGTCCTTTTCTGATTCGGAGACACCCCTACTCACCCTAGAGCAGGGTGGCTCTGGGAAGAAACACAGCTAGCAGTGAATGTGGCAGGTGACTTTGTTTGCCCTTGTTGTCAGGCATGTGAGTACTTTTGTAGAACTAAGACCTGTCCTGACAAAACCCGTAGCTAGTTATGAGAACGCTGTCATCTATACACCTAAATACAGAATTATTGCCACAGCTTGGGAAAAGAGCAGGCCCAGAGAGGTTAAGTAACTTCAACAAGATCAGCCAGCTATTCTGTGGTGGAACAAGTTTGGGAAGAGGCAGTCGGTCTTCAGGCTTTCTGCTCCTTATCTCTGTCCCACACTGCTGAAAGTAAGGTAAGAGGCAAGACGGAACACAAGCTTAGGGATCCAACACAGCCCAGAATGTTAGAACAGGTAATAGAAGAGAAAAATACAGAATGCAGACTGGAGAGACCCGACTCCTCTCAAGTGATAATTATGCAATTATAGGAACAAAGCAATTATTAAATCAGGACTACACATTAAGGAAGTTCAGAAGGATTTTGTAAGCCCATTGCAAGAAACATTAAACATAGGAAAAGAAAAACAAAAAAAAGAAATAAAGTTCTCCAGTATCCAAAAGGGTAAAGAGGAAGACAATAGTTGACAACAGCAAGAACTTGGGAAACGACTGTGACTTGATGTGTCTGTATGTGGCATTCCTTATTGGCCGAAATGCCTGGCTAAAACTTATATATAAGTTTACATGGGATTATGCAAAATGCTAACTCCAACTAATTGAATTAAAATTGATTTTATCCACTTACAAAGACAGATTCAGAAAGATTTTATAGCAAAAATAAATCAATTTGATTCACTTGACTGATTGATATCACCATGTCTGAAGAGAAGATGTTCCATGGTTCAAAATCTGAGGTGAAATGCAGAAAGCACTCAAGGGTTGTAGCATGGATGGGTGGATGACTGATGCATGAATAGAGTGGGTAGAACTGATCATCTGTAATGCTATATGGCAGCATCCTAAAAAGTGATGTGATACCAATTAAATCTTTGCAGGTGGGCTAGCATGCCTGAGACCGACAGATACAGTCTGTCCTGCACCGGGTAGGAAAGGAGGAAGCACTGAGAATGTAATCAAGAGACCTGGTTCTGAGGATACCTCTTTTGTTAATTATTCATTAACTAATGTATGGCTAACTCTTGGCTAACAGGAACAGTTATTCATTGAAAGGAAGCAGTGAGCTCAATTTGGAAGAATGTGAAGCAGGCGATCTGAGGAGGGATTATAAGACACTTTACCTCCTGGAGGAGTAAAGTATATGAAGGTGGGTGTGTGTGCATATTCACATGAGTATACATGTGCCTTAAGACTATGGATATACATGCACGTGTTTGGTACAAAGAAAATAATGAGCTCGAGAGAGAATGAGGAGGCCAGCCAGACTAGGGTGCCAGGCAGTGCTGGGGATAAAAGGAGCCAAGACCTTGTATGTGGTAAGACTGGGGATAGCCAGTGATTGATAAGAATTATTCTCAATGAAGAATAAGATGGGCTCCTGCCCTGGAAGATCATATGCAAAAAATAGCAGACTGAGTCTTGCTCCACCACTTTCTGTTTATTGGCTGGTTCTGCCTGGGCAATCAGACCTGTTAAGGCTTCTAGGTTTTCATGTGTGAAATGAGTCTACACAGAGTTGCTCGCCTGGGGTGTGGTGAGGATTCCGTGAATTGCCTCCTGCATTGTTTTCAGTGAGTGCCCAGTTCCTGGTGCTACTTTCTAAGTGTGAAGAGGGCCACAATGTGTGGAACTGAAAAGATGTTATCGAGTCTCGAAGAGGGAGAGATTGATTTCCCTGGGGTATCAGGAGGAGGATGAAGAGATCTGGGAAACTTCAAATCTCAAAAACGAAACAAAACACAACCACAAAACCAGACCAAGCTGAACCAACCCTGAAGGGAAATGAGGGTGTTGCCGGCTAAGAAGGGAAGAAGACCTATCAGAACCACAGACCTCACCTTGGCCTTGACCAAGAACCTCAAACATGAGCATCCTGAGAGGAGTGGTTCATGCACAATGGTTTTCAGTTCAGGAGGGCTGAATAGAACCCAGGAATCTGAATTTCCAACAAGTTTCCAGATGACATGCTGATTCTGGGATTGGGGCACCCATGGGGAGAACCAGGTTTGTTTTTTTTTTTTGTTGTTGTTTGTTTGTTTTTTTAAGAGAGAGAGAGAGAGAGAGAGAGAGAGAGAGAGAATTTTTTAATATTTATTTTTTAGTTTTCGGTGGACACAACATCTTTGTTTTTATGTGGTGCTGAGGATCGAACCTGGGCCACACACATGCCAGGCGAGCGTGCTACCACTTGAGCCACATCCCCAGCCCAGAACCAGGGTTTTTGACAGAGGGAGGACTCTCTGCCCATTCTTGGCCAGCAGTCTGGCTTAAAGGAAATTATTGTGAAACTCTTCGGCTAACAAGAGACAAGGTTTGATCTATTCCTTACAGCTTTTCTTCTGCCTCATTTGCATAAAAATGATCTCCAAGCTGGGGGACACAAAGTGTACCTGCCCAGAACAGCAGGAGCCAGGCAAGGGCTCTGGCAAGTGGCTGCAGGATTTCCCAAGAGCTGAGGGCCTTGCATTTAGGAGGGGGGGCACTCCACAGGACTGGGAAGGGTGATGGGCTAATTGCTGACCATCTAAGTGCAGTGTCCCCTGCTGGCTGATACAATGGACTCACAGGCCTGAGAGAACAGAGAAATGTGTGAGCCCTTGCAGCTGTGGAACAAAGCAGGGGTGTGGATTGAATTATTAACATTGGCCAAGGGGCTGACTGCACTGATAATACATCAAACTGGGACCACAGATCAGGAAAGCAGAGGCTATCACATCTTGTCTTTGGGCTGGAAGGTCATGCTGCTCAAACTGCTGGAAATTGCAAAGAGCAGGAGCATGAATAGAGGGTTAAGGGATTGGCTAATCAGGAAAGCAGCTCCACCGACAGGACCGGAGGCTACCATTTATCAGGCCCCTGTTGGTCCTGACCTTGGGCTGGGGATTTTGGAAATACATCTCATTAAATTTTCACAGATATTCCTACAATGTGTTAATATCTCCCCTTTACTGAGGGAGAAACAGCCCTGAGAGAGCTTATTAAATTTTCCCAGGGCTATAGGGTAGCAAATCAGAGTCCTCTTGAAGAAGCTTAGGACTCAGGACAGTCCTTAGGACAACTTAGCTATGGAAGTTCTGATAGTTTCCTGTCCCTGATTTTCTTTGCAGCTGCATTGATTGAAATTTCTTAGGGTTCCCCCTTTATATTCCATGTGGAAAATGCACTGCCCAGGGCCTGGCATATTGTGGGTATCTAAGCAATATTTGTTTCTAGAATAAATTGTTTCTTTACGTACATAAGAAATCATACGAACACATTTGGGGGTCACAAACTCCTGGAGGTTCTTTGATGGATCACCCTTGTACTGATTTAAATGGTGACAGGTATCATGTTGGGAGTCTGCCTGCGCGCATAGCTGCCTTCCTTTCTTTTTCTTTCCTTCCTCCCTCCCTTTCCTTCTCTCTTTCCTTCCTTCTTTCTCCCTCCCTCCCTTTCTTCCTCTCTCCCTGACTGTCTTTCATAGCGGAATCAGCTTTTCATCAATGGTGAATCCATTTCTATGAAGGATAGTGAAACCAAATACAGCCAGACAGGTAGCTGCCACCCCAGCTCCGGTCCACTAATTCTGCCCACTTACATTTGGCTCCATAGGTTGAACTTAATGAGAAATGCAAGGAATTCAGTGCAGTGGAGTTCTGGAAGAAATCAAGTTTAACCACCCCAAAGCCATCAAAGTAGCTAGCCCCCAAACACCCACATGAAAATGTCATTAACAAACACCTGAGAGTTTCTTATGGAATAGTTTTGTCATGACTCACTTTGGGAGGTTGCCAACATCAGCTGACCTGGAACTCTGGCTCTGAAAGGGAGAGTTTCAGATGCTTGCTGAATCGCTATCTGCAAAGCCCTTTCCTTCTCTAGCCAGCTTCTCCTCCAGTCTACCCTCCTGCCTTCTCCTTCTCTCCTGTGATTTTATTAATCAGGACAGACAGAAAAGACCACAAGCAGGAGAGGATGAGGCAAAGGTGGTGGCATTGCTGCCGCCAGAGCTTGCCAGGGACCTCAGAGGTTAGAGGCAGGAATGCCCTCAAGGAACTTCGGTTTCAATTGGCTTTGAGACAGGATTCACTTTCCAGTTAGGACGATATAAATTAAGACTGGCATAATCCGAAGGTTGTGGTGTGTTCTTAGGAAGGCTGAGATTTCTTCCTTGTGACTGACCAAAGTCACAAGGCAATTTTTGTTGTTGTTTGTGTCACACTGGGGTTGAACCTGGGGTATTCCACCACTGAGTCATATCCCTAGTCAGTCATATGTGTGTGTGTGTGTGTGTGTGTGTGTGTGTGTGTGTGTGTATATATATATATGCTATTAGGGGTCGTGAAATCATAAGAAATATATCTTCCATGCTTGCCCCTGGTTCCTGGAACAGGCTTCTAAACCCTTGAAGTTCTTTAAGTAGATAAGAACGAGAGGGAATATTTTCTATTATTTGTAGTAAGACCCTTTCAACCATACTGAGTGTATGTTAATGAGAAGACTCTAGGAGGACAGGGACTTGTTGCTCTTGGAAAAAAACCTTGTGGGCTTTTGGCCCCACCATCAACATCTTAGGAAGGAAAAGGAGCTAGAGATGGTCAGTGGTCAAGGATTCAACCAGTTATGCCTGAATAGAGAAGCTGTATTCACTTTCTGCCACTGTAACAAATGCCCGAGTCAAATTAACTTAAAAAGATGAAATGTTTCTTTTGTTCCACAGTTTCAGACATTTCATTCCTTGGTCTGCTGGATCCATTGCTTTTGAATCTTTGATGAGGTGACACTTCATTTTGTGCAGCATGTGGTAGGGCATAGCTGCTAATCTCAGGGTGTCTAGAAAGCAAAAAAAAAAAAAAAAAAAAAAAAGCAGCTGGGTCTCAATATTCTCTTCAAGGGACAACCCCAGTGACCTAATTGTTTTCTAGTAGGTTCCACCTCCTAAAGGTTATCTCACCTCCAAGAACTGCCATAGGGTGGTGACCAAGCCTTTGAAATGTCTTTAAAGGACATTTCAAACCCTAGAAGAAGCCTCCATAAAAACTCTCAACAAAGGGGTTCCAGAAGCTTCCTGGTGCTCATGAAAGGGCATGTAGTTTCCACTGCCTCACACCTCCATCCCTTGTCCTATTTGGCTGTCCTGGAGTTGCATACTTAACATTAATCCAGTAATAGTCAGTAAACTTTTTCTGAGGTTTGTGAGCCATTTATACAAATTTGAACACAAGGAGGAGGTCATGGAAGCCCCCATTTGTAGTCAATCAGAAGTCAGAAGAGAAGGGTAAAGTGATTGGCATCTGAAGTGAGGGTCAGTGTGGTGGGTCTAACCTGTTTAACCTGTGGAATTTTCTGCAACTCTGGTTAGTGCTAGAATTGAAGCAAATAGTAGGATACCTAGTTAGCATTCACCAAGAGCTGGAAATTGGCAATATGTAGAAAATTCACACATTTGGTGCCAGAAGTTTGCAAGAGTAAATGTATTTTCCCCCTTTTACATGTAAAAAACTTTAAAAAATTCAATTCTTCCACATAACTTTTCTGATTATGGGCATATTCTGCTTCCCCAGGTGATTTCACTTAGAGAAAAAAAATATCATTTAGAATTTCAAGAGAGTAATAGCAGAGTTATGTGAAGCTGGCCTGGCTGCATGTATGATGTAGTAAGGAATTAGGGAGCCTTGAAGGCAGGTGGAGTCATACCCAGGTAAAAAAATTCTCTGAGAGGATTGGTTTATTCTGATTGGAAAGGCTGGAAGTCCATGAGTGTTGCTGTCTGCTTGGGAAGACAGGCAGATCATTCTGGTAGGTTGAGGCTGGCATTGAAATGTCTTTGGGCATTTCCGTTTCCTGTTTGTGTTCTATGCCTCTTGCATCTGTAGTTTCAGTGACTGGAGTGTGATAGTGTTTCTTATAAACCATTGAACAGGAGGTCAGTTGACCTCAGCTATAAGAAAAAGGTCAAGAGGAAGAACTAGATAGAGAAAACACATTTAATGTGAATGATGGAGTCTCCTTAGCATGGTTCTTTCACCCCTTGCACTAAGGGGCAGAGCCAGCCTAGGGTACGGTGATGCTGACTAGAATTGGGCGGCAATGTCACAGTTGACACAGACAACTGGCCTTGCTGGTAGAGCCAACAACTGGGACTCTCCACTTCTTCTCCCATCAAGTGTCATCCCATACCAAACTTTCCACACAAGCGTGAGCAAACTGATTAGTTCCCAGCATGCGATTCTTAGAACAAAACCACCAACAGCAATGAGGACCAGAGAGCGCTTGAGCTGGAAATTGGTCTTATTCAGAGTTTGCACATTGAGATTTGGCCTGTAGATGTGTTTGGCTTGACTCACACAGCAGAAGGGAAATGAATAGAAATAGTTAATAGTATTAAAAAATTTGGAGATTCCACTTAATAATCCTAAACTCCCATTTCTCTTTAAAAATCAGATCTGATCGCTCCAATCTGAAGGCATAGGTTCATTTTATGGCAAGGAGCCTGGAACTCAGGGATGAAACATCCAAATTCAGGGCTGGCCGTTGCAGCCTGGGACCAGAACTCAGCATGCCTCTACCTCTTGGCATAGAGCTCTTCTCCCGTCTGTCATTACTGTGACTCTATTCATGCGGCGCCGAGTCCCATCTCCCGGCTTCCTGCCAAATAAGATGTCAATGAGAATAATTGCTTTTTAAATTGAGAACCTAATTCTTTCAAACATATCACAATCAATTTTCCTCTATGGCATTGGAATATCACTTCAAGGAAATTCTTAAATGTGTATGAGAACTCTGATTGATATGGAAATAAAATTACCTTATAAATATAATTAATTACTTTGGTGGAAAGGAAACAGAAATATGAATTGTGAGAGTCTAGTGAAAAATTGGTTCCAAACTAAAGGACCGTTTTATTTTTTTATTTTTTTGGTTTTATTTTTATTTTTTTTTTAATCCTACTACAGCAGACATTGATGTCTAATGGAGGCTATATTGCTGAGGATCTATGTGACCTTGAACAATACCAACACTTTTGCATTATGCCTTCAGCACCGGCAAAACAGACTCTGAAATATCCGCTGCTGCTTTATTATCCTGATAAATTAGACCACATGTATAAGCACTTTACGTTCCTGTGAAGAGCATCAGGGTACACATTGGTGATCTTGATATTATGAATTGGGACATAGACTAAAATGTTATTTATTCTGAAAACCTGAGGTTATTATTTCCTTGGCAATGGAATGACCCTTTTAGCCAAGTGCATCTTTTCTTCTGAGGCTAGGAAAGAAGGAAATGACTCCCTTTCATTTGGTACAAATGCATATTTTTAAATGCTTGTAATGCCTGGCAATCTCAGTGCCCTAATCACTTCAAATCACTCTCTTCAAAGCCATAATATAATAGAATATCTCACTTTTCCCCCCTTATATTGCAGAACATTTGAAAAAGAAAAAAGAAGGCAGAATAAATGGGGGTTATTAAGACAGAAGGAGAACTAGATTGTTTTTTTAGCCATGTCAAATATTTGCTGTCGTTGTTTTCTTTCTTTCTGTTTTCTCTGCTAGCATCTATTTGAAATGTATCCAGAGAGAGTTTATATTCACTGCCACAGATTTCAGTGTTTTGGCCTTATGATCTTTCCCAGCTTCTTTTTTGAGTCATTAGAGTAAAAGTGCTTGTGAGAGATGAAGGAGAGACATATGCCTTGTTCTGTCTCTTCCAAACTGGTCAGTGGGCTCAGGCCTGGCTGGCAAGCAGCCCTCCTCCCTATCTCTGCAATCCACTCGCTCTCCCAGGCTCTCAGGAGATGGTTTTATACCTTGTATTAATCAGGATGCTCCAGGGAGACAGAACTAATAGGACATGTGTGTGTGATACATGTAGGCTGAGATGTGATATAACAGGCCACCTTCAGCTGGACACCCTGGGATGCTGATAGTGTACTTGAGTCCAATACTGAAAGCTTCTAAACCAGGGAACCCAGCAGTGTGACTCTCAATTGGAAACTAAAAGCCTGAGAACCTGGGAGGCCAGTTGTTTAAGTCCTGGAGTCCTATAGCTGGAGAGCCCGGAGTTCTAATGTTTAAGAAAAAGAGGAGAGGGTGTCCTAGCTCCAGGAAAATGAGAGAGGAAATTTTATTCTCTCCTCTTTTTGTTGTGTGGGGACCCTTAGCTGATAGATTGGTGCCTATCTTCCTTGAGAGTGGATATTCTCCATTTAGTTCACCCAAACTCACATGCCAATTTCCCCTGGAAATACTCCCTCTCTCACGATGCCCCAGAATAATGCTTTTCCATTTCTCTAGGGATTCATTAATCCAGTCAAGTTGACAACTAATATTAATGATCACACTCCTCTCTGATGTCCAACCTCTAACAAACCCTCCCTCTCCTCACCCAGTGGCCTAACTCTTTTTTTTTTTTTTTGGCATTGAGAAGAAAAAAAAAAAAGGTGGGAAGGGACCTCTTCATTTCTGCACCATCAACTTTGTCCACCCTGTGACTCATCTCTCTTCTTCAGGTCCTGCCTGATCTAAAGCTAGCTACTCTCTGATCACTGGAACCCAAACCCTCTTGCCTGATGGAGAATTTCATTCTGCTGATATCCTACATCTTACACCTGTATGAACAAGTTATTTTCCTTTTCACAGAAACAAGTTGTAAAAATCTCCCTTTCTCTTTTAAAAAAAAGCCTCCCTTTGGTGTCTTCAATTCCCAGAAAAAAAAGAAAAACTCTCCTGTATTTCCTTTCTTCCAGTCTCACTTTACTCCAGTTTTACTTTGTTCCCAATACAATTGCAAGAGTACCTGTAAACCCCAGGAGCACGAATCCAAAGATTCATCATAGTCTTCCTTAACTGTTCAGCGTCATTCAATTTCTTCACTTGGCTTCCAGTAAGCTTTCTTCTCACTTCTGTGATCTCTGCATCTCCAACTCCTTGGTTGGCTCCTTATTTTCTGGACAACTTTGAAATACTGAGAATGGTTGAGCGTCTCAGCTCTCATTTCCTAGAACTCTTCATGTTCAGTCACCGTCTGTGTACTCTTATCTGACTCCCATCCAATCTCTCACCAAGATCTCCACGTTTTCTTTGCCCTGACTCTATCACAAATGTCATACTTACACAGTCATCTGTTAGCATCTGTGGGGGATTAGTTCCAGCACCCCACCCTCAGGGCCTACAGATACCAAAATCTGAGGATGCTCAGGTCTGTTAGGTAAAAATGTCACAGTACCTGCATGCATCCTCCTTATTATAGTTTAGATACTGCATGTTTCCTAAAAGCTCATGTGTGAGACAATGCAAGAATTTTTAGAGGTAAAATGATTAGATTATGAAAGATGCAACCTAGTTGGTGGAATAATCCACTGATTTGGATTAACTGGGTGGTAACTGTAGGCAGGTAGGGTGTGGCAGTAGGTCACTGGGGATGTGCCTGTGGGGTTTATATTTTGTCCTGCGTGAGCAGAGTACTTTTTCTGCTTCCTGACTGTGAAGTCCTGTTTTCCTCCACCACATCCTTCCACTATGATGTTCTGCCCAGCCTTTGGCCTCGAGTAAAGAGGTATTTCGATCATGGACTAAATCTCTAAACTCATCAGCAAAAATAAGCTTTTCCTCCTCTAGATTTTATCCTCTGGTTCTTTGGTCACAGTGATGAAAAAGCTGATGAAAATATTCCTATATACTTTAAACATCTTTAGATTACTTAAAATACCCAATACAATGTAAATACTATGTAAAGAATTATTGTATGTATTGTGTAATGAATAATAGAAGAAAAAAATCTTTCCATGTGCATTACATATGCAATTATTTTTTTCCAAATATTTTTCATCTGTTTGCTTGGATCTGTGGATATGAAATTTGGGTATGGTGGGTCAACTATACTCTATATTTCTACCTGATGCCACATGGACTCCCAAAATATGATACCTTGGCATACTGAAAATTTAAAGCTGAAAGAAGGTGAGAAAACAGCACAAGCAGGAAGGTCACTCTTGCCTTCCTTCTGCCCTTTCCCCCTGAGGTACATCCTAGGACCCTCATTTCAGAGGTGGCCTCCTTGTGCCCAACGGAAAAGAATATCCATATCTGGGAAGACATGGGGACACAAAAGAATCTGAACAATCATGCCTTTCTAAATTTCCCCATTGTATCACCTCTAGAGCATGATCCTTTGTCTCCTTATACTTTTCCACAGCTGTCCTCTTTTTCATCAAACCTAGAATAAAAACCACCTAGGCTTCCTGTTTCTATGAGTCTTCTTTTCTGAAGGCTACCATGTCCTGTAAAACCTTTGCTAAATAAATTAGTGTGATTTTTTTCCCCCTTTCTTAATTGACACAAAAGAACTATGGGGATGCAAAGTGATTTTTCAATCCAAGTATACAATGTATAATGATCAGATGAGGGTAATAGGCACATTCATTACCTCAAACAATTATCATTTCTTCATGGTGAAACATTCAAAATCCTTTCTTCTGGCCATTTTGAAATATATGATACATTATTGTTAACTAGAGCTGCCCTCCTGTGCAACAGGATACCAGAACTTTTTCCTCCTACCCAACTGTAAGTTGTACCCACTGACATTCCGCTGATTCATCAGGCTTTTGTTAGAGAGTGATGACAAGAAAATCAAAATGGCAGCAGAGTGGTCTAAAGGGGAGCAAAAGTCCTTTCACTGAGCCTTAGAGATTAAGTGACAGTTCAATTGCCACCCAGACATGTTGGGAACTGATTCCACTAGAGGAAACAATTTTCCAGAATCTGAAAATACTTTGCGAGATTTTAGAAATATCAGTGTAACTGGTTTTGCCTCCTGACCTGGACATTCAAATGAACCTACAGAATTTATTACGATCCTGATTTGTGCCACTTCCAACTACTGGACTTGCCTGAACCCTGCTTTTCTCCCTCCCTGCCCCCAAATGTTAAATTAAATATAACCACTTCTCCTTGTTAAAAAAAAAAAAGGCCTTCACTCTCTTTCTCTTGGAGGAATGTTCATTTGGAAAAACTGAACCTGTGTTTCCCAATTGGAAAATCAATTTTGCACACAAATATAACCATCCTTGGTTTTATTTTAACTGCATTCATGATTTCATGGTTTACAGGGGACCTTACTATGGACTTAGGATGAAAGGCTATTAGTCAGCTTTGTGATACTATAACAAATACATGAGATAATTAACTTAAAAGAAAGAAAGTTTATTTTGGCTCATAGATTTGGAAGTCTCCGCCCATACTGATTGGCTTCACTGTTTTGGGGACTTTGGTGAGGCAGCACATCAGGGTGGAAGTATGTGTCAGGGTAAAACTACTCACCTCATGTCCAGGAAGTGAAAAAGGAAGGTGCTGGAGTCCCATTGTACCCTTCAAGGGCACATTCCCAGTAAACTGAAGACCTCCCATGGAGCTATCCTGAAAAACCAGCCTCTATCTCAGAGCAAAGCCTGTCCAAGGAAGGGACATGGCCTTTGTCCTTGGAAAAACCCACAGAGCACTCCTAGGCACATTCCCACCCTGCTAAGTTGTTTAACTACAAATAACAGGAGAGATCTGCTGCTCCAGTTGTCCCTGACTCAGTCAGGCTAGGTGGGGACCCATAGCAACCCCCTAGCAGCCACCAATCAGCATGAGACAGGGAAATACCTGGGATGCCAGATGACCCTCCCAGTAGTTTATGGTGGTTGATAACAAGTTGGGAAACCATGGAGTTCAGCACGTACACCCCTCATGGCTTAAACCAATCAGTTCAAATGAATACCCCTTTTGTACTGACCAATCACCCCTACCCAACTTGTTCCCACCAGTGAATGTGCTAATCATGTTTTAGAGTTGTTATTTGATTTTCCCGCGGTGTGTGATGATTTGCTAAGAGATGCTAAGATGTATGTGGGGGTCCCTGCCTTCTCCAAAGAATGTATAAAACTGCTGCCAACCCTGGGCTCGGGGCCTCTCAGAGTCACCAGTTGCTGTGTGTGTGCGCGCGGAGGACCGAGCTAGCTCGCAATAAACACCTCCTTGCTGCTTACATCGATCTTGGGTCTCTGGTGGTCTTTGGGGGTCCCGAATTCGAGCATAACAATCCCTCTTAAAGTTTCTACTGCCTCCCAACAGTGCCTCAGACTTCGAACCCAGCCTTCAACGCATGGGCCTTTGGAGGACATTACAAGTCCAAGTGATAGCAGTGAGGAAAGGTGTTTCTTCTCCCATTTAAGCCTCTCCTGTGTAGGATGTTTCTGTCTGAACTCTGATTTCCCATGTGGGCCGTGATACCTGAGTTGAGGCTCAGCTGCTTCACACTTCTGCCCATTCTCCTCATTGGTACGTCCTGAAGTTTGTACCTGCACCGTTTCCCTGGGTCTGGCAACTTCTTGTCTTCTCCACCAGCATCCACTTCCTTTGTGCCACTCTCCTCTCTTACCTGCTCTTCTGATGGGTCTCTTCATTTGGGTCTTCTGACCATGCCAGGCAACTGATCCTTGGACAACACCACATTAGATGGTATGTTCCAGGTCTCAAAGCACAGCTACCCGGCCTCTGAGTAAGAACCAGTCTCGGGCTGCACCTCCCTCTTTCTGTACCAGGTTCTTTTTTCAGTGTACCGTGTCACCTCCTCAGCTTGCTTGGTATTCCTGCCACTTCTAGGTCTTTGTAGCTGGTGTTTTCTCTGCCCCAAACTCTCTTCCCATGTACTTTCTTTTGTCACATCTGTCTCAATGTCCCATCCTCAGAGTCTCCTTGCCTGACTCTAACAGACCCTCCATTCTGGACCTCATTCCATCCCTGGACCTCACCATGCTGGGTTTTCCTGTATCATGTGCATCTTCCTGGCCTTTCTTACCTATTTATGTGCAGGGGCAGAACCTTTGTTTTGTCCTTAGTTGTACCCCAGTCTCTAATACTGAGACAGAGGAGGACTTAGTACTTGTTAAATGAATGATTATTTCTGGGTGCCATGTGCTTAACTCACTGAAAAGATGAATAGGTTTTTTTTCTTTTTCATCAGGAACTTTTTTTTTTTCAGGAAAAAAATAAAAAAATAGGGAGACAGAAAATTCTAGGGGAAGTGGAAAAAATATTTGGTTGGGCAGGAGAAAACAATTGTTAAGGAATGTAACAACAGGGATATCAGGCAAGCCAGGTCTTTCAAGTTCTTGTGCCTAGGATGCCTGGTTCTGCAGACAGTTAGGCCATGATTGGGAAAGCCTCAGGGTGAGCAACAATTGGCAGGGTCTTGGCATAGGAAGACCTAGAAGGCATGAACTATGTTCCTCCTCTAGTGCCTGGGCAGTTATGTTAGCTACTTCTCTGTTACTGTAACAAAATACCTGAAATAAGCAACATTTAAGGAGAAGAGGGTTATTTTGGCTCATAGTTTGGAGGTTTCAATCGTGATTGATTGGTTTATTGCTTTTGAACCTGTAGTAAGACAGTGCATTATGGTAGGAACACAAAGTAGAGGAAATCGCTTGACTTGTGTTATCCAGGAAAAAAAGAAGGGCAAAGAGGAGGGTATAGGATCCCAACATTCCTCTTAAGAGCATGCTGCAAGTCACCCAACTTCCTCCCCCTAGGTCCCATCTCTTAAAGGTTCCATCAATTCCCATGGGCTAGAGGCCAAGCCTTCAACATATGGGACTTGGAGGGACACTCAAGATCCAAACCATAGCAGTATGATTCCTGAAAAGAGAAACACAGCCCCTCTCTTCAGCCACCTGAGGATTCTGAAAAGGAAATAAGTACAGGGGTTTGCTTAGGCACTAAGTCAAGAAACTTGTCACCAGAATTGAATACAAGGGAGTAGCCATTTTTAGGAATGTGAGAGAAGAACACTTGCCACAACTGGGAAACAAATCAAGAATGGACCATCATCCCTGTTAACTGAGCTGTGGGGTATGAGGCCAGTGTTTCTTTATCCCTGTGACTATTTAAGATGAGTTCTAAGGAATGAACCAAGACAGACATTGCTCTTTATGGGGTTGCAGAGAGGATATCGAATGGCTCTGGAAAGGTTTAAGGATTTTGTGAGGGAGATTTTTAAGGGGTCAGGGATCAGGCAGGGCCTGTAGTTTTGTTGAAATTCTACACAGATGAAAAATTTGCATTTGCAAAAATGAGGCATGGGTAATAGAAATACTGACTTATGGAAGAGAGACTTTTGGATTCAGAGGTGGTGCTGAATTCTCTGGTGGTGCATGTCTGTAATCCTAGCAACACAGGAGGCTAAGGCAGTAGGTTGGCAAATTCAAAGCCAGCCTTAGCAATTTAGCGAGACTTTGTGTCAAAAAAGAAACCGGAGGGTAGGATGTAGCTCCTCAGTGTTAGAGCACCCCTGGGTTCAATCCTTATTTACACACACACACACACACACACACACACACACAAAATTTTGAGTTCAGGTGTTGGTGCCAAGCTGTATTTACTGGGTGACATTGAGTTAGTTAGGTCATGTGGCTTCTTTGAGCCCTAATTGTCTCATCTGTAAAATGGAGATACCAATGCTCTAATTTCCTCTCAGAGAAACATTTTTGAAGTTCTGTGAAACAATAGTCTCCTGGTTGCTCATGTATTTTGCAGAAAATGGGCTTGCTGATCAAAGAAGCCTGGGAATGTCTGGATTAGACAGAGTTGAAGAGACATAATTATATATCTGTCCCTGCTTTGGTTTCTTAGAGACTATAGTTGGCTCATATGCTTTTTGAATTTCCATGAGAGAATTTCATATGTGGCATTTCTCAAATTTGTTTTTAGTGCAACCCCCTTCTTTTTTCCTGTTTCATTTATTACTCTCTCAGAAGAGCATTTCATGGAATGTAGTTTGGGAAATGCAGCTGTAGAATAATAAAGGAACAAACTCACCAAGTGTGTGCTGTGCGCCTGCAAGTTTTCTTTCAATTTCAAACAGTATCTTGCTTATAATACTAACAATGCAGAAAGCAAACATGGTCTGCTCATTTCTAAAGGAGATTTGAAAGCAAGCTGGCAGTCAACGCTAGGTGAAATGAAAAGATAAGTCTTTAATAAAAAGATGTATGCAAGAAAAGTGTTGTTATCTGGGCCTTGAGACCTCGAATGCTACCTCAAAAGCTGACCTCTCTGCACAGAGCTGCAAAACTGTGTGAACAGGTCAGGGATGAAGACACAGTTACTGATGCAGATATAGCCCAGGTTTCTTGAGATACCCTGTTGTGCTTGGTCTGAAACTGAACACATTTCATTACTTTGAAAAGATGGAGGAAAGAATATGAGACCAAATCAAATTGCTGTACTTTTAGCAATTATGCAAAATACCTGGTTAAACTGTCTAGTTAAACTGTCTTGTTCTGGAGCTGTGCCCCCTTTCCTGGTCCATCCATGGAGAGGGGAGTGGGAAGCTCACGGTATAGTGGAGAAGGTCATCCCTCAATTGAATGTCAACTCCACAATTTACTACTGATGAGTTAAATGACTTCTTGGAGTTCTAGTTCCTTTATCTTTAAATTAGAGATGATTCTATTAAGGCAGAACTGTTCTTGTTTCTGTGCTTTAGTCAGATTTTTTTTTTTTTTTTTTTTTTTTTTTTTTACTGCTGTGACCAAAACACCTGTCAAGAATCATAGAAGAAAAATTTATTTGTGGGTAATGGTTTCTCAGTTCATTGATAGCCAGCTATTCCCAGGGACTTGAGGAGAGGCAGAACATCTTGGCTAAAGAGTGTGTGGTGGAAGAAATCAGCTCAGGACATGATGAACAGGAAAGAGAGGGAGGGAGAGAGAAAGACACACACACATACACATGCACACACACACACACACACACAGAATAAGAAAATAAACTCAGCTTACCAAATATCTACCTCCAAAGCCAAGCCCCCAGGGACCTACTCCTCTAGGCACACCCTACCTGGCCTATAGTTTACAATTAATTCTTATCAGGGCATTAATTCACTAATTCATTAAAATCAAGGCTTTTATAACCCCATCATTTCACATCTAAGCTTTCCTGCATTGTCTCACACAGGAGCTTTTGGAGGATACCTAGTATCTAGACTATAACATTCTGTTTATATAAATTTTATTCTCAAAAGGGAATGTAAGCTCAAGAACTGCCTTGGCACAATTGAAATTTTGGGGCCAAACAATTCACTGGTGTGAGGGACTGTTGCGTGCATTGTAGGATGTTTAGCAGTATTCCTGGCCCTAATGCTCCCTAGTTGTGACAACCAAAAGTGTCGACAAAGTATCAAATACCCCCTAATGGGAAAAATAGCTTCTCTTCATGGTGTTTGTTAGAACACGTATTTCAAAAACCAACTGGATTAAGGGAAAAGATGATCTTGAGCTAGAGTTTTTAAGAATACAAAGACAAATATGTTTTGACTACATGATTTTTGTAAGAAGGGCATTTAAAATTGTGGTTAGTATAGTCAACCCTTGGGATCCCTGCAGGGTTGTAAGACCCCCCAATGGAAGCCAACATTCATGGATGCTCAAGCCCCATGCAAAGAATGATATACTGTTTCCACAGAACCTATGCAACCCTCCTCTATACTTTAAATCATCTCTAGATTACTTATAAGATCAGATATGATGTAAACACTATGTGAATAGCTATTATGTTGTATGGGTTAGGCAATACCAACAAGAAATCAAGACTGTACATGTTCCATACAGATAAAACTTGTTTTTTTTTTTTTGTGAATATTTTCAATCTATGGTTGGATGAATTTATGGAGGAGGAATACACAACCCATAGATATTGAGGGCTGATTATATGTCAATATAAAATAGAATGTCCTTCAGTAAACAATTTAAAACAATTTAAACAATTTAAGTAAACAGCTTTGAGGAAGAAAATGACTTCCCTTTTCCTGACATCACCAGTATCATCCTCAGCAGTTGCTTCTTACCCACTGTCCCAGAATAGGACTGTGTGTCTGGGACAGAAGTTTTTTCTTATAGTCATTGCTGTATTACTTTTTGTTAGTCAATGCTCTGTTGAACACAGCCATACATGTGCTACTACTTGTGTTCTTTAATTCCTCTTATTGTAATGAACTCAAGGAATGTTCATCATGTGGGAATAAAACCTTCATGGCTCCCTTCCACTTATTTGGCTGCACCTTCTTCCATTACCTCCCACCAGTAGAGGCTCCCATGCTGGGCTCTGTGCCTCATCCTGTGACCAGGGTGTCTGTTCCCTACTTCAGCAAGTATGGAACATGCAATCTTTGCTAGTCCTATGGTTACAAATCTTCCATGACTACCCATTGCCCTCTCTATGAAGCCCACATTTTGGTGGAATGGCATGGAAAACCCTTCGTAGCTTATATTTAAGCACAGCTTTTATCACTTCTTGCTTCAAAGTAGCTGTTTTATATAGCCAGGACTACTACTAATATCCTGCATATGCTCATTTACCTTTTGGGAAACTATTCTATGTCTTCTCTCTTCTCCGCTGCTTACTCATTCTCTGAATAATTCTTGCTCCTTTTTAAGGTATTAATGTACATGTCTCTTCCTTAAAAAAATCCCCCCTCTTCCAGTGATATAGTGTAGGTCTAATAAAAATTCCTTAAAAGAAAAAAAAATCATAGAGAGCACAAAGAGAACAGATCACAGAAGTAAAAGAAGGTAAGAGGTTTAATAGGGTGTATTTTGTGGGTGGGGAGAGATAACCAATGATTTTAATCATGACGGAACGGCTGCAAAAAGTGTAGATCCAAGTAAGAATGTCTGAATTTGTTAATTAACAGATTTTTAAAAAAATTAGGACAGACTAGAAGGAGCTCATATGATAGATGACTAAAGTAGGATTAGCAATTAAGGAATGATTATTAGGATGAGCAGTCTGTCTTAGTATGTTTAAGCTGCTATAACAAATTCTCTATCTGAGCAATTTATAAATAATGGAAATACGTTGCTCACTGTTCTAGATACTGGGAAGTCCAAGCTCAAGTTGCTCACCTATTTGATGCTAGGTAAGCATCTTCTTCCAAGAAAGCACCTTCTCTATGTCCTTGGGTGGTAGAAGAGGAACACAACTTTCTTTGTCCTCTTTCAAAGGGGTACTAACCTCATTCATGAGAATGCAGTTGTGCCTTATTTTACTACTATTACTTTGGGAGTTATGTTTCAGTATGATTTTTTTTTTGGTGGAAGGGGACATCAATATTCAAAGCACAGAAATGGTTTTCAAGAATTTTGGATCAGAAAGTGAAAAAAGGGATACAAATTCAGGAAGTAGTATAGAAAAGACAAGGAGGAAAAGGAGAGGATTATGAGGGTGGTGGAGAGAGAGGGAGGTGAATGATGACATGGTAAGTCAAGGATCATCATTGTTTCTATCCTTCTAGTTTTATTATGAACTTATTTTGCTATTTGGTAGCTATTGACTAGGGGTGAAGTTAACAGAACTTACATCATTTACACAAAAAAATAGAGAAATGAGAGAGAGGCATAATCAAATAGTGCATGCCAACCAAGAGGATAGGATGAGTTAGGACTTGATCTGCAGCATCCTTGATTTCTGACCCATCTTGTGTTTCCATGGCTGTGAGCAGCCTCTTGCCTTGTTGAAATTATGATGGTGAACAGACCTTTCTTTCTGAGGGGTTGGTTGCCTTGACGATTCTGTAAGTACAGGATGCAGAAGTTTTCTTTTAATGTTGCCGCTTGGTGTCCTCTGTAGCACCAGGAAACTACATGGAAACCTTGAGATACAGCTGTACCTTCCCTTGACAGTCAGGATCAATCATCCCAGGGTCCATTGTATCCTTTTTGTTTATTTATTTATTTATGTTTTGGTGAAATTTTCCACAATTTCAGTCCCCATTCTGATAGAGTCATTAGGTTGAAATATTCTTTTCCCAGGTACAAATAACTCTGAGTTGCAGACAAGATGGGGCCAGAAGGAGGTGAGTGCAAAAGTCCATTCTTTTTTTTTTTTTTTTGTGGTGCTAGGGATTGAACCCAGGGCCTTGTGCATGTGAGGCAAGCACTCTACCAACTGAGCTATATCCCCAGCCCCCAAGTCCATTCTTGTTACCTCCTGAAAATTAGACCTAAGTTGTCTAAATAGGAGAAAAATAGCAAGTACTACCCCTTCCATGTTGGAAAAGGTCAGAATCATTGAGTCTTTCTCCTGAAAAGCCCTGTTATGAAGGGAACTTCTCAGTTTCTTGTCGCAACATTGATTCAGAGCCAGCTTCCAATAATCCCCGAATAGTCTCATTATGTTTCCCTTATTGTTGTACATAGATATTTTGGAAAATGAATTAGATTCTTTGGGGGGAAAGATATGAAGATTTACAGAACAGTGTTTCCTTGGAATCTATGGGGGTTTGGTTTTAGAACCCGAGGATAAAAATCCATGTATGCTCAAATCCCTTATGTAAAAGGCCCTAGTATTTGCCTATAACCTATGCATATTCTCCTGTGTACTTTAAATCATCTCTAGATTACTTATAATACCTAATACAATGTAAATAGTTGTTAATCTGTCTCATTTAGGGAATAACTAGAAGAAAAGAAGTATGTTCATGTTCAGTACAGGCACGATTTTTTTCCCAAAATATTTTAAGTATGCAGTTAGTTAAATTTGTGCATGCAGAACCCACATATACTGAGAGTCAACTCTGTGTGTGTGTATGTGTGTATAATACACATATACTTATACACATACATACTTACACATGTGAATATATGTATAATACTTGGCATTGAGCCCAGGATCTCATGCACTGAACTGTACTCCCAGCCCTTTTTATATCATTTTGAGATGGCATCTCACTGAGTTGCTCAGGCTGGCCTTGAACTTGCCCTCCTCCTATCTCATCCTCCTAGGGATTGTGTGTTTGAACTAGTGTGCCGAGCTAAACTGCATATGTTTTACAGTAAGAATTCCACATTCTTCCTCAGGCATAGCAGGCTCCTTCTAGAGGGCTCTGGGTCCCTCTGACTGAGATGGGGAGCAGTGGACCAATACCTTTTCCATCATTCCATTGCTTATGGTGCTCACTAGAAAGTGAGAGCCCAGCCAGGGAAGGGATAGAATTTCCCAGTCAGCTAGGCACACCACTGCAGCCTAGCCTACTAAAACAAAGAACCAATCAAGTGGCCCAAATGGAGGAGTTGGGGGAGAGACCATAGGCATTCAAGTCAAGTCTTTGCTTAACATGTGTTCCAAACCTTCATCAGAGGTTTCAATTACTTACAAAAATGATCCAAAGATGTTCAATGGAAAATTTCAGGAATAAACCTTTCATAACTTTTAAACTGTACTCTGTTCTGAGTGGCATGATGAAATCTCATTTGTCCTGCTCTATCTCACCCAGGATGAGAATCATTTCTTTGTTCTGCATACCCTCCCTGATAACCGCTTGCCTCTTGGTGATGTAGTGGCTTTCTTAATTATCAGGTCAACTGTTGTTGTAATACAGTGCTTGTGTTCAAATAACTCTTATTTTACTTAATAATGACCCCAAAGTTTAAGAGCAGTAATATTGGCAATTCAGTTATGCTAGAGAGAAACCAGAAAGTGCTTCCCTTAATTATCATCTCACATCATCACAAAAAGAGAAGGGCAAGTATAGTATAATAAGATCTTTCAAGAGGGCTAGGATGTAGCTCAGTGGCAAAGCATCTGCCTTGCATTCACAAAGCCCTGGCTAGGTTCCATTCCCATTTCCAAAAAGCACAAAAAAAAGAACATAATAATAATAATAATAATATTTTAAAAAGATATTTCAAGAGAGAAAGAGAGAGACCACTTCACACAAAATTTTATTTTTTACTGCATATTGTTATAATAGTTCTATTTTATTATCAGTTATTGTTGTTGATTTAATCAGCTTTGTGTTACTGTGATAAAAAGACCTGACAAGAATGACTTAAAGAAGAAGAAAAGTTTATTTGGGGGCTCCTGGTTTCAGAGGTTCAGTCCATAGATGGCCAACATCATAGCTCTGGGCCCGAGATGAGGCAGGACATAATGGTGGAAGGGTGTGGTTGAGGAAAGCAACCCAAGATATGGAAACCAGTAAGCAGAGAAAGAACTCCTCTTACCAGGGAAAAAATATATACCCCCAAGGCATGATCTCAGTGACCTACTTCTTTCAGCTGCACCCTACCTGCCTATAGTTACTGTCTAGTGAACCTTTATCAGTAGATTAATCCACCAATTAATTTTTACCTTTTATAACCTAATCAACACACCTCTGAACATTCTTGCATTGTCTCACACATGAGTTTTTTGGGGAACTTCATATCTAAATTATAACAGTTGTCAATGTACTATCCTAGGTATGCATGTACAGAAAATAGTACAACATGTAGAATTTGGTGTTCTATCAGTGGTTTTAAACATTCATGCAGGGTCTTAGATTATATAACACACAGATTAGGGGGAACTACTGCACATCAGGAAAGACCTTGGGATTAGTCTTAGGTTGTTCATCTGTTTCAGCTCTAGGGACCTTATTCAATGTATTTCAATGTATTTCCTTCCCTTGCCAAGGATCTCTAGGGTCATTCCCCCCCCAATGTGGCTGCCTATTCTAGTAACAATGGTTTCTTATCTCTAGTTTCTAAGCCCATGCCACCCAGGGGAACTAATTACCATGGAGAACAGTTAGTCCACTAATAGGATGTATTCTTGTTATCTTTAACCTAGTCTTTCCTTCATGTTGCAGAGTTGGGGAAGCATACCGGCCACGCATTACAAAACACAAGGCAGAACTCCTATATTTCTTCCTCTCTAAGACTAGAATTCATTTTACGTATTTATATTTCATATTATGGCAAATAACCACTGATATCTTATTTAGTATGCTCACTTCTTTGTTCAAATTATAGTCCCTCAACTTAACGAGTACCCTACTTACCCCCAGATGCTGGATTTCAGACTTTGAATTAAAAAAATATTAGGTCAGACTTTGAATTAAAAAAAATTAGGCAAAAATACATTCATATAAATTAATTCATTTCTATCTTAAAATCACTAAACTTCTTCCCTGGTCTAATGCCTTAAGATTCCAGTTTCTCATCTAGGTTATGTGTTTTTATGGACACCTGATTGTGAACGTCTAGTGCTTTCGGGTCCCTGGGTAAGGGTCCCGAAATCACCGGGACACAGGGGATGCAGAGCCAAGGCAGCAATTGCAACTGCATGCTGAGGTTTATTTGCAAGTTCCTTTTATATTCTTCTTCTAACAAAGCAAGCAATTCTTCAGTAACATTTCATCCACATAGCCCAAATATCATGTCTCAGCGGGTACACAGAGCTAAATTCAGATTGTTCCTGTTCATTTGATAAGTACCCTCCCAAAGTTCTTTGTAGACATTATCTAATCCCCGAATGTACTGTTCCCAGGTCCAGTATGCAGGAAGCTTCTTCCTCTTGGCCAAACCATGCAGAACTTGTGACTTGCGATAAGGGGAAGAGAACTTTTCCTCCTCCTAGCTGAGGTTTGCCTCAGCTGACCTAAATCACAGCCACAGCTCTTGCAAACTGTCAGGCCTGAGGGAGCTAAACTCTGCACACTCAAACCCCAACACCTGATGGCAAAATTGTATTGTCTTGGGTACAAGTGATTTCTGGGATTTGTGTCTGGTCTCTGGAACAGGTCTCTGGACTAGGAATCTCTACTCAGGGAGAGGCCTGGGAGCAACAAATGCTGGAGATTTCCTTTCCAGATAGGTGCTGTATGAGAGGCAAACACAAGGCTGTCAATTAGCTTTGGAAGCTTCATCAACAGGGGAGGAAGAGTGTTTTGCCTGCAAGGTAGCATGGTGGATTTGGGGGTAGGGGGCTGTGAGTTAAGTGATAGGGATTTTTTAGTATTCGTTAGGTATATATACTTTTCCCTGAGGGACTACATGGCAACCAGGAACTTGGTTCCATCTATAAAACTTGTGTGTATGAAGCCAGGTAAATTGAACCTCTGTTATTAGGATGCAATATTGGGGGAATGGAACCAGTATCCCTCAGCATGCAGAAGACTTGCTGTCTGTTTATCAGGCTGTCCTGAGGCTTGGTCCCATGGAATACCCGATTTTGTGGTGGAATAAAAAACAGCTTTCTGAAACTTCAGTGCCTCTCTGGATAAGGGGCATCAGGTGTGTGGAACCCACGCTTCAGCAAAAAGGAGAAAGAGAAGGAAGGGACCCTTGTGTGTTTCTTCCAACAAGATCCCTTGGGGTTTCGTGCTGGAGAGTCTGAGACAGGCAGGGTGCTCAGGAGCTGAGAGCACTTCTTATGAGTGCCTGGTGCCCTGTTTCTCATTCAAGGTAGGCTACATGAGATACTTCAATATCCTCTGTTTCCAAGATTTTCCTTTGCCATTTTTGTCTGGTTCTTTACCCTTCTGCTTTTTGTTGACTCCAACTCCCCACTCATTCCTGGTCCAGAAACTTCTATCAGGAAGAGTCTGACCTGAGATTCTGAGTTCACCCACTGTTTTCTTCCCTTAAAGCTGTGTAACAAAGTAGCCCAGACTAAATAATTTATAAACTTAGAAATTTTATTCTTGGAGCTGAGAGGTTGAAGATCAAGACACTGGTAGGTGCACCGTCTGGTGAGGGCACTGTTTTCATGGATAGTGACTTCTGTGTCCTCACATGGTAGAGGGGTGAACATGCTCCCTCAGGCATCTTTTATAAGGGCGCTGATTGCATTCATGAGGGCTCTGCCCTTTTAATCACCTCTTAAATGAGGTGATTAACTCAACCATATTGGAGGTTAAATTTCAACTTTTGAATATTGAGGAGACACAAACATTAAGAATTAGCACTTTACTGTGTTCCCTGACATTTGTACTATTGCTTTAGTTTGGATCTGAAATGTCTTCAAAAGGCCCACTTATTAAGGGCTTGGACCCCAGCCCACCCTCTGGAGAGATGGTAAAACTTGTAAGAGGTGGGGCCTAATGGGAGAAAGTTAGGTCCCTGGGGGTGTGCCGGCTGGACTTCCTACCGCTACCTTCGAGCCCTCACAGAGCCTGTCTGAAATCTTCGACAATTGTAACTTATTACTCAAATTTTGCCTGTGGTCTCTTTTGTGTTTGGTGTTCAGCCCTATTGTCCTCCTGCTCCATCTGTTGCTGAGGCCACTCTCTTTATTTGATTTTCCTGAAGGCATCTCCAAAGTGGCAAAGACCTCTGCCCTGTGCTACCTAGGTGGGCCTCTTACTGTTTGTTTTAGTCAGCTATTCCATCCCTGTAACAAAAAGACCTGACAAGAGCAGTTTTAGAGGAGGAAAAAGTTTATTTGGCACTCGTAGTTTCAGAGTTCTCAGTTCACAGATGATCTACTCCGTTGCTCTGAGCCCCAGGTGAGGCAGAACACCAAGGCACAAGGCTGTGGTGGAGGGAAATAGATCAGGACATCAAAACCAGAAAATGGAGAGAGCTTTGCTCACCAGAGAAAAAATAGAAAGCCCAATGGCATGCCCCCAGTGACCTACTTCCTCCAGCCACACCCTAATTGTCTGCAGTTACCACCCAGTTAATTCATTTCAGTGGATTAAGCTATTGATTAGGTTACATTTCTACCTCTCATAAGAGACTCATTTCACTGATGAATGTTCTTGCCTTGCCTCACACATACCCCTTTGGGGGACACCTACTATCTAAACCATAACATCATTCTAACAGAGATGGTAAGAAAAGTACTCATTTTCATTTTCATTTACCTGTTCTTTGCTGTAAGCCCTTAAGTTTCAGAGGTTGACCAGGATGTTAGCGAGAAAGACTGTCAGTGAGGGACACTTTTCTCCTTCAAGGCTGCCCCATCAATTCTTTTTAATTTTGGAAATTTCCAATCCTATCCAGCTTCAATCATTACTAATGTCTTGCTATTTTGTTTCAGATATCCCTTATCATTTTTGCTAGAATATTCCAGGCTTCTATCATTTCACCAATCAGTACTTTACTAGGAGCCTGTTATAGAGAGTAACTTCTCAGTACCAGGATAATGTCTAATGATTTCTTACTATCATTTCTCACCTATCCTGTGTTCCATTTTCTCTTTGTCATACACAATCTTCCCCCATGTGGTTTGTAGGAGTCAGGTCTCCCATGGCAGCTAGAGGGCTCTTTGAACTTTTTATTCTTGTCCATGTGCAGAAGGAGCCAGAGGTGTTAATTCAGGTGTTAATTCATTTCCTTTGGCACAAGAGGTTTTTCTCTGGTGGGACTGTGTCCCTATTGCATCAGGAGGCATGAGGGCTGCTGGTCTGTCTTGTGGACATTCACAAAGGTCAATAGGTTTAGGTGGGTCAGTCGGATTCTTCAAAACCAGGTGCCCATTGCTTTTTCATGTAAAGGTATTAGTTATCATGGATCTATAGATAGATGGATTCATTATGCCATTAGGAGTTTCAAAAATGTGACCTTTCAAATTCTATATTTCATCTGACATTTATGACATGGAACGCTTACATGAAATGGTTTTCCTCCACAGATATTTGGTTACCTTGAAATGCAGATTTTCCAGCAGAGGCAAGACTATGGCTTGATTGTAATAATGAATGTATGCCCTAGCAACCTCCAACAAGAAACAGTGTTTGTTTGTTTGTTTGTTTGTTTGTTTTAGTATGTGGATTTTCGTCATTTTTTTCCAGTATGACATTTATATTATATAGGTTTCCATACATGTGGTTATTGTTCTTTTGGAAAGCTCAGGCTGTCTCTTTTGAACCTCTGCAATATGATTTCCCTTTTGATATGACCCCTATAGCATTTGATAACTCTTGCCTTCTAGTACAGTAAGATCCCTCAGGATATGTTGTAAAGCAAAGAAGAAGAGTTCAGAATCCCCCCCTTCTCCCAGGCATTTTTGTATATGGAAAGTATATTCACAGCAGAAAAAAAATCAGACCATTCTGGGTTGCCCATGAATGCTGGCTTGTTATTGCTTCTAGACCTTTCCATAGACATAGCCAGGAAATATGCAGAGTAGGGGAAATATGCAGAGAGTTCTTTCTACTATTTCAACTCATTCAGACTAATTAATTTACTAATTCAAACCTAGCATTACAGGATTTTACTTGACCTCTTTGATTTTATACTTGAATCTGGTTTACAATGGCAATTGATAGAATTACTTATTTGCTTTGTTGACCCACATGCACATTTTTATTACAAAATATAAATATACCAACATTATTACTAATAATAAAGCTGGTGAATGTAGTTTAAGGGTTCCTCCCCTGTGGTTCTTCATATAATTATGTTATATTCCACAAAGATTTCTCAGTCAAAATCATGCATTTTCAAGTTGCTTGAAATAGTTCTACATGGTATGGTCATAACACCAACCTGAATTATAGTTAGCTTCCATCACCCCCACCCCATTTTTAGGAATTTAGAAACTATTTAGTTTGTTTTCAGGCTTTTGTGAAATGCTTTCAAGATTCTGAAGTGAAAACTAAAACAAGAATTGCTCAGAAATCTGGTTTCTTCTCTGTTCTCTCCTTCTGTTCTCCCACTACCCTAAAAAAAAAAAAATCTTCATTTGATTTGCTTTTGGTTTATCTTCCTAGTGTTTTTGAGTACACAAAGTATGTGTATGCTTGTTTTGGTTTAGATCTCAAATATCCCCCAAAGACCAAGTGCTAGAGGCTTGGTTGCCAGTTGGGGGCACTGGTGAGAGGTGGTGGAACCTTTAGGAGTTGGGGTCTAGTATGAGGGAGTAAGGTTGTTGGGGGCATGTCCTTGAAGGGGATATTGGAACCTCAGCCCCTTCCTCTCTCTTACTCCTTGTTTCCTGGCAACCTTGAGATGAATAGCTTTCCTCTACCACATGCTTTTGTCATGAGGTACTGCCTTGTTACAAGCTCAAGAGCAACAAGGTCAAGTGATCGTGAACTGAAACCTCTGCAAACATGAGCCAAAATAAACATTTCCTCCTTTAAAGTTGTTCAATTCAGGTATTTTGTCACAGTCAACTGACAGTATGATAGTATACGTGGTCTAGCCGCATACATCCATGTGGATAGTTACACCTGTATACATACATGGCATATGGCATACCTGTTGTTCTGCACTTGTCTTTGCTTTATAACACATGCAGGAAAACCCCTCCACAGATGACATCTTGGTGACCCTCTTCCTTTTCATGACTCTACTCCATGCAGAGGACATAGAAATCCACCCAGTCCTCTGATAATAGAATGCAGTTGGCTCTAGCATTTTGGAGTTACTCACTGTTGTGGTTTAGATGTGAGGTGTCCCCCAAAATCTCATGTGTGAGATGATGCAGGAAAGCTTAGAGGTGAAATGATTGGGTTGTGAGAGCTTTAACCCAATCAGTGAATTAATCCCCTGATAGGGATTAACTGAGTGGCAACTGAAGGTGGTGAGTTGTGGCTGCAAGGGGTGGGTCTTTGGGTCATATCTTTGGGGTACATATTTTGTATCTGGTGAGTAGTGTCTCCCTTTCTCTCTCTCTCTGCTTCCTGGTGTCCTGTGCTGAGCTGCTTTCCTGCATCATACTCTTCCATCTTGTTGTTTTTGCCTTACCTTGAGCCCAAGGAATGGAGCCAGCTGTCTATGGACTGAGACCTCTGAAACCATGAGCCCCCAAATAAGCATTTCATCCTCTGAGATTGCTTTTATCAGGTCTTTTGGTCAAAGCGGTAAAAAAGCTAACTAAAACACTCACCTTATGGTGGTGATTCCTTGCCTCTTGCACACATTAGCTCTCACTGCATGTCCATGTTTCAGGTAACTCCTTAGAAGGAGCATTGTCCTGCCAAGGAGTAAATGCATATGTAATTATGTTGAACTTGAAGCCTATTTATTTCCCTCAGGGCTCCCCTTCTTTCTATTAGGTAATATCTTCCCCCAGGAGATTCCTTAGGCTGTAAATTTATCCTATTGTTTTTAGGCAAATACAGATTATATATTTTATATATGTATATGTTTGTTATATGTAAATAATAACATTTATTATGTGTAAATAAATAAATATGTACATATATATTCTTTCTATGTATATGTGTGTGTGTATGTGTTTATAGGTAGATAGATAGATAGATAAATTGATAGATATAAAATAGCACTGTAAGTAGCCCTGAAAGTAACCTCATGGTTATACTCAAATGTGAGTGACTCCTAAGGAGATAGGCTTAATTTGAAAGTTCAGTGACACTTGTTTTCTTAAATGACAAGGCTGAGAACATGGCAATCAAATCTTGTAAAACCATTCTGTTCTGTTCTTATTCTTAGAGAATTCCTGTACTTGTAAACCAGAGCACAATTCCCAGGTGACAGGAAGATCAGACAGCAGTAACCTGGCAACAGAGCGGTGGCAGAGCCTCTTCTCTTTGACTTCAGCCCTCTGTCACTCTATCTACAGCCACAAAGGTAGGCCTGAGATTCTGAGCACAGGGACCAGTCTGCAGGGAATGTTCACAGGTCCTGATGAGAGACACATACCTCCTAGGAGTCAGCATCTTTCTTGGACAGCCTCTGGTCATCTCAGATTCTCCTTCTGTCCCAATGACAAGGCATCTCACAGGGGCTCTTTGGCAAATGTTGAATGAGAGCCACCAGGGCTCCTTCTGAAGGTGAAGTGTTAGCAAATCACTGTCCGTAGGCAGTGATGTTTGTCCTTGTGGGTCCCTGGAGCTTCAGGCTGTGTTGGCCAGGACACCCACCTGTTTTACCCTGGAAAATGGCATACTTAGGAGTTTCCATTTCTAACTGACAAAACAAAGTTCTTCAGAAACTTTTTCCCCCCTTCTCTATCAAGGAACTAATGACTTGTGAATTCTGTATAACAACAGTGTCAAATATCTCATTTGGATTGCTTGGGCTGAAGTAGTCCAGAGAAATAAGGACAAGTAGAAAGGATACAAACAGGGAAGGAAAGAGGGCCTAGAGCATTGAATCTAAAAATTCCATGAACACCGGTATCTTTGCACCTCAGTCTAGTTTTCCTCCAAGATTAAATTCTTAAAAAGTCTAATGAATCCTAGAGTACGACAAGTTCAGCTAATTTGTGTCTACATATTTGTTTGCTTACAGAATGTATTTTTAGAATTATTACATAGAATCCTAGAAGAGATGTTGTTAAGAGATGTTGACCACGATATGGCCTGCTCTGTGCTCCACAATTAAAGGAATCAAGCTCATTAGCCTGACACCACGCCCCTGTGCTTCTCATGTTCACCTTTACAAGGCTTTCTTAAAAAGAAGTAGCCCACCTCTTTTGTTAGGTTGATTCCCAAGTATTTTATTTTTTTTTTTTTGAGGATATTGTGAATGGAGTGTTTTTCCTCATTTCCGTTTCAGAAGTTTTGTGGCTGATATACAGAAATGCCTTTGATTTATGCGTGTTGATTTTATATCCTGCCACTTTGCTGAATTCATTTATTAGTTCTAGTAGTTTCTTTGTAGACCCTTTTGGGTCTTCTAGGTATAGAATCATGTCATCTGCAAATAGTGATAATTTAAGTTCTTCTTTTCCTATTTTTATGCCTTTAATTTCTTTCGTCTAATTGCTCTGGCCAGTGTTTCGAGAACTATATTGAATAGAAGTGGTGATAGAGAGCATCCCTGTCTTGTTCCAGATTTTAGAGGGAATGCCTTTAACTTTTGTCCATTCAGAATGATGCTAGCCTGAGGCTTAGCATAGATAGCTTTTACAATGTCAAGGTAAGTTCCTGTTATCCCTAGTTTTTCTAATGTTTTGAACATAAAGGGATGCTGTACTTTGTCGAATGCTTTCTCTGCGTCTATCGAGATGATCATATGGTTTTTATCTTTAAGTCTATTGATGTGGTGAATAACATTTATTGATTTCCGTATATTGAACCTTGTAGAAATAGATAAAGCAATCATGAAATTCATATGGAAAAATAAAAGACCCAGAATAGCAAAAGCAATTCTAAGCAGGAAGTGTGAATCAGGCGGTATAGCGATACTAGATTTCAAACTATATTACAGAGCAATAGTGACAAAAACAGCATGGTACTGGTACCAAAACAGGCGGGTGGACCAATGGTACAGAATAGAGGACACAGAGACTAATCCACAAAGTTACAACTATCTTATATTTGATAAAGGGGCTAAAAGCATGCAATGGAGGAAGGATAGCATCTTCAACAAATGGTGCTGGGAAAACTGGAAATCCATATGCAACAAAATGAAACTGAATCCCTTTCTCTCGCCATGCACAAAAGTTAACTCAAAATGGATCAAGGAGCTTGATATCAAATCAGAGACTCTGCGTCTGATAGAAGAAAAAGTTGGCTCCGATCTACATATTGTGGGGTCGGGCTCCAAATTCCTCAATAGGACACCCATGGCACAAGAGTTAATAACAAGAATCAACAAATGGGACGTACTTAAACTAAAAAGTTTTTTCTCAGCAAGAGAAACAATAAGAGAGGTAAATAGGGAGCCTACATCCTGGGAACAAATTTTTACTCCTCACACTTCAGATAGAGCCCTAATATCCAGAGTATACAAAGAACTCAAAAAATTAGACAATAAGATAACAAATAACCCAATCAACAAATGGGCCACGGACCTGAACAGACACTTCTCAGAGGAGGATATACAATCAATCAACAAGTACATGAAAAAATGCTCACCATCTCTAGCAGTCAGAGAAATGCAAATCAAAACCACCCTAAGATACCATCTCACTCCAGTAAGATTGGCAGCCACTATGAAGTCAAACAACAACAAGTGCTGGTGAGGATGTGGGGAAAAGGGTACTCTTGTACATTGCTGGTGGGACTGCAAATTGGTGCGGCCAATTTGGAAAGCAGTTTGGAGATTTCTTGGAAAGCTGGGAATGGAACCACCATTTGACCCTGCTATTGCCCTTCTCGGACTATTCCCTGAAGACCTTAAAAGAGCATGCTACAGGGATGCTGCCACATCGATGTTCATAGCAGCACAATTCACAATAGCTAGACTGTGGAACCAACCCAGATGCCCTTCAATAGATGAATGGATAAAAAAAATGTGGCATCTATACACAATGGAGTACTATGCAGCAATTAAAAATGACAAAATCATAGAATTTGCAGGGAAATGGATGGCACTAGAGCAGATTATGCTTAGTGAAGCTAGCCAATCCCTAAAAAACAAATACCAAATGTCTTCTTTGATATAATGAGAGCAACTATGAACAGAGCAGGGAGGAAGAGCGGGAAGAAAAGATTAACATTAAACAGAGACATGAGATGGGAGGGAAAGGGAGAGAAAAGGGAAATTGCATGGAAATGAAGGGAGACCCTCATTGCTATACAAAATTACATATAAGAGGTTGTGAGGGGAATGGGAAAATAAACAAGGAGAGAAATGAATTACAGTAGATGGGGTAGAGAGAGAAGATGGGAGGGGAGGGGAGGGGGGATAGTAGGGGATAGGAAAGGTAGCAGAATACAACAATTACTAATTGGGCATTATGTAAAATTGTGGATGTGTAACCGACGTGATTCTGCAATCTGCATTTGGGGTAAAAATTGGGAGTTCATAACCCACTTCAATCTAATGTATGAAATATGATATGTCAATAGCTTTGTAATGTTGTGAACAACCAATAAAAAAAATAAAAAAAAAAGAAGTAGCCCAAACCCCCAAAGCATGTATCACTCTTGAGTGCCTGTGCTCCTTTTCCCTTGGAGTGCAAATCCTGTTTTCCTGAATCAATAAATCTCTATGACATATTTCCTAAATACATCTTTACTTGTGCCTCTTTTGATGCACGTTGTAATTACCTTTTTTTTTTTTTTTAACGTAAGTCAAAATCCTGCCAGGACTGAGTTGAAGTCCTCTTCTCCTTCTGGGGATCTCCTTGGACCTCATCCTGTGACAGGACCTCATGTCTTATCTCAGACTGCAGTGACATTGTACCCAACCAAGTTACATTCATTTTTGTTGTGTACATCCATGGGTCTGATGTTCTTGGAGCTACAGAAGGGAGTGCAGCTCTTTCAGAAGTTCAGTGTCGACCCAGGGGAGATAGATGCATGGATTGGTGCTGAAAGACAGGACGGGTGCTATAGCAGAGCCCAAACAAGTGTGGGAATCAAAGGAGGGCCTTAAGAAAAAGGGCATTTTGCACTTCAATTGGAATAGAAGGGATTAACTAAGGTAAAAAGTTAGTGGTAAGAGCAATAACTAATGCAGGAAGATAGAATATTGAAGAAGGGCCTGGGAGAGTAAGAGAGAAAGAGGGAGGACATGTCCAGACATGATGAAATCCTAATGAGCCTTGACTTAGGCTATACTTGATCTGAGAACCGGCGACATTTGGGTTCTTAAGCGAGGAAGCCCAAGAATATGACAATCAAATCTCATATAGAAACACCCCTGAGGCTAGAAATGGAAGGTCATTCATTGTGTTGTGGAGGATTATACCTACCGGATGGGGTAGTGACCTTTTCAAAATAATAGACTAGAAAGGTGGGTTATAAGGACAGAGATGCATGTATATCTGAAAATTTTCGTTCCCGTTATAATAATAAAAATGATATGGATTAAATTATTGGTAAATTTGGAATGGTTCTAAATTCTGGAGTTAGAACTACATGATTTTTTTTAATCAATATATTTTCTATTATATAATACCGAGTGAATGCCAAGTTTCACTGGCGGCCTTATTTATGAAATTTCATTCTTTCTTTGAATTTTTTACATTTACCTCTACCTCCAGGTCCAAAGTAACTTGGTCCTTAGCCTGGAGGAAATCTGCAGACAGCAGAATGGACTGGGGGAGTTCTTAGTCCGAGCTTTTGTTTTTTACATCCTGTAATGATGTAAGTCATGGTTTGTTCACAAGGCAGGATGTTAGAATGTCCCCCACTGTGGCCTACTTAAGTGAGGGATGAAAGAATCTGCCAGAACAAGTCAGGGGAGACAGAGTTGACTCAGGAACATTTGGTTCAAAGACAAGGGCCAGTGTAGGGTAAGGGCAACCAAGCAGAGACTGCTCCCTGCCCAGCACCACATGCCCATGTCCCCACCTTAGCCATGAGCACACCACCAGCTGAGCTTTATCTGAGTGGTGGAATGGAGCAGCAGGTAACTACGGGAGGCCCCCACAAGGTTTCATGGACGAGAAGTGAGGACTGGCCTGGAAAGTTGGGGAACTGGGGTCTCTAGAATGAGCTAGGAAAAAAATGGACTGGACTGATTTTTCACAGAGCTAGCGAAGAACCCATTTAACTCTGCAAATAAAGAGATATTTAATATTGGACAAAACAGACAAAAAAAAATCTTGCTGGCATATCTCATCAATACAGTGAGTGTTCTGATCTATTCCAGAACCTCACAGCTATGAGTCTCCACGTGGTGTCAGGGATGACTGATGTGACTTGGAGACAGGGAGGGACTCCTGAGACCAAGTGGCCCCTAGAAGTCACAGGATTAGGAAGCTAGTTTGGAGTGGAGCAGTCTCCAACCATCCTTGTTTCCTCTTGCATGCCATTGCTCTGGGGTCCAGCTGGCCCAGTGCCAGGCCCTCTCTAGAGTAGCTTTGTTTTTATCTTCCTCTTCTCCTTCCTTTCGGATTAGGGCACAAGGAGCAAAGCCTCTTTCCTTCACTTCCACTGTCCCTTCTGGAAAGCTTTGAATGTACATTACAGTCTCTGTCTTGTGTGTTTGGACAGAGGTGAAAAAAGAGACACCACTGAGCACCTGGTCAGTCTCGTCTTAGTGTCCTGTGGTTGCCATGACAAGCATCACCCCTGAGTGGCCTGAACAGTGGAAATTCATTGTTGTATAGTTCTGTGAGCTGGAATTCCTGATAGAATACAGTTTGAGCTAAGCCAGGTTAGCAAAAATCGTTTACCCTTGGTTTCTGACCACCTTGGATCTTTTCACCCTAACCTACCTCCAGCAAGAGTTCTATTGAGTCAATCTAATGGGAATCTCCATTTCCTTTGATGTTTCCTCTTAGTAATTTTCTATTCACAGACCCCCAACTTGCTGATAAATCCCCACTTGTCATTATTAAAGTCAGAGTTGAGTTCAGAATTTCATGTGAAACTATTTCCTAATTAAAGCAAGGGTGCTTTTTTTTTTTTTTTGGTCAAGGGTGCTTAACCACTGAGTAACATTCTCAGCCCTTTTTATTTTTCATTTTGAGACATGATCTTGCTAAGTTGATTAGGGCCCCCTCAATGACTGAGGCTGGCCTTGAACTTGTGATTCTCCTGCCTCAGCCTCCTGAGTCTCTGGGGTTAGAGGCACGTGCCACCAAACCCAGCAAAACCATTTTTAAAACTTAAAAGCCCATCTATCTTTTCCATGGCAAGTTCCTGTTGCAGCAATTTCTTGATCTTGTCACCAGGGCCTTTCTTGAATAAAGTGCAACTTACCGTTTTCAACAAGTGTTCGGATACATTTTTCTTTAGCAATGGGGAAAACGGCATTAGCAGTGAGTTTTAAAGGATGCCAAGTATAATTAAGATGGAGGATGGGTGTCTCTCTCCAATAGAAGAGAATAACGACCATTTTTGAGCCTATCCTACACACAGTGAACTTTGCTTATATGAATTTGTGGATTCTTCGTGTCAGCCCTTTCAGAGAAGGTCGATTATCATCATTGTACAGTGAGAAACCAACGATCAGAGACAGGATGGGAACTGCTGCTGCAAATCTCCCTCTTGGGCTAGGAGAGGTGTACCTGTCCATCGGGCCAACTGCTCCCTGAGTTCTCGTCCACAGGAGGTCACTCTTTGAGAAGCAGCATCGGCCAAGTTCTAGAGAGCAGGCACTGGGGATTGGCGAGGGTGTTGAAGGACCAGCCATTTATGTGATGGCCTGAGATGTTCTCTAGGAATGAGAGGGTTGACACAGGTCTGCCTGGGGTGGGATTCTCCTTAGAAGGTGCCTCTAGATATCTTGGCAGCATTTGAAACAGATTTCAAAGAGAAATCAACTCCCGGAGAACTCAACCCCAGAGTCCCTGATTCAGTAGTTGCGTGATGAAGCCATGAAATTTGTCATGGCCTGTGGAATACCCTTTGGAAACCTCTGCACCAGAGAAGAGGAATAACAGAATAATGAAGACACAAGCTACTCAATGTCCACAGTGGAAAAGCAAGAGTAACGTTGCTGCCAAAAGAAAGAGAGAGAGAGAGAGAGAGAGGATATTAAGTTAAAATTTAACCCAATAATTTGTGAAAACCCAGGGGTATTTATGAAAGATGCCTGTAATCAGTATCTTTCTTTCAATTTTTTCTTTTACTTAATCTTTAAAAAAAAAAAAAAACTCCAGAGAAACGTCTGTCTCTTTCAGGCTAGAGGCAGAACCATGGGCTAGACTTGGGGTTGGACATTAGGTGAGGACATCATTTGTGGCAGTTGCTGGTAGTTGCTCTCAGGACCTGGAAACCTGTGTTTGGGCCATACTCAGAGGCCTAGAAACTGGGCTGGGGATCCTCCTAGAGGCTCTCTGAAGAATGAGGGCTCTGTGACTTTCCTGTGTGCTCATTTTAAGTCCCTAGCAGTGAGGGGCCCTTGGTAAAGTGCTTCTCCAGGAACCAGAATTGACAGGCATGCTGTGGTCCACATCCATTAGCACTCAGGCCCCTGCACCCCTCTGGGGGAGGAAATCAGATCCTGGAATTAGTGGAACGGGCACAGAGCCTGAATGCAAAGTATCCTTAGCTAACCAGGTTCTTCTTTAAAGGTCAGTTAATAAAACTTTTCAGTTCAGTGCTTTGGCTGCAGTTTACCCTG
This sequence comes from Urocitellus parryii, assembly GCF_045843805.1. NCBI lineage: Eukaryota > Metazoa > Chordata > Mammalia > Rodentia > Sciuridae > Urocitellus > Urocitellus parryii. The sequence continues at coordinate 107,034,464 of NC_135533.1, forward strand.
CTCTCTTTAAATTCTCATTCATTTCTGGACTGGGAAACCTCAGCCTTTGGTGGGTCCTGCAAGTGGAGAAGGGAAGGACCCTCCATAATTGCCTGATGATTAGCTTAACTATTTCCTTAAAGGACTCTTAGCTTATCAAAAGAATAATTTTTTCTCTTCTTTTTTTTTTTTTTAAGAGACTTGAAGGAAGGAAAAACTCAGAGATGCCTTTGAAAACAGAGCATGGAGAGGCCTCAGAGAAGCCCTGCAGAGGGCCAGCTCCTTGCAAGTGCCCAGCCTTGCTTCTCTTGGCAGTTTTGGTGAAGGTGAAGAGAGAGGAAATGCAATTCCTGCCTTTTCTTATAAGGTATAAAGAATTATCAGAGCAGCCACAGTTTTCTAAGCTCCAGCTCAGATTATTTGTATTTTCTAAGACTTTAGATAAGCCTCAGTGAGCCATAGAGCACTCAATATATTAACAGGGGTTTTAAAAACAATCAGAGAATTATTTCATGTTGCCCTTTATTCTAAGACCCACATCATAGTACTAAAACGATGACTACATTGGAGTGTGTGACTTGAGTGTGTGAGTATTATGAATGTGGAGGCATATGGGTGTGTGTGTGAGAGGGTGTGTTTGAATGTGTGTGACTTATGTGTGAGCTTATGAGTGTGCAAGTGAGTGTGTGATAGTATGTAGTGTGTGTGCACATATGTGTGTGTACAAGTGTGCATGCACTTTGAGGAGGAATTATACATATAGAGTCTATATTCTATACATATAGAATCTTGAACTCTGTCTCAGCCTTACATCATGGCAATTTACAGAGTAGGCTGTCTCTCCCCCACCAGTACTGGGGATTGAACTTGGGGTGCTCTACCACTAAGCTGTATATCCCCAGTCCTTTTGAAACATTTTTTTAAGAGAGAGAGAGAGGGAGAGGGGGAGAGAGAGAGAGAGAGACAGAGAGAGAGAGAGAGAGAGAGACAGAGAATTTTAACATCCATTCTTTCTAGTTTTTGGTGGACACAACATCTTTGCCTGTATGCGGCGCTGAGGATCGAACCCGGACCGCACTCAGGCCAGGCGAGCGCGCCACCACTTGAGCCACATCCCCAGCCCCTTTTGAAACATTTTTAATTTTGAGATTAGGGCATCACTAAGTTTCCAAGGATCTGGATAAGTTGCCTAGACTAGCCTTGAACTTGTGATCCTCCTGCTAGCCTCCCTAGTTTCTGGGATTACAGGAAGGAGCCACCATGATATCTGGTAGAACTGAAGTTCTGAAGGTTGCATATATATTAATCCACTTGCTGTATTTGTAGTTGAATGGGTTATTTTATATGTCTATATATTTAGTTTAGTTGATGGACCTTTATTTTATTTTATTTATATGTGGTGCTGCGAATTGAACCCAGTGCCTCACACATACTCTACCACTGAGCTATAACCCCAGCCCCCCTGAATGGGCTATTTGTAGGTAGGAACAAGATGGAGGCAGCTGGTCATTGGAGTGTGGCCTTGGACTGTATCTGTCCCTGGCCTGCCCCTCCCTCCCTCCCTCTCTTCCTTCCTTCTTCCCTTCCTTCCTTCCTCTCTCTCTCTCTCTCTCTCTCTCTCTCTCTGAGCTGAGCAGCCTTCCTCCACTACACCCTACCATCATGTTGTTCTGCTTCCCCTCAGGCCCAGAGCAATGGAATCAGTCAACCATGAACTGAGACCTCTGAAACCATGAGCCCCAAATGAAGTTTCCTTCTCTATGTTGTTCTTGTCAGGTATTTTGGTCACAGTGACAAAAAAGCTGATTATCACTGAAAGAACAATCAAAGCTTGGCGTTGGAGAAAATGCCTGTTTATTGAGGAATTGCTCTGCATATTTATAGAGCCAGGGGTGGTTTGACAGTTGGCATGGGGTGCTTTTTTATTGATGGGTAAGGATTGGGTGAGCCAGCAGGGCTAGTCTGATTGGTGGGTGAGGATCAGGTGAGCCAGTAGGGCTAGTCTGATTGGTGTGTAAGGATCAGGTGAGCCAGTAGGGCTCACCATTGGACAGCTCTTCTTGGGGGATGGGGAAGTTAGTCTTTGGAGCCGGGGCGACTCCCAACAATCACTATACCCATTCTGATAATATCCATACAGGAGAGAGACTTAGATGAAACAGTCACATGGTCTTTGCTCAGAGCTGAAGCTGGCTCCTCAGTGGGTATGTGGCTTAAAAGGAGAGACCAGGTGAGGGATCAGGGCAAGGCTGGTATGTTCTGGAGGGAGAAGGTGAAAGTATTCAATGATGTGCTCAAAAACCTGGGGTCACATTGAAAACATTTCAATTATGTGCTGCATGGGTTTCCAAATCCTCTGTTTCTCCCAACTTTGCCTTCTTTCTTCCACCTCCCTGGGACTTATGTGACATAGACATCACATCTGTGTGTTCAGTTTTCACCCTGTTGAGATTTTCGCAGTTGTATATCTACTACTCCCTCTCAGTGGGACTGAGGTAACATTAGTGCCTATTTGATATTGATATCTGATATTGACAGAAGTGTCTAGTGCACTTTTTGACATTTCTATTGGAGTGAAGAACAAAGCTTTTGACAACAATGGGGACTACATTACTTTAAAATCCCCAACTAAATACAGTAGAACAAAATAGTGGTCTTTGTTTCAGGCTCAACTTCTCACTCGCAGTCACTAAGTTTTATTCTTGCCTTATGTTTATCCAGGTATTAGCAATGTCTGAATGCTTTGGAAGTTGTAAAATCCAAGCTTCTTAACCAATAAGTGTATAATAACTCTTTGTTGAAGATTTTAAAATTATCCCTGCCTTTAGGTGATGAATTGAGAATTCCTGATTGTCTTCTCTCTCAGTTTAGGAAGTAGTGAGGATTTTCATGTGGAATATACCGAAATGACTTTCCCCTTTTACTGGCTAAAAGTTTGTGAAAATTCTTCACGCTTTGGAGTACACAAAATGGCAAAGGAAGTCTGTGGCTCCTACATAGATGACAATCTATTGTTAATATTATTTGTCCCAACTGTGAGTCAATGTACATTGGCAAGAATAAGCAAATGCAGTGATCCTGGCACATTGACTTTATGTGAGGATGTGAAATTGTCTCCCAAACAGATGACCAGCTGTTTCATATTATTCTGTGAATTACAGTAATTTTGTTAATTAGGACAAAATACTCTGATTTTTTTTTTCTTGGCAAAACTTCTAAATGGCTGATACCCTCTGACCTCGGAAGAAAGCTCTTTCTCTTATCTGCAGATAACCCAGAGAGTGATTAATTAAGCCCAATAAATACAGTCATTTCTAAAATGGCTATCAAGACAGCTCATTAATGAAACTGTTGAAAGAATAGAGCTATTTTCCTTCCTGCCTCCCCATCAAAGCAGCAGGATATGGTGGAAGATGTGTCATCCCTGGGGTTTCAGTGCTATGCAAAGTGTGGGTGTGCTGTAGGATCCATTCTGGATCTGCACTTGAGGCCAGATCTCTCTGGGGAGGTTTCTCCGTACAGCAAGTGTTATCTGTGCAGTGAGGCTGTTGAATTCAGCTTTAGTTGCAAAGAGCTCTGTCAACACCTTGGATCTTTTATTCTCATCTCACTATTTAGCCTTGACAAATTCTTAGTTCGAATAGCAGGGCTCATCTTGTCACAGCCTGTGTTTCTTTGTCCCTTGCCTCTAGTGACCTTGGAGAAGCCATTGAACTTCCTAGAGACTGTTTGTCTATGTGTAAAAGCTGCAAAAACTTTGTGCACAGCCTATCAGAGGCACACAATGCTTTGTAAACTTTCACTTATTTATTCATTTTTTTTTTGTTGCTGAGGGTTGAACCCAGACCCTTTCTAAGCATACTCTCCACCCCTGAGCTCCATTCCCAGCCTTTGCTTTGTGAATTTTAAGACACTAAATGGATTGTGGTTGTTGGCAGATCTGACCTTGTTGTTCAGTGCTAGTGTTAGAAGCAACTGCCCTTCAATTGTGTCTGTGTCTTGTCCTTGGTGATAGGTAGAAAATACATATAGCTATCAATGTGAGAAAAAGATGTAAATTTGAATTATTTGTATGCCAGAGAAGGCTGCCGCGATGGGTTTCTAAATTCAGATTTCTCAAGATGAATTGAAGCTAATGGATGTGAACCTTATTGCTACATCTCAATTTAAATTCAGTCATCAAGTGCCTAATTTCTAAAAGTTTATTTGCACATTTCCAATAGAATGCTATTTGGAAAGTCAGGAGGCAGAACTGAATTTATTTCCTTTGAGGTAAAACCTCCTACTTTGGGATTTCAGGTGGTACATTTATTATCACAATGGCTGACCATTCCCCACATGTGGAAAGTATAGCAATTCCAATAATTTTACCCCAGGGTCTTTGATTTACAGTTTCATTTTTTTTGACTTGTGGAAGTCATACCCTTATGTATTCATACTGACATTTGGTAGCAATTCTAGTGTGGTCCTGCTGAGTATTTACAACATACAGAGCATCCTGGGAGCCACAGTCACCACCCTGTTGCCAGGCACATTTGCTCATCTGACTTTGAATTATAGCTCACATTTGCCAAAGAAAAAATGAGCCATCTTTGTGGGGAGGTGACCACAGAATGATCTGTAAAGAAGCCTTTTACATGTGTTGAAATTCATTGCCTTATATTTGAGAATGTCAGAGTGAGAGTTATAAAGAGATTCCTAAAAATAATTTCATAAAACAGTATTCATGAATTGGTTTCTCCAGATTTTTCAGCTATGATACCTGGCCCAGAATTAATATAATGAATAATATATATATATTTTTTTACTGGTTTGAGATACCTGACATGCATCATAACTCATTTTTGTAAAACCTCTGTAAAGTAGATGTTATATTTCCATTTTATTGGATTAGCAAATTGAGGCTGGCGTGCGTTAAGTAAAATTACCAAAGTTGAAATTAATTTATCTATCAGAAATGATTCATAGTAAAGTCTGTCTAATATCAAAGCCAGATGCCAGACCCAGAGCCTCTCACCAAAGCATACTAGTGTCATCTTGGGTCTCAGGAACGAATTGAAGGTGACTAAGAGAATTAATAGAGGCATTCTCATAATGCCTGAAAATAGCAAAGGGTGGATTTAAGGCTTCCTATTAAGGTTATTGAATACAACAGATTCCTAATCAGGAAGACTCATCAGACTCACTGTGAAAGAGACACATCCTAAAATGTGTCTTTGTGAATATCCAGGACATTTTCAGAGGGTGGCAATCTTAAATGTCCTGCTGTGAACCTAATGGAGTCCAAATACAAATTGAAAACAAAAAAGCATGCAGCATATTTAAAAGCCAAATTAAAGCAGCCAGGAGATTGGCAGATGTGAGTCTTGAATCTGGGATTCAGGAGGGCTTCACCCCTTGCCAAAGTTAAGCCTTAACAACTTCTAGTGGCTCCCAGCGCTGAATAAAAAAGTCTATGATTTAACACCAAGATGAGAATTCACTTTTGAAACATTATTACCCAAGGTCAGGTTGACCTAAATAGTAATTTGGTGAGTGATCTGTAATCGACTACTCACAATTTGGTAGTTCACTGAGGAGAAAAGCAAACTACATAAGAAAAGGTTTGTTTTGATTCTTGATTTTCTCACTTTGCTGCTGAGGGGCATTTTTAAAAGGCCAATGTTTCCTTCCCCTCTGGGTTGGAAATTGACATTTGAATATACACTTCATGTGGTGCCTGCAAAACAGAGCTAAACAAGGGAGGCTTGGGGTACAAGGTGGCCACTTTGTATCTTTTATTCATCAAGGCTGGTTCTAGCCCATTTCCAGATTGTGAAGCTCCCAGGTGCCCTGATCCATGGGCAGTTTTTCTGTTTCTTGCTTCAATCAATCCTCCAGAAGCTCCAGAAATATCTACATAAAACCAAGCTCAAATTCTGGCTTAAAAACGTGCCCTATCTCACATCTCGGCAAGCATTTAGGTCCTTTAGGATGGCACAAAAGTCCCTCATAGTTCCAGCCTCCAGGTCCCCTTTACCATCACATCTTGCTCTTCCTGGTGGCGTATCCCATAATCTCAAGTGTCCTCTATATGTACTCTTTCTTGCCTTTGCTTTTTGTGACATGCCTTTCTTTTCTACCATCACCTGGTAAAATCCATTCTTTGTGACCCAGTTGGAACATCATCATGTTTTTGTGAGTAACCACTGCACTACCCCAAATAGTTATTTGTGTACTATTCACTGTAGAGCCTTCACTAGACCACAGACCCCCAAGACACTTATCAATGCTTAGCTCACTGCTTAGTATTTAGTGGTACTTAATTTTAATTCTTTTTAATTAATGAAGTCCAAATGAAAGGGTTTAGACAAAGTATGGGGAAGTAGGACCTGATTGTCCCAACCAGGTAGGACTATGATTGTCCCAATCCTAACTTTCATGTCTCAATAACTGCTGAAGGTCAATTCAGTTCTAAGCACATGTCTTCCAGTGCTTCATATTCTTCAAAGTCTTTGAGGCAATAAGGTTTGCTGTAGGTTGAAAGTGTAGGTTCTTATGACTCTCTCAAAAACAACATTACAACAATTCAGCTTGAAGATCTTAATTGGCTTATTTATGATCCTGTAATCTGGCATCTCTTCATTCCATAAAATAAAATTAATGTTCCAATGAGCTGAGCTGAGAATTTTGATTTAACAGACAGAAAAAGGCTGAAGGAAGTGGAAACAAAAAAGCAGAAGCAGATTGGTCACTTGAAAGTTACTTTCCTTATGAGGCTGAGACAGGGAGACAGAAGAATAGAAAAATAATTGGGTAACATCAGGTTACCTTTTTTTGTGTGTGTAAGGATTAAGGCAGAGGGAATTTTATTACCTTGCCGATTGAAACTGGCCTTTTTGGGAAATTTGGCTGTTATCTTTCTAATCCTGATTTCTGGGAAGTTCAGATAAACAGCTTAGCTTCAGCTTGGTGATGTAGAACTTTAGCATGAGTGAGTCCATTTTGATTTTTTAGCTTAATCTGTTGGGGCCTGATGTGGGTGCTTAGTTCAAAACAATGATCTCCCACAATTTTTATTTAACAACACCATTTCTTCTATGACTAGTTTTAGATATTCAGGAAAAACTCCTTAGTCAGAGGCAGCTTCTCCTAAGGTGTCCACACAACCCTATCTACATATCTGCTAGGGTGTACTTTCTGCAATGACTGAGAATTGAAATATCTGCATTCATATAACTTAACTCTCCAGATTAAAAACTAATATCTTGATGTGATATCATGGCTTAACTATTTTAACAGGAATATTTTGCCCAGGAAGTTAAGTTTGCAAAACAATCAATCATACAATATTTGCCTTAGAAATTTCCTGTAAACTAATTTCTACAGGAAATGATCTTGTTCCTCTGGGAAAATAAATGTTCTTTCAAGACTACTCAGAAAAACTAGTGCTTTTAAAGCAATACTTGACTTGTCTAGACTGGCTTAAAATGTTCATCTCCTTGGTTTCCTTTGTCCAAAATCATGAACAACACTCATTTATAGTCGTTTCTCTATATTGAAAGGTCCTCCCTAAGGCCACACCTTACACATACACCTTACACATACACCCTAAGGCCACACCTACACATACACCCTGTTAATATCCTCTACCCATGACTTCCTTCTGAGATATTCTAAGGGTCTGGCAGCTGGCATTCTCTCTCTCTGCAGCAGGTCTGGTAAACTTATCCTTGCTTCATGGACAACTCATTCTGATGGTCTTTCTGGGGAGCCAGCAGTGGTTATAGCTTTGACAAAGTCAGATATGGAGAATGAAAGATTTTTTTGGAGAACACTTGGGGTCTAAAGCTCCAGTTTTCACTCTGATCTGTAGTTCCCATAGGCAAATCATTTGCTCTCATTTTCATCATATGAATAATGAGGGGTTTGAAATGAACCACCTTGCTCTCCATATGTTATTATGTTTAGGTTAACACTCTCTGTTTTCCAGACTTTTTTTTTTCTGGAAAGTCAATGTAATAGCCAGTGCAGTGGGAAAGAAAGAATTATTTTTATTAGCTGTTACTAATTTCAGCATCCAGTAGAATGTTTCTCATATTCCTTGACATTTTTGAGGAATGAGACAGATCTTAAATGACATTTCTAAGTAAATGAATTAAGGTTATTGCTATGGTCATGTGTTAGAAAATTAGTCCCAGGACACCTTTAAGGAATAATAGGTAATGAGGGCAGATTAATGTCATTACGTTGGTAAGGGGCTCCTTGTAAAGAACAGGTTCAGCCCTGTCCCCTTTTGCCTAAGTGATGCCTTCTGCCTTGTTATTAGTCAACAAGAAGAACCTCACAGGCAGGATAGGCCCTCTTGAGCTTAGATTTACCAACCTCCATGGGCCAAATAAATTTCTCTTTATTATAAATCATCCAGCCTCTGGTATCATTTTATAGCTACACAAAATGGATTAAAACATTTACCCTACTATAAAAATCTTTTGAAATATTAACCATTTTAAATAATGACCTTTTAAAATTCTTTTTTTAAAAAAATATATTTTTAGTTGTAAGTGAACACAATACTTTTATTTTATTTTTATGTGGTGCTAAGGATAGAACCCAGTGCCTCATGCATGGCAGGTGAGTGCTCTAACACTGAGCCACATCCTAGCCCCTATTGTCTTTCATAACAATCTTTATAAGAATACAATTCTCTGCCTCCAAAAGCTGAAGACATTGATTCTTTTTTAAAGCACTGTGGCATAGAACATTGGGTAAACCTAAGGGCGTGTTGCTTACATTAAAGGAGACAATGCAATATTTTCAGCATTACCTGTTTTTAATAATGAAAAAATGTTAAATTCTCACATTAAGGGATTCATTAAATATGTCTTGGATGGATATATATATATATATATATATATATATATATATATATATGTGTGTGTGTGTGTGTGTGTGTGTGTGTGTGTGTGTTTGTATGTTAGAATATGTAATAGTTAATAGAAATTATGTGGTAGGTAAAGAGTGAGAATAGAAAAATGCCATGTGTCATTCCGACTCGGCTATGGCTCTGAGCAATTCACTATATGCTTAGTACACAGAACACAATCCCATTTTTATAAAAAAGGGTACAAAAGTTATTGCAATGTTAGATAACATTAGGTGTGGCTTTCTGTGGAGGTGATTTGAACATTTCTTCTTTGTACTTTTCTATATTTTCATCTTTTCAACAACAATGCATTATTTTTATAATAAGGAATTAGCAAACATGTTGAAATGGATTGACCAAGTCAGGTGAGAGGTCCTCAAGGAAGGCAGATTCACTAGCTTTGAACAAAAAGAGTGAAGGTAGTCGAAATTCCAATAGTTAAGGAGGTGATAGCCATGGCTGCAGGAGGAGGAGAGCCATGTTGGAGCCACAGATTCTTTCCAGCTCAGGAGGGCTAGGATTCAGAGATAGGGCTAGGGACATAAAGGTTTAAATATGTGAGTGGAGGCAAAGTTTGTTCAGCATTGCTGACTTGTGTGACAGAGTGCTGTCATTGTGTATTAAAGGGATTCTTCTGAGCAGCTCATATAATACCATGCTCCCTGGAGCAGACTAAGACAATCATTTTTGAAACTGATTGTTTTCTGAATTTTAGTTATCATGCCATATGTTTTCCATCTATTCTCCCTTAATCTCTTTGCCTCTTTTTTCATAATTATGTTCATGGACCCACTCTTGTTTTTGAGACCAGTGACCTTTTGGAATTTTATTTATTCACGCAATTGTCTACCTGCATTGCCAACATTCTAAACTCACTCTTATGATAAGGAAAAAGTTAGAAACATTTCCCAAGTCCAATCAGTTCTGCCCAAATCCCATACAATCTCATGTTTGCAATGAGGTCTTTCACATTTATCTCTGTCAGCCTTTCTCCCTACCACCTTTGACTGTTGCTCACCACATCTGCAGGCTGAGAGAAAAAAAAAATTGTCTATTGAAAATGCTGTATTTCCTCCCAAACCACCTGAGAGATACTCTTGAAACTCTGCTTGTGACATGATGTAAGATTTCTTGAGAAGATAAACTTAAGAAAATTAAAGTTTTGAGTGAAAATTATATAAGTTTTTAGAAATGTGTTTATAGTTGCTAAAATAAAATGGCACTCCAGTTTAACTTTTATAGAGAGCTTCCGACGTATTAAGCTTTAAGTACTTTACAGATTATCTCACGTAACCCTTGAAAGGAATCTTGGAGGTAGGGCCTGTTTTGTTCTCTGCATCTTATGTGTTGAAGGGAAGTCATAAACATTTAAAAAACTTTTAAATGTTAAGTTTACTTGGTGTGTAAATAGTGAAAACAAAATTTGAATTTAGGTTGTGTACCATTTAAATCATACTTTGGATTTTATATTGTTACTATTAAACAAAGAGGCCAATAGTGACATAAAACGTGTTACATAAACTGCTATGGATATGGCACCATTAACTTTCAGTTGCTAATCCTTTGATCACTGGGAACATCTGATTATACTTGTATAATATTATATTTGTATGTCTTTGGTTGCAGATGTTATAGATATTAACTAAGTTTTTTTGGTATTTGTTCCTCTATTTATATTCATGTGTATCTGAATGTCTATAATTTTAAAAAGAAGAAAAAAGAAAGCAAAAGCAGAAGTAAAACAACAAAATTAAGAAAGCAAGTTTCCTCCTCCTGAGAAGCAGAGGCATCTTGGGTTCTTAAAAGAAAATTGCTTCCAGTAATTTTTCTTTTACCATATGGTATATCTTGGGTTTTACCTATACTTATGCTGCAATGGCAATGGTTGTATGTAATTCCCTGTCCAATCCCTCTGTAGGTATTTTTCACCTAGTTCTCAAAATGGCTGTACACAGTTTAATTCTATTATTATCCCATTTTAGAAATGATAAAACTGAGTTACATCCATGTAGTAACTCGGATAAGGACACATGTCTAGAAGGAGGTTTCTGAGCAGTGAATAAACCTGTGAGTTTACCAGTTTTCTCCTGAAATATCACCACAATTATGAGAAATAAATTGTAAAGGGTATATGCCAAAAGGGTCAAAGATATCACAAAAAAAACCAGTAATATTTGAAGTCATGTAAGAATAAGAACACATCAAGATCTGAGTTAGCAACTGGGGAAGCCTAGCAGCAAGCCAACTTGATTTTATAGCCCAGTTTTTAGGAATAGGAGGAAACAAACACTTGCAAAACTAGAGACAAGAAGTGGAGGCTGAATGAGGATATTTTGGAATGAGGTCTAATAGATGTTTTGACCCCAGTTACCCTTCTTCTACTTAGAGGAGACTGGAAATTGCCCCTCTCTAACCTTGGAAGAACATGGCAGTTTTATTCACTGCAAGGGATCAGTCAGGAATTCTGGACAGGGGTCCCTGGGTACTACTGAAAGCAGAGTTGATGCTCTGGAACTTGAGAGCATTAAATAAAAATCTGAAATCTATAGGAAACAATGTGATGGTCCCAGAAAAACGTCAGCATCCAGGTTTATAAAGAACCTAACTCTCTCCTACCTGCCTGTAGAAGACTGGAAAAGTCCTCTCTTGAGAAATTGATCAATCAATCAACAGGAAAATCCTGGAAATACTGACATCTAGTTACCCACCAAATGGTCAAGATTGAGTCTTTCTTTGGTAGGTGCATCCAATGCACATAGACAGTTCTTCAAATGAGTTTTTCACTCTCACCCACAAATGTAATTAGACAGCCAACAATATCAGGGTAATTTCAAAAAACTTTTAAGTTTAAAATAGATTTAAGAATTAAATAGAAAATAAAACATGACAAGTGAATCAAATTTGAAGTATACACAAAACTTATAGGAAGTGGGAAACTTGAAAAACCCTAGAAAGTACTCAGAGAGGTAAGAGAAAATACAACAAATTTATCACAAGAACAAGAGGCTCCTAAAAATTTCAGAGAGCAGTAGCAGCACCAACAACAAAATCTCCCCTGGAAGTTAAAATGCATTAGCAACAAAAAATTAAATATAAGAGGTGAAGAATAGAGTTAAAGATATAATGTTGTCTCCTAAAATTAGAACTGAAAGACAAAGAGATGTATATAAGAGGGAAGAAGAGATAAAAAAACAATTAAAGCATCAATTCTGGAGATTCAACATTCAAATAGTAGAATTTCCAAAAAGAAAGCACAGAGAAAATCAAAAGCAACTCACTTTAAAGAAATGTATCAATTTATTGCCCAAATGAAAATACCTCAATGTCCAGCATAATGGATGAAAATGAATCTATACCAAGAAACAAGTGGTGAAATTTTGGAGTGATGGAGACAGAAATATTGTAAAAATGTCTAAATCCACACACAGTCATATTCTTGCTAACCCACATACAGGTACTTTCACAGAATCAGATTCCCATTACATTGGAAACTAATGGAAATATGTCCTGGATACAGTGAGAGATGAGTCAACATCCTAAAAGAAGATTTCCAAATTGTAATTTTATACCTCATTTGATATTCAACAAAGAATTGGACATGAAAGCTATATCTAGTTGTGTACATCTCCAAGATTTTGGCTTTTATTTCTTTTCAACAAGTTACTAAAAACTCTGTTCCACTACACTATTGAAGGTTATAAGCAACAATGAAGAATGCATAGGTTCCAAAAAATATTAAGGATTTTAGTTGTCTTTTCAGGCTGCCATAACTAATTACCATGTACTGGGTGACTAAACAAAAAATTTAATTTTTCATAGTTCTGGAAGTTTGAAGTTCCAGAAAAAAGATCCAGCAAAGTCAATTTTAATGAAGGCTCTCTTCCTGGTTGGCCTGGTGTTAAAAGTGTTAACTGTTGTCGTGTTCTCACTGGATAGCTGCCTTTTTGTTATGTCCTCATAGGGCCTTTTCTCAGAGTATGTGCATGCAGAGAAAGAGTGAATACCCTGATGCTCTTTTTGATAAGGACACTAATTTGACAGGATCAGGGCCCCATCCCTGTGACCTCACTACACCTTGATTACTTCATTATTCCAATTTCATCATTGCACAAACGTCATAGAGTGTATTTATTTACACAAACCTAGGTGGGATTTTTTTTTTTCTGTTCCTGATATTCAATCTAGGTCATTTGATGTTCCTCTGTATCTGATATAGGATCTGTGTAAATTTTTGACAGTCTTGTTGCTTTCAGTGAAACAAATCATATAACAACTTCTGCCACTTTACTTTTATTTTTTAGATTGTAGCCATGGTGAAATGAGACATGCTTGTCTGGTGAGCAGTAACCTTCACTGATTGTCAACCTTCATGGTCTTTTATCACTTACAATTTTGATTCCAGGTCCAAAAATCTAATGTGTTCTTACTGACAACATCAGCAATGGACTTAACACTAAAGGACCATGATACAAAACACCAGATTCCATCAATGATAGAGAAAATAATGTAATCAGGACTTGGTAAACATGAGAGGTGTGAGGCTGTCACTGGCCACTATCCTATATGTAGCCTGTCATTGGTGGAAATATCATTATTCAGTATATGACTGTCTAACTGCTCTGGAGATTAGAGCTTCAGCATATGAATTTAGGGGACACATTCAGTCCACAACATTCTGCTCCTAGCTCCTCCTCCCTCACAATTCATGTCCTTGCATGTGAAATACATTAATTCTGTTCCAGTGGCTCCTTTCCAGTCCTGTCCCTTATTCTAGCATCAACTCTAAAGTCTAAAGTTCAAAGTCAGTTAAGTAGAGTTGGACTCTAGGTGCAATTCTTGAGGAAGACTTCTTCTGTAGCTGTAAGCATATGAAACCAGACATGTACGTGCTTCCAAAACAATGGTGTGACAGGCAGAAGACAGGCATTTTAATTCCAGACGGGAGAAATGACAGAAGAAGAAAAAAAGTGTCAGGTCTCAAACAAATGAAAAATTAGTAAGAAAAATCTCATTAGAAATTAAGCCTCAAGGCTTGGTTTGTTACTCTACCCTCCTCCTTGGATGACAGCATTGTCTTCATTGCTCTGTGGGTTAGCCCTGCCCTTTTGGCTTAGTGGTGTGAGGTTCCATATGATGGTATCCTAAACGATAAATACCCTACTCTGATATTAAATGAGAGCAACCCTACCCTCTGGGTTTGGGTGGGAGTGGCATCCCTGAGAATCTTTGACTGACATTTTGGTTCATTCTTCCCTTCCCTTGGTAATGCCCGTTCATAGCAGTGTAGTTCATTCTCCTATCCTGTCTAATCCCCAAAGTCTGAAAGGTTTTGTTCCCTCTTTCTCAGTTTATCTGCCTACTATAATTCCAGTGGGCACTGTTTCTGCTGGCATTACCTGTCTCTGTTTCTGGCTTTCTGCTGAAGTGGTTGATTCAACTTGTGGTTGATTAAATATGTGGCTCACACTCATTAATCTCTTTATCAAGTGGTAATTCAGCTACATCCTTAGTGTTCTTTCTCTTTCAATGTGGACAGGCTGAGAATTTTCCAAATCTTCAAGTTCTGTTTCCTTCTTGCTTAACAATCCTTCTAATTTCTCTCTCTCCTATTGCATTTTACCTGAAGTGGTATGGAGATATCAAACAGCTCTTTCAACACTTTGGTTAGAAATCTCCTCAGCCTAATATCCAGTATCAATTCCACTTCCCACAAACACTAGAACAATAATACAATTCAGACAACTTCCTTGCTACTTTTAAACAAGGACTGGCTTTCATTTAATTTCTCATATGCTTATATTTCTTATTTCCATCTGAGATGAATCAGAAAGGACTTTGACATTAACGTTCTGATGAACATTCTGCCATGATTATTTATGCATGTTGGAAGATGATAGAATTTTTGTCTCTAGCTGCTATATTTTCCTCCTGAGCTCTATGTTTTCACAAACAGACTTTTCAGGACAATCTCTTTCTAGAATGCAACTCAGAATCCTTCTGGCCTCTACTTGTCACTCAGTTCCAAATCCATGTTTTTAGTTATTTGATACAGAAGTACTTGGCTCTTCTTTTAAAATATACTTGGGCTGATTTATTAGTCTGCTTGGGCTGCAATAACAAATACCATAGACTGGATAACACAGACAAAATAAATTCATTTTCTAACAATTTGGATGCTGGAAGTCTCAGGTCAAGGTCATGGAAGGTCAATTTCTGGTGAAAGCTCTCTTCCTGGCTTGTAGATGCATGTTTTCTTATTATGTCCACATATGGACTTTTCTCAGCCTATGGGGTTGGTAGGGAGAGGGAGAGAGGAAAAGGGAGGAGAGGAAGAGGTATGTGGAAAAGAAGAAAGAGGAAGAGAGAGAGAGAAAAAAACCGCATACTCTCCTGTCTTATTATAAGGACACTAAGCCTGTTGGATGGGGGCCCATCCTAATGACCTCATTTAAGTTAAATTTGCTTCCTTACCCCAAATACAGCCACACTGGGGGTTAAGGTTCAACATGTGAATTTTATGTGGGGTGAAGGACAGAAACATTGACTCCATTAAAGGCATTCTGAAAAGGAGAGAGGTGAAGGAAATCTTCAAGGCAAGGTGAAAGAAGTCAAAGTGCTTTACCACATATGGGATCTGATGTGGTGGAGGATGGGACTTATTCTTGAGTGTGAGATTTTTGGGACACCTTAATGGTATATGCAAAAACTAAGAACTTCCCTCTCTACAGAGAGTGAAAAAGAGAAAGTGGAATGGAGTGGTTTGGGAGAGGGGATTCCCAACCTTAAGGAAAACACAAAGTTGTACCAGAATAAGTGTAATCACACTTCATAGTTCAACTGTGAGCAGTGATTAATTCACAGAAAAGTATACATATATAGCTAAATCACAGCTTTTCATATAACTGTATTGGGAGAATCATCAAAGGTAGACTATACCCGTGTTTTTAGGGTGGAATATTAGAGTTTTAAATCTTCATCTTCTCAGTAGAATCGGATAACAATACCTGAAGTAGAAACAACACAAAATGTAATATATGCATAAGAAAACCCCAGAGATATGTTTGCAACAACAAATAAATATAAGGCTCAGTTTAAGGAATCGAAGTGGTTACCATTGGACCTCAATTATAAAAAGCAAAAATCTACTTGACTCATAAATATATATATATATATATATATATATATATATATATATATACACACACACACACACACACACACATGGGTATATACCTACGTATGTATGTGTGTATATAAGTGTGTGTATGTGTATGCTAAAAATAAATGGATGCCTTGGTAGTCTCTTTAGGGTTTGTCACTGACAAACAGATAATTTGACTTCCTCCTTTCCTACTTGTATACATTTTATTTATATCTCTTGCCTGATTGCTCCTGCTAAAGTTTCCAGTACTATATTGAATAAGAGTGGTAAGAGTATGCATCCTTGTCTTGTTCCTAATTTTAGAGAAAATGCTTAGTTTTCCCCCACTCAGTATGATGTTGTCTATGGGTTTGTTATACATAATCTCTATCATGTTAAGAACCTTCTATACTTAGTATATTCAAGGTTTTTAAATATGAAGGGATATCAAATTTTATCAAAGACTTTTTCTGCACCTATTAAGATGATCATGTGACTTTTATTCTTGATTTTGATAATGCGGTGAATTACATTTATTGATTCACATGTATTGAACCAGTCTTGCCTCCCCGGAATGAAACCAATTTGATCATGGTGAATGATTTTTTAAAATGTGATATTAAATTCATTTAGCAAGTATTTTATTGAGGATTTTTATATCTATGTCATCAAGGATATTAGTCTATAGATTTATTTTTTTATTGCATCCTTATCAGGTTTTCAGAACAGGGTAATATTGACTTCATAGAATGAGTTCAGAAGAGTTCTTTCCCTTTCTATATATTCAGTAGTTTGAGGAGCATTGATATTAGTTCTTCTCTAAAAGTCTGGTAAAATTTATTAGTGAATTCCTTCAGTTCTGGTCTTGCCTTTGTTGGGAGAGATTTTATTGTTGCTTCATTCTCATTGCTTGTTATTGATCAATCTAGCTTTTAGAAAATATACTCTTGGTCTAATTTTGGTGACTCATATGTGTCTAGAAAAGTGTTTATTTCTTCTAGATTTTCAATTTTTTGGAATATAATTTTTCAAAATATTCTATAATGGTCCTCTGTATTTCAGTGGTATCTTTTGTAATATCCTGTTTTTCATGCTTAGTTTTATTAATTTAATTGGGTCTTCTCTCTCTTTCTTTTGGTTATTTTTGCTAAAGCTTGTCAATTTTGTTTATATTTTGAAAGAGCCAGATCTTTATTTCATTGATCCTCTGTATTGTTCTTTTATTCTCTATTTTATTTGTTTTGGCTCTGAACTTGATTCTTTCTTTCTACCTACTGATTTTGAGTTTGATTTGTTCTTGCTTTTCAAATATAAGGGGAAAAAAGATAATATTGAAATAGAAGCTGGACCATTAGGAAGGGGAAAAAATATTGGGGGAGGGTAGTGGGGGTAATAAAGGGTAATGGGGAAGATAGATATCATCAAAGTATATTAATGCATGTATGGAAATGCCACAAAGAAACCCACTTTTCTGTATAATTAGCATGCACTAATAATTATAATAATAAATGAATAAACAAATGATTAAAGAGGTAAGAGAAGTATCCCAAGGTAATCTACCAAAGGCCAAGACAGGAGCTCCAGCTAAGGTCAGCTTCTTTCCTATCTCCATTGTCTTTGCTCTAACCACTTTCCTATACTGCCTTCCAAGTTTGGTAATGTTGGTGCTGATCACTGGCATTGTGTTTCAAATTAACTCCCTTTTTAATTTCTAATTACCTTCATAAGATAGTAATTGTTTTTTCACATTGACTGGAATAGAAATTCTTGAAGATGGAAAGTTTGTAGAGAATTACAGCATTTTGCATTAGGAAACCAGTGGTTGAGGTCTTTAGTACCTCAACATAAATAATAGCCAGTGGATATCACATTTCCACCAGGCACATACTTCCGTCATATTAAGTGCATCCTGAATTTTTACTTATTAGTTTGGACTCCAGTGGCTGAGAAATCAGTTTTTGATGTTTGTAATCATAGAAGTAGTTTGTGCAGCTCTGACCCATTTTTTTGGGGAAACAAATCTAAGGTTAATATGTGACTATGCTTTGTCTTCCTTGTTCATTTAATTCCCTCTGGATTAGGGTGAGTCATCATGAAAAAGGAGTTTGATAAAGTTTCTCTAATTAAAAATTACCTTGAAGGCTCCTGCCCTTTCTCTGGGTTTGGTTAATTGAAGGTTTCTATCAAACGAATATGAAGGTTTTCTCATCGATATTTGAAACCTGCTGATATATTTGTGTACTCCGTGAATTGTGAATATCTTGGGGACCTTTACTATTTTCAGTTTGCCATTCTCATTAATATTTCACCAGTAAGGTGAAAAGGACAGGATGTACAATTCCGAAGTTAGGAGAAAGTTAGGACTGTGTGGTAGGCAGAGGAGAGAGAAGATGAGATGTATAATGGGGGAAGAAGGAAGTTTGGAAAGTAAGTGCAGAGGTGAAGTGAGAGGAGGAGAAAACTGAAACCTCAGAAGACATATGTAAGTAGTAACAATAAAACCAAAAATAGGGGGAAAAGTAATTTAAATCTAGTAAGATGAATAAAAAAAAGAGCTTCTTAGATTTTAGGTTCATGAAATATCATCTCTTATTATAGGACCAAAAGGCCATGATGTCTATGGTCAATGAAGAGAGTTGGTTTCATGTAAATATGTATGATTTTAACATTCTTTTTTTTCCTTTTTTTTTTAAAAAAAAAATTAGAGCTTTAGAGTTATACATAGTATATGGGTTTATTCCTACAAACTCATACATGATGGAATTTGATTTCAGTTCATGATTTCCCCCTTTTACTTTCCATACCTCCTCCCTCCTCCATTCTCCTTTTGATACTCTGCTAGACTTCATTTTGCTTGTGTATTTGTTTATATTTGATTAGTACCTTTTACTTACACATAAAGGAGAAATTACCTGTGGTGTATTTACACATGCACATAACATGATTTATTTATTTACTTATTCTAATTAGTTATATATGACATCAGAATGCATTTTGATTCATTTTAGACAATTGCAGCACAACTTTTCATTTATCTGCTTGTATATGATGTAGGGTTGCGCCATATGTACAGTCATATGTGTACCTAGGTAGGGTAATGATGTCCACCTTCATTCCACCATCTTTATTGCCCCCTTGCTCTCCCCTCCCCTACACCCCTTTGCCCAATCAAAATTTATCCATTTTCCCATGTTGTCTCCACCCCCATTATGGATCAGCATCCATTTATCAGAGAGAATATTCGGCTTTTGTTTTTTGGGGATTGGCATACTTTGTTTAGCATGATATTCTCCAACTCTATCCATTTACTGGCAAATGCCATAATTTTATTCTCTTTTAAAAAAGAGTATTATCTCATTGTGTATATACCACAGTTTCTTTATCCATTCATCTACTTAAGGGCATCTAGGTTGGTTTCACAGTTTAGCTATTATGAATTAAGCTGCTGTAAACAATGATGTGGGTGCATCACTGTAGTATGCTGATTTTAAGTCCTTTGGGTATAGACTGAGGAGAGGGATAGCTGGGTCAAATGGTGGTTCCATTCCAAGTTTCCTAAGGAGTCTCCATACTGCTTTCCAGATTGGCTGCACCAATTTGCAGTCCCACCAGCAATATGCCTTTTCCACCATATCCTTGCCAATATTTCTTGTTGTTTGTATTCTTGATAACAGACATTCTGATTGGCGTGAGATAAAATCTAGTTTTGATTTGCATTTCTCTAATTACTACAGATGTTGAACATTTTTTTCATATATTTGTTGATTGATTGTATATTTTCTTCTGAGAAGGGTCTGTTCAGCTCCTTAGGCCATATATTGATTGGGTTATTTGTTTTTTGGTGTTAAGTTTTTTGAATTCTTTATATATCCTGGAGATTAGTGCTCTACCTGATGTGCGTGTGGCAAAAATTTGCTCCCACAATGTAGGTTCTCTCTTCCCTTCATTTATTGTTTCTTTTGCTGGGAAGAAGCTTTTTAGTTTGAATCCATCCCATTTATTGATTCTTGATTTTATTTCTTGCGCTTTAGGAGTCTTGTTAAGGAAGTTGGGGCCTATTCCAATATGATGAAGATTTGGACCTACTTTTTCCTCTGTTAGTCGCAGAATCTCTGGCCTAATTTCTAGGTCCTTGATCCACTTCGAGTTGAGTTTTGTGCATGGTGAGAGATAGGGATTTAGTTTTATTTTGCTTCATATGGCTTTCTAGTTTCCTTTGATTTGAATCTCTGTGCCTTCTTCTATCCCAATAAATCTTAGATTTGGTCTTTTGATTCTATCCCATAATTCTTGGATGTTCTGTTCATGGTTTCTTACCGTCTTCACTGCGAGGTCAACTTTATTTTCAAGATTGTATACTTTGTCTTCATTATCTGATGTTCTGTCTTCCAAGTGAACTAGTCTGTTGGTGATGCTTTCTATTGAGTTTTAAAATTTGGTTTATTATTTCTTTCATTTCAAGGATTTCTGATTTTTTTTTTCGAATTTCTCTCTTTCTTGAAGCAATCTTTTTCTACCTGTATTTGCTCCCTTATCTCTTTGTTGGAGTGATCAATTTTTGCCTGTAATTGCTCTCTTATGTCATTCTTTAATTCACAGATCATTTTAATTAGGTACATTCTCAACTCTTTCTCTGACATTTCATCAACTGTGCTGTCAATAGATTCTATTATTGTAGTGTCTTGGTTTGTTTGGGGAACTTTCTTCTTTTGATTTTCATGCTGTCTATGTGTCTTCCTTTTTTGCAGTGCAGATCTGAGGTATTACAATTTCTACCCTATAATCTTGTAAGTATCCCTGCAGATTACCTGTACCTCCCCTTGGTGTTGGGCTTCTAGTCCCCTGCTGGTGTCCTGTGATGGATGCTACTGCCACTAAAGGTGGTGTTGGCCATAGCGGTGGTAACTCAAGCAGAGGGGGTGTCCCAAGATCGATGCAACCACTTGCAGAGATGGGGCTGAAAGGGTAGGCCTTATAATGCCTTTGGGCTGTCTGCTTGGAGATGCAGCTGCCTCTAGGCCCTGTCTGTTGTCACAAGGTTGAGGCTGCTATGTGGGGAGGGCTATGGCTGCAGGCCCCAAGATGGAGGTGGGCTAGGCCTGGGTCCCAGGTGGGTCAGTGGGGGGGGGTACTGGACTTCTTCGTGGGTCTGCTGGGTGGTTCTGGTCCTAACCTGGGCCTGGGCTCCCACATGGATTTGCAGAGGTGGTCCTAGGCCTGAGCCTGGGGTCTGGTGTGGGTCTGTAGGGGCAGTCCTGGGCCTGGGTCGGCCTGGCCCATCCTCCACATAACATGATTTTTAAAGAATTCATTCTGTGTGGCCTTTGCTTCCTCACCCCTCCACTCTGCCTCTTGATCTCCTTCTTCTACACTGCTGATCTTACCTATATCTTTATTATATACTATCCTTCCCCCTCCTTTCCTTTTATTTTGCTCTATTTTTTACATATGAGAGAAAACTTTCAACCTCTGAGTTCCTGAATCTGGCTTGTTTCACTTAGCATAATGTTCTCCGTTGCTGTCCATTAACTAGCAAATTTCATTCTTCTTTATGGCTGAGTAGAACTCCACTGTGTATACATATAGCACAACTTCTTAATCCATTCATCTATTGATGGACATAAGTGTTGATTCCATAATTTAGTTGATGTGGATTGTGCTGATAAAACATTGAAGTGGCTATATTGCTATGATATGGTGATTTTCATTCTTTTGGGAAGATACTGAGAAATGGGATGGCTTGATCATATGGTGGTTTCATCACTAGTTTTTGAGGAATTTCCATACTGCTTCCCAGAGAGGTACTGTTCTACAGTTCCACCAACAATATACAAGTGTGCCTTTTCCCCACACTCTTGCCAGCATTTATTATTTTCAACATTCTTTTATTTTTGTTAGTGCATTATTGCTATATATAACATTGAGGTTCATTTTGATTTAATCATACTTGCATGGAATATAATTTGTTCCACTTTAGTCCCCAGAACTTCCTCTTTTCCTCCATTCCTCCCTAGCCCTGTTCCCCTTCTTCTACCATACTGGTATTTCACCTAATTTTTTTAAAGGTTTTAAAATTAGTGCTTTATAGATATATATAAAGGTGAAATTCACTGTGGTATATTCACAGATGTATACAGCATAATTTGGTCAATTTCATTCTACTGTTCCTCTCTCTTCTCATACCTCCTTCTTACCCTCAATCCCCTTTCTCTTCTCCACATTTCCCTTCTATGTCAAGGGATTCCTCCCACCTTTCTCCTCCCCTCCCTTATTTTGGACTAGCTTCCACTTATGAGAGAAAACATTTGACCCTTGACTTTCTAAATCTGGCTTATTTCACTGAGCATGATGTTGTTAAGTTCCATCCATTTACTATCATTTACAGTTAAAACTCCAATCTCTATCTATTGTGTTTCATCTATTGACAGGCACCTGGGCTGGTTCCATAACTTGGCTACTGTGAATTGTGTTGCTATAAACATTGATGTTCCTGAATCACTAGAGTATGCTGAGTTTAGTTCTTTGGGATAAATACTGCAGGAGTGGGATAGCTAGGATTATGGTGTTTCCATTCCTAGACTTTTGATGAATCTACATGCTGACTTATAGTAATCATTAAGAATATAAATAATAATAAATGCTGGTGATGATGTGAAATAAAAAGTGTTTTTTCATACATTTTTAGTGAGTCTGCAAATTAGTCCAACCACTTTGAACATTCTTTTAAACTCTGTGTTGCAATCTGTTCCTTGGCTTCCGATTTCCACTGTAGATGGTTAAATCATTTATTACTGTTTGCTTGTTCATTTGTTCAGCACTTTCCTATGTGACAGCTCCTTTTCTTGGCTCTAAATGGTGCCATGTGACTGACTGAAGTACTCACCAAAGGTTCAAGGACATAGAGAGATAATTGTTATAACAAAACAGTCTCTGTTTTGGAAATTTAGCTGTACCACTGTGTACACAATGCTTAGAAACAGCCGGGAATATGTACTGTTGCAAAGCTGCATGGAAAATATTTTTGTTGGAGTAAGGACAAAGCCCCTCTAGCAAGGGAAACTCTGGGAAGTCCTCTAAACAATCTCAACAATCACAAAACCATATTTCTTTCTTGTCTCCCACAATTTTCATAGTCAGGAGAGTATGACTAGTTTACAGTTTTGCCTCATTTTTACATTTTTTTTCTTCAGAATTGTTTTAGGAAGAAATTCGAACTCAGTAAAGTTTAAAGAATTTAAAGCACTGTGTATAACACACCCACAAGTCCAGAACTTGGTTTCCTCAATTAACATTTTACCCCTGTGACTATCACATGTCCAACCTCCACATAGCCACCCATCTCTTGAGCTTCGTCCTCCCTCTCTATGCATAGAAGTCTGACTGGCATGTACTGTTTTCCTTCTTTGTCTACTATAATAACTCATTTACTTTCATTAAGTGATCATGGTACATTTTCTGCCTTTCATAGTGTAGGTTTTTCTTTTGGTTAATATTCCCCATTCATCATTGTCTTATTTGTTCTTGTATCTTATTAAACTCTACCTATTTTTTTCAATAAAAAGGAGACTTTGTGTTTTATTCTATTCCTTTCCTGTTTGTTTTCTGTTTATTAGTTTTTCATTTACCATTTTGTACTAGCAGAAGAATTAAGAGAACACCATTATTATGTTCTCCCTAAAAAAAAAAAAAACACTCACTCCATCAGATTTGCTTTGAATTTTATTCCAAATATAATTCGAACTGTCTTTCCATCCCACCTTTGTTGCTGCAGTAGCACTTGAAAGAAATGTTCCAGTATCTTTTGGCTTTGATTTGGTTCCTGAGGTAAAGTTAGCAGTCATTCAGATAGTTTCCCCCCTTATATAACATATCATTTATTTCTGAATGTTTTGGAGATTTTGTTCAATTCTTCGATATTCTACAGTTTGACCATATTGTATACATGTAGAGTTTTCCTTGTATTAATCCTGATTGGTATCGATGACGCTTTTTCAACTGGTAAATTTATATCTTGAATAACTTTAGGCAATTTTCACCTGCTAAAATGTTTTTTCTTCTTTCTCATTTCCTTTCCCCTTTTTATTCATAGGATTCCCATTATACATGTTTTAGATGCTTGAATATGTTTCCCACTTCCTGAAGCTTTATTTTTTTCCTGTTTGTGTTTTTCAGGTTGAAACTTTCTATGACTGGATCAATGAATCACCAAACATTTTTTCTATTGTCATCTTTATTCTGCTGCAACGCTCAGCTAGTATATTCAAAGGTATTTTTAAAATTTTTTTTTAACATTTATTTATTTATTTAGTTTAGTTTTCTTAGGTGGACACAATATATTTATTTTTATGTGGTGCTGAGGATCGAACCCAGTGCCTCACGCGTGCCAGACGAGCATGCTACCACTTGAGCCACATCCCCAACCCAGTATTTTTTTCTTTTTTTTTTTTGATAGTGTGTTTTTAGTTCTGATATTTCTACTTTTTTAAAAAATAATTTCCCTTTCTTTGCTGAGACCTTCTAACTTATGATTCACTGTGAGCATATTTTTCTGTTTTGGGCATCATTTTAATGTTTAAAATTATTGTCTACTAATTTCCTCATTGGATTCATCCTAGGATTTTGTTTTTGAGAAAAAATTATGTTCTTGTGCACATGTGAGATAATTGTGGATTGTATCCTAGAACTTGTGATGGCAAAGTTGTAGAATGTGATTTCTTTTATGGTCTTTGCGGGGGGGTGGAAATAAATATTCTTTTTGAATGGTCAAGCAATTGGCTAACACTGTAATACTTTCTCTTCCCGAGGGAGTAGGACTCAAAGATCTTTTTCTTTGGATTCTCTACTCCATTCATGCATAGATGGTTCACAGCCAGTCAGAGACATGGATAATCCACACATGTAACACAGAGCACTTCCTTTCTGCCTCCATCTTTTCTGAAATTCCTCCCTCCTCATTTTTCTATCAGTAGTTTCCTCAAACCCCATTTTCTTTCTTTCTTTCTTTTTTTTTTTTTTTTTTTTTGGTTAGCAACAATATGGCTTTTCCTTTCATTGAAGTTTTAGCTACCTTTTATGGCCCTTGAGCTAACCTTTAGGATAAAACCCTTAGAAACAGAAAATGCACTCTTTTCTTTTTTCTTTTTCCAAGTGTCAACTCCTTTCTAATATCTGCCAGCTCTTATTTGATTACTTCAGTTCAATAAAAAACCTTTTTTTCTCAAAGATAATGTAGCTGTATCAGCAGAGAATTTTCTCCAATATGGCTTAGTTGGCCGTATTATAAATGAAACTGTCCTATATGTACGTATATGGTGTTGCTTCATACATATGTATATGAAAACAACATATATTCTGGTTGTTCAATACTCTATAACAAATGTAAAGATATTGTACATATGTTTCTGTAGCTTGTTCTTTTTTGCTCTTTTCTCTGTGATTTATGCATGTTGATATACATACTTATTTATTCAATTTAATTGCCATTTATTAACTTACATGAATAGACCAACATTTATTTACTCCATTGAAGGGTATTTGGATTATTCATTTTCTTTTCTTTCTTTCTTTTTTGTTACATAAATACTGTATGTTTTTGTGTATATATATATATATACATATATATATTTATATATTATTTTAGGATTAGTACTAGAAATGGAAATATAATGTAAAAGGTACATGTACCTTCAACTTTGTTAGGTCACTCCAAGTTGGTTACAAAAATGATCACAACAATTTACTTCAGTATTCTTTCTCCATATTCTCTCCAACATGCTACCAGACTTTTTGAATTATTAACGAAGTCATCAGAGTTAAATGGTAGCTTATTGTTTTAATTTACTTTCTTGGAGTTTTAGTGTCTTTTCATGTTTATTAGCCCTTTGACTTTTTTCCTTCTGTTGAGCATCTATTAATATTATTTATTATTTGTACAACTTTTTTTTTTCAGAGATACACACAAGAGTTTATTTGTCAGCTCTGACAAATAAAGTCCTTCTCTCTATAGGAGAGAGGCTATTTGTACAACTTTTACTAGGTATTTAAAAATGTAATTTGTATAGTTATTTACATATTCTTCATACTAAATCTTTTGCATTACACACACATGTATATATATTTTAAATGTTTTACATCTTTTGTTTATTTTATTTTATTTTTTTATGTGGTACTAAGGATTGAACCCAGTGCTTCACACATGCTAGGCAAGCGCTCTGCCACAGAACTACAGCCCCAGCCCACACACATATATATTTAAACACTTTACATCTGCTTGTGGCTTATTAAAATTTTTTTCCTCATCTTTGTCTTTTACTGACAGGCATTTTAAACTTTAATATAGTCATATTTTCCAATCTTTTCTTTATGTTTTGTGCTTTTCATGTCTTATTTAAGAAATCTTTATCTCCTTGAAGTCATAAAGCTATTTCTTTTTCTCTTTACAGTTTGAATTTTTTTTTTTTTCATGTCTAGGAATTTTTTCTCAGTGAATTCTTTTTTTAAACTCTACACTGTGATTACTAGATATCTTTCTCCTGTCTGGATAATCAAATTTCCCTAGCATTTTTTCTCAACAATTCATCCTAATCCACTTGATTTATAATGTTACATTTGTCATATATCAATGTATTATATGTATAATGCTTCAGTTTGGGAACATTTTTTTCATGCTTTTTTTTCCCACTGAATTTAATTTTATGTAGGAATAAGACTTTATATTTATTAAGATTTGAAAGTTGGTGTTCCCCCCCCAAATTCATGCCAAAAAAATCCTCAATGCAATAGAATTAAAAGGTGGCGACTTGAGAAGGTGATAAGGCCATGAAGGCTTTGCTGTCATGGATGGAATTACTTCCTGATAAAAAGACTGGAGAGGCAAGCACGAAGTGAAGTTAGCCAATCCCCCCCAAAAACAAATGCTGAATATTTTCTTAGATATAAGGAGGCTGGTTCATAGTGGGATAGGGAGAGGGAGCATGGGAGAAATAGATGAACTCTAGATAGGGTAGAGGGGTGGGAGGGGAAGGGAGGGGGCATGGGGTACTTAATGATGGTGGAATGGGATGATCATTACTATCCGAAGTACATGTATGAAGACACAGATTGGTGTGAACATACTATGTATACAATCAGAGATATAAAAAATTGTGCTGTATATATGTAATAAGAATTGTAATGCATTCTGATGTTATATATAAATAAAATTAATTAATTAATTTTTAAAAAGACTGGAGAGAATGAAGGAGACCTTTTTGTCCTTCCACCTTCTGTCATAGGAGAGCATAGCAGAGCACCCTCACTAGACACTAAATCTGCCAATGATTTGACCTTGGATTTCTCAGCCTCCAGAAGAGTGAGAAGTAAATGTCTGTTGTTTATATATTATCCAGCCCGAGTTATTTGTTACAGTAGCATAGATTGACTAAGGCAGTGTCTTATAGGAATGTCCTTCATTCTTACGCTCTTTTTCTTTTCAAGATTGCCTTACTTAAATCATGGCTTTTTAATCCTCATAAATTTTAGCTGGTCAAATTCCAAAAATGACCTCACTGGATTTTGACTACAATTATAATTAATTTAGAGATGAATTGGGGGGAATAATTATATCTTCATTATATTTAATGTTCATATTGATTTTACATATGTCATCCATATCTACATCTATATCTGTCTTTTATCTATATCTATGTCCACCTATATTCTGTTTTCATCTGTGCCTATGTGTACACATACCTCTATAAATTTGATAGTGATAAGGATGTATCTATATTTATATAGGTTTTTATTTTTCACTCATAAGTAGTCCATAATTTTTAAATTAAATTTATAATCAACTAAAACTATTTGTTTTAAATACCTTGGGCTTACTGTTGCTATTATAAAAAGAGTTGCATTTTATAAGTTTATTATATTTTAACTTTTGCTTTGTATAAACCTGAGGTTTGTATGTTGATGTAATATATGCAGGCATCTTAAAGTATTTAAAAAAGTATTTTAAATAGATTAGTTATTGATTCTCATGTAGTGTAAGGAAAATAAAAAGGGAGACACAGAGACAAGGTGCAGAGGCAGGAAAGTGGCTGCTTGTTCAAGCGGCCACGTTTATTTATACCAATAGGTTACATTAGGTCATTAGTACCATAACTACATTATTGTTTAGAGTATCAGTAAGGTTGCTTATTTTGCAGTTATATTCCACAGTTACAATATGCAATGTCAGGAGCTTTGTGCAGCTCTTAAGAAAGTCCATTGTCAAAAGTTACTGTTAAACAGGCAGATCCATCCAGGAGCACCTGAGCTTGGTGAAACATTGTAGTTATCTATTATCTAGCAATCGAGTTCCTTTATTCCCAGGAGTTTTGTGCCTAAAATCAAGGCCAAAACGGATAAAACTCTTAACACAGAGCTTCTTCCTGAAGAACATTGCTGTAGCAGCCAGGCATCCAGTGTCTTTTACACAGAAGTTTCCCAGCAGCTAGGCAGTCTGTACCTTTGCACAGAAACTTCCTAGCCACCAAGCATGCCACAATCATGAAGTTTATCAGAGACCCCAATCCCAAACACAGAACTCCTACAATGTAGATGCTATATTATTTGCAAATAAATATATGTTGTTTACAAAACAGTTTGATTTATTTCTACTTGTTTTTCTTCTTATTTTGAAGATGTCTTTCTTATTGCATCGACTAGAATCTCCAGCATAATGTTGAATAGAAATGATGAGAATTTGATTCCTTTTCTTATTTTGTTTCTAAATGTGATGTATATAATGTTTTGTCATTAGTTATGGTGTTTCTTTGGGTTCCTTTTAACTACAATATACCAGGCTATGGAAATCCCTTTTATTTCCAACTTGCTGAAAGTATTTTAAATCATAAAAGATTCAGTTTTACTATTTTTGCATCATTTGAAATGAACATAAATTTTTCTTGTATATGTGGAGAATTATAAAAATTGATTTTTGATGTTGAAACATCTGTTTTCTTCAGAGAAGTGCTACTTAGTCAAGCAATTTTTAATACATTATGGAAAAATACAAATTCTTGGTATTTTACTTAGGACATTTACTTCGTTGTCCTTAAATTGACTGCCTTCTAGTTATGTCTTCTTGTACCATCCTTTTCTAAGTCTAGTATTAAACTCATAGTAGCCTAATAATGACTTGGGTATATTCCAGCCTTTAAAAAAAATATCTTATTTCAGTTTGTATAAGAAAGAAATAAACTTTTTCCTGATTTCTGTGTGTGTTTGTATGAGTGTTTAGGTGTATAGAGGTAAACTTTTAAATATTCTTTCTTTAATAATGACTAACTTCTTTTTGTCTGTTTCTTTCATCTTGGGTCAACTTTATTGATCCCAAGTATTGTAAACATTAGACATCAGACCAAGTTTTTAGATTTATTAGCAGTGTGTATGTGTGTCCATCATAGGAATTCAATTCCTGAAGTACCTCTGCTTCTCTGTTCTTTTTCTATTTGGCAACTCTTGTGTAAAGGATTCATCTATCGGTTGCTGCTGTGATTCTTGACTGTACCTCTGAGATGAGGATTGTTATCTCTGTTTTTCAGATGGAGAATAGAAGCAAAGACATGCTGATTGATTCTTTCATGGGCTCTTGTGGAAAGCTGCCCTGGATGAATACACCTGATGCAAAGGGTTCTGAATAATTATTGCATTCAGTCTGGCGTGGTAGTCCCAGATTGCAGTAACTTGGGCTTTACCCCAGCTCAGATAACAAGGTGTTGCTCCAGGACTAGGTGTCACCTGCTGGGGTTAAGTTACACTCACCTGTTCCTTTGTAATAATACCCCTTCTGCCTTTTTCAGATGGAATGTTCTAAGAAACATCCTCCTCCCAAATAAAAGCCCACTTCTGAATGCAGGTGTGCCTGCCTCCCTCCCCCTCTTTCTCCAGCCTCTAGTGACCCCCTTTATCTTGCCCCCCTTTTTGGGAAGCCTGAGGCCGGGGGAGCTGGAGAAAGCCGTCCTGAAGCTTATAAAAGGCATTCTGTGTCAGTGTGGTATTTTGCATCACCCCAAATTCACAGGAATGACTTTTGTTCAGCTGCCTGCACTGGATGGCCGGTTGGCAGCAGGCTCTCCACTGGTAAGAACCTACAGGTACAGGGGAACGTGCCACACTCTTTCTCACCTGGTGTTCTGGCACTCTTTCTCAGTGGGGCCATACTTTTGAGGGCAACCTCTCCCTCTTCAGTACTGTTTTCCTCTTTCATGATTCTCCTTCCTTTTGGCTTGCCTATTAATTGCATTTGAATGTTAAAAACCCTGTGCCTCCTTTATCTCATCATGAACTTTATTGGACTTGTCTGGAGTTGAATAAAGGGGTCTGCTTTATTCAGGCATTGGGTGAATCTGAAAAGTATTCATTAGTTTTGCATAGCACTGATGAGCTCACCTCTGACCAAAGGAAGCTTTGTAAACAAGGGGAATATCCAAGGCAATGCTGCTGTCTTATGCATTCAAATGAAGACATTCAATCCCAGCTCTCGCAGGAATCTTTAGACCTTGATGAGATTCTATTTGCATTAATGATGCTATGAAATTCAAATGTTTAGGCCAGTACCGGGGGTGTTAGAAGTGTAATGAGATGGATTAAAGAAAGAAACATTTAGTCTGATCAAGTAAATTTCTTAATGAGCTCTCTTAGACAGTGAAATTAGGAGAGAAAAATTAGTCTGGGCTGGACAAGTAAGAGTCCCCAGAGAAGGGGAACGAAGATCTTACTGAACTCAAGGATACATAATCCATCAAAATTTCTCATGTTAACGTTTTTTGCTCCTAAAATTACTAAATATGGTATTGTTTAAAAGTTCTCTCTAAACACAAGTGAAGCTGTTTAATTTATTAAAAACAGCAAGCATTTTTGAGTGGCTCATCACAGTTATGCACTTTATTACATAATTTAATTTTCATGATTGTGCCTTTCTATGTGAAAATTAAGCTTAATCGCGACTCATGCTTTCTTTTTAATTGCTTGTTTAATTGTCTTTCCAACTAGAATTTAAGATCCATGAAGTAGAAACAGGGCCTTTCTTACCCATCAGTGTGACACTGGTACTTGACAGTCTTTGACAAAGATGAATGTGTTAGTCAACTTTCCATAACTATAACAAAATACCTGCAATAATTAACTTACACATTAAAAAGGTTTATTTAGGCTCATAGTTCTGGATATTCCAATTCATGACTGATTGGCCCTGTTGCTTTGGGCCTGTGATGAGACAAGATATCATGGCAGAAGCATGTGATGGAAAAAAGCCACCTATATCATGAGCTAGGGAATGGAGAGAAGAAAGAAATGGCTAGAGTTCTCATCCGCCTTTTGGAGCATGCTTCCAATGAAATAAAAACCTCCTAAAAGTCTCCATCCCTCAAAGGTCTCCCTATCTCCAAATAGCCCCATCCTGGGGACAAATCCTTTGACACATGGACCTCTGAGGAACTTTCAAGATTCAAGTTGTAGCAACGAGACATTCAGAGACTGTAAAAATGTGTTCAATGAATGCAAATCTCATTTTAGGGCTCACTCTCTGCTCTCCTGAAATCTCTAACATTGCATACCTTGTACAACATTGCACTTTAAGTTATTATTTTATTCTTTTATATATTCAAATGCCTAGCATGGATAATAGTATATACTTAATTTATGGCTAAATTCTCTGTTCTTTTTTCTAATCTCTGATTTTTTTTTTGAAGGTAGATAGCCTCTTTGTATTTTTATTACTGGTCTTTAGCACTTGCCTATCCTATAAAACTCAGTGTCTGTGTTGCAGAGGAGAAAGGTAGGACCCAGGGATGTTAGAAAGATGATCTACTGTTATAATTTAGATATTAGGTGTCCCCCAAAAGCTCATGTGTAAGACAATGTGAGAAAGTTTAGAGATGAAATAATCAGCTTATGACAGGTCTTTAACTTAGTCAGTGCATTAATCTCCTAATAGGTAGCTAGGTGGTAACTGTAGGCAGGTATGGCTGGAGGAGATGGATTGATCATTGAGGATGTGATTTGAGGTATATATTTTATATGTGGTGAAGAGAGTCTCTTTCTCTCTCTGCTTCTTTGTTGCCATGTCCTGACCTGTTTTCATCTACCACACTCTTCTGCCATGATATTCTGCCAGACCTTGGGCCCTGAAGAATAGAGTTGGTTGTCTATGGACTCATACCTCTGACATTGTGAGCCCCCCTGCTGCAGGCTTCTCGGCCCCGGACCGAGCGAGCTGGCTGAGCTCCGCTCCTGCCGCTGCTGTCACCGAGCACCGCCTGCCGCACTCCTGCTGGGTGCTTCCCTACTGGGCTGTCAGTGCACGCCGGCTTGCAATCTTGCAACCCAGTTGGGCACAAAAACACAAGCCAGTCAAACTGAAACAAAGTTTTATTTTGTGAGAGGCCGTGTGTGTCCCCTAACAAGTGGGTCCATCCACGTGTCTCTACCGGTGCGGGGGGGGGGGGGGGCTCCACTTCCCCCGGAACACCCTCCTACCATCCTTTCCCATCCAATGGGAACTTTCCCATTACAAGAGTGACATGAGTAACCTGAGTCCCGTAACGGGCCCAGGTAAACAGCAGGAGTCCAATTACCATGTGAATGTAACTTAACATAATCATAATCTCAAATGCTGGCTGGCAGTCACTAAACCCAAAGGTGCCTGCATCAATATTTTTGCTGTGGCTCCTAGCACCCCCCAATAAATTTTTTCTCCTCTAATTGTTCTTGTCAGGTCTTTTAGGTCATGGCAGAAAAAAAAAAAAAAACTGACTAAAACATCCAGTGGGTACCAGAGCTAGAAAGGACTTATTCCTCCCTTATTCCCAAATTTTTGTTCAGCCTTTGGAAACCCAACCAGGATAGTGATGTTCCTTACTAGTCTCTGTGCTCAGATTCACACTGCAGTTTTACTAACATTATTTCAAATCCTGTGCCATTTTCAGGGGTCTATATTACTTTCTCTGAGATTTATGTTAACTGTTAGATTCCCTTATAAAGAAATAGTTCCCAAACTCTTCCTGAGTGTTTGAAGTGAATCTCACTCATCTCGAACTTCATGTCACCATTCATACCAATGGGCTGTAGCAAAGTGATAGAAGAAGTCATCTTTCTTTCATCATCTCGGGCTCTCCATGTTATGTCTCAAGGATTGGTGGATGTCATCTTTTATCACTGCAGCAAAGCACTTTGTCCCAAGGTATCCTGGCAGGCTGCTCTAATGATGGCAGGCATTAGCAAATTTCCCATCTCTTTAGACACTGGGGAAAGGAATGGCTAGGGTCTGTTACAGCCATTTAAAGGTGAATTTTGAATATTAAAAAAGAAAATAAAAAGGTCTACCTCAAAATTTAATCTTTCAGGAAAATGTACATTTCTCTTACATTTGAATAATTGCAACAGCTATCGAAATGTATTTGTTCTAAATTTTGTAGGTGCCCCCACAAAATGGCCCCTGGGTACACATTTAGAAAAGCAATGATATAAGGAAAGGTATCATAGATTTTCATGTGAGGCTACCATAGGAAAAGTCCTCATAAACATACACTCACCCACTGGCATTCACTTCAGTTTTGAATGTCATCCCTGTGCAGCTGACAGTGGCATTACTTTGCAAAGCAATCGTGAAGCAATGGGATAGAATGGCTATCTTCATCCTGGTTGTTTTTTTTCTCTGACTGGGCTAAGTTGCAAAGAATATCTGAGCAGGCTTTGATTGTACACAGTGGTTCTGAGCTGTGGCATCAGAACACCAGATTTGGGACCTTTCCTGAAACATGCATCCTGCTCTTGCGGCCTCCTGTTCCTCACCTTACAGTAAGGCAGGTGCATGGGAGGATACAGAATGAAGGAACGTTATGGCATGAATTGTGTCCCCTCCCGAGCTCATATGTTGAAATCCTATCTTGCCAGCATCTCAGAAGATAGTTTTTATAGATATATCGGGGTGAAATGAGGTCATTAGGGTGGACCTTAATTCAATATGACTGACGTCCTTAGAAGGGGAAATTTGGACACAGACGGGTCCAGAGGGAAAGAGAGAGGCCTACAACACATCCTTCTCTCATGCCCTCAGAAAGACCAACTCTGCCAGTGCCTGGGTTTCAGGATTTCAGGCTCCATATCTGTGAGACAATGCCTTCCTGTCCTTTAAGCCACCCAGTCTGGTGGCACTTTGTTAGGGCAGGCTGAGCAACCAATACAGGGAGGCGTTACAGATATCCCCTCCAATGCTGTTGAACGTTGGCTCACAGGTTTACTGCAGCCATCTCTTGCCTAATCCTCCCAACTCCTCACCTGCAGAGTGATGGTTGTGGTTGGCTGAGTTGTCACCACCTTGTCAGATGTATTGGTTTATCAGTTGCCCTGCAATACATTACCCTGACGCAGCAGAAAACAACCCACCTGAGGTATATCACAAGTTCTGTGGATCAGGCAGCTGGGAGTGGCTGACCTGCGTGTTTCTGGCTCAGGTTCTTGTGAGGCTGCAGTCAAACCTAACTTGGGCTGGGAAGACCCAACTCTGAGCTCTTGCCCGGGGGTGGGTGTTGCGACCTTATTTTCTATCCTTTGGGCTGCTCTCAACGTGGCTTCCTCTTAGGTCCAGATAGAATCCAGGCAAGCAAGGGAGTGCCTAGGACTGGAGCTGCTGGTGGTGTCTTCTACAGCCTAGGGTTTACATTCGGTACTCTCTCTTTGTGGGAGGGGACCCCATTAGATTTGTGTACCAGAAGGCGGGATCACGGGGACTCTCTTGGACTGGCTACCAAGACAGGCAAAACACATTTCCTCGTGGTAAAGCTCTATGTGATGCAAAATTTAGCACATTTTTGCTATTATTATAGGCCAGACTTCAGGTTCATTTGCCTCTGTTCCTGGTAAAACAGGATCAACCACCTTAATTACCAGGAATTTAAAATCTTCCCATAAAGACAATTCTAGGCTTCACCGGTGAATTCTATTTTCTATTTAACTAAAAATACATTCTTTCACAAACTCTTTCAGAAAATATAAGAGAAGACAGCATATACCTTATCCCAACTATTTCCTTCATTCTCCTTTCCAACTTTCAATTTTCATTCTTTCCATTTTGGGACCCTCCACGACCAGTTTGCATGGCACATTGTCTCTCTGGAGTTTGGCAGGTGATGGAGGAGTGTCTCTTACTTACAAGCTCATTCAAAACCTGGGCCATGATTTTGGGGAAACTTTGGAGGAAGTCTCCTGTGCAGGGCTTGTTACACTGCTCTCATCCTTTGAGTCCTTCCAAGTTGGGTGTTGGGTCTGTCCACAGGGCAGAGGTGATTTTTCCAGTGCTAGGGGCTCAGAGGCCCCTAGCAAAAACTTTCTGCATGACAGTAACTTCCTTGTCTTCTATGGACAATGGCCGGACACTCAGACTTTCTTTTCTCCATCTACTGGTACATACTAAATCCTTTTCTAAGTAAAACTTCTAAATATTTACTCCCGTGTGCTTCAAATTGATGGTAGAGGTGATGTATCAAGAAAATGATTTATCACTGATCTGGAATTTGGAAACTGTATTTTGGAGTTAGGGTCACCTACCTACCTTAGAAAGTCACTCCACTTATTTTGAGAAGGCTGTAGGAAGATTTAGAAACAGACTCTAAGTGGTGCTGGCAGGTGAGTTCTTTCTTATTTTCAAAGAGTATCAGCGGAGCCTGTTGCTTACTTTGGTCTGTGACCCCCTGACTCTAGCTGCATGGAATAAAGCAGCTCTGTGTCATGATTACCGTTTTGACAATAAGATGGATATTTCAAAGATGAGCTCCTGTATTGCACCCAAGTGAGAAACGTATTAAAATCAGTCATTTGCATGGGACTGCTCTTCCACTAATGGCTAGTCAGGATGAATGTACAAATGGGAGCTGCCTCCTCCTAGCCCATTCCTTTATTATGGAAAGGGCCATCATTCTCTGCAAAACAAACAAATCTTTGATGCCTACAGGGATTTTAGTGACTAGGAAGAGAAATCAGGCTTTCCATGTGAGGCAACATGGGCTGGAGGTAAAGTAAGCTGTTCAACAACAGTTTCCCAATTGCCCTTGGAAGGGACAGACCAGGGGGCATGTGAACAGAAACTTAACAACCTGCCTCCAAGGTTCTAACATGCAACCCAAGGTGTGTTTGACTTAACATGAAGGCAATTTGGGGGGCAAGTAATCTTGAAACAATGCTGAGCTTGACTTGAAAGCATCTAGTTTCAAGAGACCCAGGGTAGATTGGAAAAAGTAGACATGGAAAACTGGCTTTAGCTTGTCAGCTGAGTGGCCTGAGCATGGTATTTCACCCTGAAGTATCTCTTAAGGGAAAATAATTTCTGCTTGTTGGGAGTGTCATGTGAGGCAACACTGAATCAAACTCTTGAAAACCTGCAATAGGGGTTATGTCTGTCAGAAAGATAAGTATGCATGGGCAATGGTCTTTACCTTCTTGAATATTTTTGAAGAGTTTTTGCACTGGAAAATAAGAAAAATTGTACGATTAAAAAGGGGGAACTGGGAACTACTTGTAGCAATATTTCCAATAAGGCAATTCCTATTCTCTCTCAGATTTACCCGCCATCCCTCATGGCCACTAGATGATTAGGAAATCTTCAACTGGCTCAGTGTTGGATTCTAGAATTCTGTCTGTCTCCTGATGACTTGTTGTAGGGATGGAATCCTTTTACTGATTTGCAACCCTTAGAGGGTTTTCAGAACCATGTATTTTGGAGAAACTGGGTGTGATAGTATTCCTGATGTGTACCTCTCAGTAGTTCTGAGCTGCAAGATGTAATGACAGTAAAACCACAGTTTTGAGATGAAATTCTATTCACTGCTTCCTCTGGCAGATGGGCTGTGCACAAGCTGCAGATATCTGCAGCCGAGACATGTTGCAGCTCTTAATGGTGGGCCATGCCCTCCAGTGTTACAGTGGACACCAGGAGATCAGCCTTAATTTTTTTTTGGGGGGGGGTTCTTATCTTGGGAATTTGAAGAATGAAATTCACAGACTAGGATGAGCGAATTTAAGAACAGGATTTATTGAAGAATAGAAACAGGAACAGAACTCTTGCAGTGCAATAGGGGACCAGATAACAGGTTTTCTCCAGGGCAGAGTCCTAGTCTAGGAGTTTATAGAGAACTTGGGTCCCTGCTTTTGGTCCAAAATTGTGCTAATTAGGGTTTGAAATTGTACTAACCATGGAAGTCCCCGTTTATGCTGAGTAGCCTACTAACACTATTGGTTAACTCTCAAGTCCTAACTTCAATTCAGGTCTGCTCCACTTCCATTTTCTCATCATAGATCAGGAAGTGGGGAGGTGGTGTTTGCAGGATGACCTATGCTTGCAGGTTCTGGGCTGCAGTACGGCATGGAGCAGGCTTCTGCAGCAAGTGTCCGAACCATGCCCAGGCCTGGCCACTGAAGGGTGACAGGTCTGCACACCATGGCTTGCAGCATCTCAGGACCGCCACACCTATGTGGCAGGCTCCACCATGACCACTGGCAGTGCTTGCCACTGTGTCCCAACCAACCCCGATGGCCACTCCAAGACTCCATGGCTCAGCTGTCATTTCTCTGAAGAGACCAGTAGGCCAGCTGCACAGCTTGGCAGCTAGAGAGGAGCCATGTGGAAAGTAGGAACAAATTCCTCAATACTTCCAGGGGAATGAAGTAAAACACACACACACACACACACACACACACACACACACACAAGAAACAAAGTGTGTCGGGAGAGATGAAGCCAAACTTGAACCTCATAACTCCATTGCAGTCTTGCTTTCACTATATTGAGTCATCTCCTAGGGAGAAATAAAATGGGGGTAAATAAAGTCATCTGGGTGAGATAGATCCACAATTCTTCCTAACCTGTACCTTTCCTTTGGAGCAGAAACATACCCATGAAGCAGTATGGTAGGAGGAGCAAGGGGCACCATGAGATGAGAAGGGACCAGGGAATTCACATGGTCAAATAGACAGAAGGCTGATTTTCATCAGGAGGTTAGAAAAGAAAGCTGCCCTAGGATTTTAGTAGACCTCCATTGAAGGGAAAGTTGTGATTTCAGCAAGCATGCTACTCTCTGACCTTACCTTCCAGTGAGGATAATAGTATAACTTTCAGGGTGGGTATGCGATGTACCGTGCATATGGTAGGCACTCAGTAAATGATAGTTATTCTCAGAGCATTGGATTCAAAAATCTCTAAGGTAATTTTCTCTACCATTTACTCTTTCTGCCTCTATTGGCTCATGTTGAACTTTATCCCTTTCACATTTGAAAAAAAATATATTTCACTTTCTGTTTAATTTTCTCAAACAGTATCTAGACATTGGCACCCATTCCTTGTGAGGACAGAGTGTTTAGGTTGCTGCTGCTGCTTCCATTCAGGTATTATTAAATGTCAAGCCCAGCACATATATCTGCTTTTTTGTTATTTTAATTTAGAAGCTGCTCACATGCTGAACATTTTGTAAAGTCAGCAGTAGGCACAAAAACACATTTGTACATAAAATAAAACTGAACAAAGATAGAAAACATCTTAACCAAGGGAAAGCAAATAGGCACATAACTCAATTCTGTTAGCACAGTCTGCATGCACAATACCCTTTTTTTTTTCAGTAACAAAGGGTGAGCTGCATGTACTCCACCAGTTTTCCTTTATCTATATTTTGGGGATAATTACTCAACATTTTAGAGTCAACGTGCATTCATTGAATGCTGGTTATTATATGTGAGGCACTTTAATTGGTGTTTTCACGTTTTATTTAATACTCCTCAGCAGCCCATGAGAGGGGTATTATTATTTTCCCATTATGCTTATGAAGAAACTGAGACTTAGAGAAGAAAGAAAGAAAATGCCGAATTTTATCAGAACCAATTCTGTGATGTTCTAACACGTAATCTTGCATTTTTCCTCTTTTTGACTTAAAACTTTGAAGTAGTTGTACAGACAAGTTGCAAGAGCAGAATAAAAATCCATGAGTGTCTTTCATAGAGATTCACCCTTGTTAATATTTTGCCATATTTATTTTCTTTCTATAGCTATCTAGGTTTCCTAAACCAAGTTTAAGTTGCATATATGATATCATTTGCCTTTTATTATTTCAGTGTGCATTTCCCGAGAACAAGAATTCTTTCTCTCTTTCTTTCTTTCTATACTGGGGATTGAACCCAGGGCTTCACTTTTGCTGGGTAAAAGCTCTACCACTGAGCTACATCCCCAGTCCAAACAAAGACATTTTCCTAACATCTCACAATATACTTGTCAAATTCAAGAAGTTTACTATGGACACTGGATAGTTGTCAAGACTCTAGATTATATGCCAGTTTTCTACTTGTTCTAAAATGTCTTGGTATAGAATCCAGTCCTAATGCCCACATTACATTGTGTTGCCATGTCTCCTTAAGACTTCTGGAATCTGGAAAACATTCTCGGTTCTTGTTATTTTCTAGGATGCTCCTTCAGTTTGGGTTTGTCTGATGTTTCAGATCCTGCAGCATTGGGTAGAATCATTCATAAATGATATTGTGTCCATTCATCTTGGTGCATTGTAATCTGGAAGCACACAAAGGTGGTTTGTCCCAATACTGGTGATGTTAACTTTAATCCCATTTCTCCACACTAAAGTCAATACTTACTGTTATATAACTAATCATGATCTTGTTTAAAATATTTTTGAGACTATGTTAATAGTTTGATACCCAGTGAAATATCACCTACTTATTTTGTTTTAGTTTTGGCTAATGCTTTTCAGTTCTTTTTAAAAATTTGTTCTAATTAGTTATACATGATAGTAGAATGCACTTTGACACATCATACCTAAACAGAGAATAATTTCTCATTTTTCCGGATGTACATGATGTACACGGGTCATGTAGTCATATATGTACATAGGGTAATAATGTCAGATTCATTCTGTTATCCTTCCTACCTCCATATCCCTGGTCTTCCTTCACTCCCCTCTACCTAACCCAAAGTAAATCTATTTTTCCCTAGCCCACTCACTATTGTGAATTAGCATCTGCATATCAGAGAAAACATTTGGCCTTTAGTTTTATTTTATTGCTTAGCATGATATTCTCCAGCTCCATCCATTTACTAGCAAATGTCATCATTTAATTCTTCTTCAAGGCTGAGTAATATTCCATTATATATATATCACAGTTTCTTTATCCATTCATCTGTTGAAGGGCACCTAGGGTGGTTCCATGGTTTAGCTATTTTGAATTGAACTGCTATAAACATTGATGTAGTGAGTAACTGCATTGTGCTGATTTTAAGTCCTTTGGGTACAAACTTAGAAGTGGAATATCTGGGTCATATGATGGTTCCATTCCAAGTTTTCTGAGGATTCTCCATGCCACTTTTGATAGTGGTTGCTCCAATTTGCAGTCCAACCTGCAATGTATGAGTGTTCTCCTACATTCTCACCAACATTTATTGTTGCTCATATTCTTAATAATTGCCATTCTGACTGGAATAAGATGTAATCTCAGTGTAATTCTTATTTGCATTTCTCTAATTGCTAGATGTTAAACTTTTTTTCATATATTTGCTCATCAATTGTGTTTCTTCTTCTGTGAAGTGTCTTTTCATTTCCTTTGCTCATTTATTGATTTGGTTATTTGGTTTTTTGTATTAATTTTTTTGAGTTCTTTATATTACCTATCGATTATTTCAGTTCTTACCATGATGGTTAAAATGCAAATTTCTTATTTTTTAGGTCATATGATAATCTATTATAAGTATTTATTTGCTGTTGATAGCAGTTTTGTGACTTAGGAATTGCTGTGTCCATTTTTGATAAATAACCTAGTGGTCACACTACTTAACGATGCAGTCAGTCTTTGAACTGAAGACCTATAATGGAGGAAAAGCTGTATCTTTTTTCTTAGTAGAGGTTATTTGTAATCAATTACAACACTGACAACTAATTTTCCCCTTTGGTTTTAGCTTTCCTTATTAATAACTCATCTCCAAGTGGACGGC
This sequence comes from Urocitellus parryii, assembly GCF_045843805.1. Classification (NCBI taxonomy): domain Eukaryota; kingdom Metazoa; phylum Chordata; class Mammalia; order Rodentia; family Sciuridae; genus Urocitellus; species Urocitellus parryii. Next base: position 107,075,489 of record NC_135533.1, read on the forward strand.
TACAAGTTCTTTTTCTTACTCCACTGAGTCAGCTTCTCCCTCTTGCCATTGACGGTTCCTTCCCTTAGAATACCTTTTGTTTCCAATTCTTTGCTTTATACTCATAGCCCAATACCAGTAGATATTCAATAAGTCTTTGTTAAACAAATCAGTGAATGGTTCAACATTGCCTTGAAGTAAATCATTTTTGTGGAGTGCAGCCTCAGAAATTACATTTGAGAAGCTACAACCCTGCAAATGCACAACAGGGTCCATTTGAACTCACTGGAAAGTCTTTGCCTTAAAGTGGTCCAGGATTTCGGTCCAATTCCAATCTAGGCATGGGCTCTGTACCATTGCTGTGCTTTGTGGGGGTTTTGTCTGGTGTCCTCCTGTGGGGGGCTTGTGAGGTCATTTTATGGAGATCTAGTCTTCTGCTTGTTGAAGGGAGATGGAGTTTTTCATTTTTGTTCTCCACTGCAGAGCTGTCTAGGAGTGGACATCTTTATTACTGGGTGACAGACCCAAGGCTTGACATCCAGGAGCAAGATGGACAGTAATGGAGAAAGATCAGGGTCATTTTTTTTTTTAGAAAATTACTAAGAAGAAACATCATGGATATGGGGGACGCTTGTAGAATGAACTCAACAGAATTCTTGCCAAAGGCAGGCCAGGGTGATAAAGTATTCATGATGGTCAGACGGCAAAGATGGGGAATTTTCACTTAACTGTCCTTGTAGGATTCTTGTTCAAACTGGATTCTATAAGGATAGAGAGGTAAACCCTGGGTCAAACCTAGTCAGAAAGGGCTCAGAGGAATATAGTAAAGTTTTGGACAAAGGAGAGAACCCTTGTCTACATAGAATATCTCAATTTCAGTCTTATTTCTCCATTTTCAGGTCCATATTTTTCCTAAAGACTACTTCTAAAAAGCTTTGTGCTCCTAATTTCTTTCCTTCCTTCAGAAAAATCCTATGGCCTATTTATTGGAAATAATCTAACCCAAACATCCGATCCCTCACCTCCAGGTCACTTGTGGGATCTAGGAATCACAAGTAGTATTCATATACAACTATTCAGTCTAGAATTACTATTCAGAAGTATTCAGTCTGGAATTGTCCAAATATAGTAGCCACTAGCCAGCTATCTATGGCTACTTGAACTTAAATTAACTAATATTAAATAAAATGAAAAAGTGTCTTCCTTGATTGATCAATAATCACTGTGACTAGTGACTAGCACATTGAACAAGGCAGCTACAAAGTATTTTAATCATTTCAGAGAGTGCCATTCAATAGTTCTGATTGAAGGTAGGAGTAGACAACTATACCCAGTAGGCTAAATCTGGCCCACTATCTGTTTTTTATAAATAAAGTTTTGTTGGAATGCAGACGTACTCATTCATTTAAATATTACTTTCTTGAGTGCTACCTTCTCAAAGTCGAGTAATTGCAAAATAAACAATGTAACTTGCAAAGCCAAAAATATGGTGCTGCTCTGTGGCTCTTTATTTAGTGTGCTGGACCCTGGGCTGTGTTAGTACTTTGAGACTGGGCATTTTCAAGGTATGTATATATGGTTCCCTTTCTGTCTAAGTCATCTGATGGATAACTTTTGAATTAAGTACACACAACACACATACACACACATGCACACACGCATGTTAGGTGACACCATTGTATCATGTTCTAACCAGAACACTCATATATTTATCTGATTTCAGAGTGTCCTTGGTCTGGTTGTGCCGAGGAAATAGAGTCATTAGAGAACCTCTTCAATACCTGTACATAACTACAAAGACTCTACAGAGCTATTGCTTTTTTCAGTACAGTTTCTGCACAATTCTTTATGGTGTTCTATGCCTAAGAATAGGTGAAGGCATATTACCTTCAAACACAAGTAGCCTCTTAGTTGTGAAAGGTTTGTGGTTGCTCCTCTATTTACATTTATTACGCAAACAAAAGGAGTATCTTGGCAAAATGTATTTGGCAATATGTGAATTAAACAGATTTGTAGAGCATAAGTATTTTTAGCACCTTTATCATGCAAATATGAAAGTTGAATCTCTAAGAGACAGAATGTAATTCCTCTTCCACTGTACTTCTGTCTCTGTCCTTTTCCTTCTCCCTCCCTTTTTCCCATCTATTGCAACTAGATGTTTGCTGAGCACACTCAGCAATGCAAAATAAAAGAAGCTGACATAGACATTGAATGTAAAATTATTTAAAGGCGAGGAAATGATTTAATCGATCTCACATAACAAGTATGAAAACTCCAACATGCTACACTCAACGAACAATGTTAAGAGAACATGAGGTTTGCCAAACGCCTTAGAAAGGAAATACTGAATTGGATGATTGAGGAGGTTGTAGAGTGGGGGAGTTGGTGGCAGGACTGGGTCTTCTTCCATTTCAAAAAGGGATGACTTCTTAATCAAGGCAGGAAGAAAGTTTGCACTGACTTGTTTCTCTCCTGATGGAGTCGACACCACCTTTCATAGCAATGGGAAACTAATATAATGCAGAAGAGTTAAATACTGAGCTCTGAGCCTGAATTATTTCTAATGATATTTCTTTGTGCCAGAGCTTGGGGTGCAGCTATAACGTCTTGGCATATCCTTTGATATGGCCATCTTGTGGTTTTGGCTCCGTCTGCAGACTTTCAGGGTGGCCTGAAGGAGTGTGCTGACACGGAGGTTGCAGTGTGCTCGGAGCAGGGGGGCTACTGTTTGAGGGGCTTCTTCCCCTGTCCTTTTCCCATGTAGGAGTCTACATATTTTGACTCCCGAGAGACAATCTTTTCCTTGAACCCAAGGATCCAGCGTGGGAATGAGAGCAGTTACTCTTTTCTTTCGACTGCACTTCAAAGGCATGTGAGCTTGATTTGAAAGTGCCAGGCAGGTCTGTTTTCTGCTCTCAGGTATTTCTTGAAGGTTTGTGTCTGTAAATGTTGTCCTGTGGGGCACTGGCACAAGGCTTTCCTTTGAATTCAGGCTTTCATGAGAAGTAGAACTTTTGCAAAAGGAACTGTCTTGCTGAGGACTGTGGCTGCTTCTGCTGAGATAACAAGAGAGCCGGAGGAGAACAGGTGATTAAAGCGTGCCGTACCTGCTGGGGATGCATCGGGACAAAGTAAGAAAGAAAGATGCACCTCTGGGAAGGCACAGACTCTTTCTCTTTCTAAAGCAAAAGTTAAGAAGGGTGTGCATTATGATCCAATTAAGAGGTTAAAATTTAATCTGATGAAAGAACACCTAAAACCCCACGGAGACCTTCTATAATTTGCCCTTGGCCATTATGTTATCTTTGTTTTTATGTTTTCCAACAGTTAATAGCAGAGCTAGTAAGGTTATATTGATATCTGTAGCATTAAGTCAGCACCTGTGCTTTGTTAGATATTGTGCACATGATCATTTCTAATCCCAATACTGGAATAGCAGGGTTGACCTTGAAGGGAATTAGCATGTGCCACCCCAAAAGACACTGTGTTAGCATAAGGGTTGTTTTGAGTTGGAGGCAAATAAAAAGCACCAAACATGGAAAGGGCTCTGTGCACTCCCTCTCTCTGCCGAAAAGCAGGTCATAACTACCCTTTGTGGAGGTCTTCTTTTTCTCCTCTCCTCTATATAGGGAGAAACAAAACAAAACAAAACATTATCACTAGAGTTTCTAGGTCTGCAAAACAAGCTTTACTATAAAAGTTTGTCTTCTATGAGGTTCAACTCTGTATTAACTTTTCTGCAATTAACTGCTCCTAGAAATACAAGACCATTTTCCTTTTTCTTATTATCTCTCCATAACTTATTATCCTTCATTAAAAATGGTATATAAATCTACCAAATTTAACTGCTTCTTTGGGGTCTTCACTTCCTTTCTCTGAAAGCCACTATGCACATAAAAATTAAAATATAAGCAGCAAATAAAATTTGCATGCTTTTCTTGTGTCTATTCTCAGTTTAATTTATAGGCATCAGCCACTGAAGCTAATAGAATAGGAGAACATTTTTCTTGCACCCCTTACCATATCATTGCTTTATAGGTGAAGGAATTGGGATATATGACTTACCCAAGAGGTGAAGCAAAGTTTCTAACTCAAGGATTTAGGGTCCCAGATGACCTTGGGTTTAGAGCACAGCGCATTACCTTGTTCCCAGCAGCACCATCTGAGGCTTGTCTACACAGGACTATATCTTAGCACAGAGCTCTGCATGCATAGGGCCCACATTCTTTAAGCAAAGCTTCAAACACAGGAATGAGGAAGTCATTTCTCTTGCTCTCAATATAACAGAATGACAAGCAGCTCTGTTTCTACCCTTGTATTGCATGACCGTTGCTTTGGGGTCAGGCCCATGGCTTTGGAGTGAGGCTGGAATGTAAGCTGTGAATACTTGTTAGATTTGGAGTTTAGGTAAATAGCTTAACTCAGTAAAGAGTTTTCCTTATTTAAAATAAAGAACACAATAGTTGTTACCTCATAGAATGTTAAAAGAATTGAAACAATTATCTTATAGACTACCTGATTCTTTACAAGGGATCTCTCTCTCTCTCTCTCTCTCTCTCTCTCTCTCTCTCTCTCTCTCTCTCTCTCTCTCTCTCTCTGTCTCTCTCTCTCATTTTCTCTCTGCTTTGGCCACTAGGTGACCTCAGGGTGAAGTTGGTGTTCATCAACACTAGTGGTATGTGTACAAATGGGCTTTATTTCTGTAATCTATTATTTCTTTCTTCTCTGGACTTCTTATGCTTTTTCCTTGACCTTGAGTTTTTAATTAATATTTTACACCATTAAATAACATAAAAATTTCTATTAGAGGCTCATAAAGCAATAAGAAAACCAGAAGAGATTCCACAAATTCTTACTTTTGACACCCTGAGAGCTTGTTTTTTTTTTTTTTTTTTTTTCTTGGTGCAACTTGGGAAAATTGTGTGAATGTTCAAGATGTGCTTCTTGATATGTAGGGCCAAGGAGTCACCAGACTGACTGGGCAAGAGGAGATGCCAAGCTCTTTGGGAACATTAATTTCACAAAGGATTAGATATAGCTGACAGCCCAACCCAAACAGAATCAAACAACAGTTTCGGTGGTTCTTAACATTTTCAAAGCTATGGGTTAGATCATAGGGTTATTATTATTCCTTTCTTTCCCACTTAATAATCTTCTCAACAAATGTATTTAAAATTTTATTTGATAATAAAATTGGTAAGCTTCTGATACTGATTTTACTGATCTTACTTAATAGGTCACCCTATAATCTCTATTACCTTAGTTCTTTCTCTTCTCAAGAGAGAAACTTGTTTGTTTTAAATAGTTTTCTTATTAAAATAAGCTTTGTCTTTATATTTGGATGATTCTGTGTCAATTTCCAGCTCGTAGAGTTTGGCCTCTTTGGAGAGGCCAAAGTTACCACCACCCACCAGACCTCCTGGGATGGAGCTGCAGAGCAGAGGTGTCTCTGAACAGTTTTCTACTTAATTTCCTGAATGGAACATTGGCTGGCAACCTGCAAACCTGGATTCTGGCCACACATCTGCTATCAACTCACTGGGTGCCCTCCATGAGCAACTTCTCTGTAAAAGAAGGAAATTGACAAGATGGTCTCCATGGTTTCCTCCAGGGCCAACTCACCCACAGCAGCACACTTTTCCATAGATGGAATTGGAATGGCCCTTGAGAAGGGGTATCAGTTCCCTTGGCAGTGGTTCACCCTGCCCTATCTGGAGCCCTCTCCTAGCACTCTGTCTAGCAGTGATTATATTCTTACTGTCCCTATGCCACACCTGAGACACCTTACCTGTCAGGCATGCTTCATTTAATGCTTACCAGCTGGAAAATACCATTGCCTCTCAGACCATGGTTGGCAAAACTCTGATAGGAAGAATATGTTTCTTGCCATCTTGGCAGTTTCATCTACATTTTGTAGAGGAGACGGCTAGAAAGTTCATGTTTAATCCTCTTCCTCTTCATCCAAATGAATTTCAAATGAAAATCTTTCTGGTCTGAGAAAAGCAAATGAAAGTTTATTTCCAAGATTTGTCATATCCACCAGGTTCTGTTTCTCATTTCTGGGAATAAGACTAGTCTGCATGGTAAGCTGAGAGAACTTTCAGGGGGCAGGGATGATGACTGCTCACTGCATCCACGAAGCGCCTGCTCATATGGAACGTGGTAGGTGCTTAATGAGACCATCTTAAATTATAACAGTGCTTTTAGTTGGTAAATTCCCTGAGTGTCAGCTAACTTGGAGGCTAATGATTAATTAGAAATATGTAGGTAAAAGCCAGAGGGTAACGGGATAGTGGTGGATGGGATGAACAAATATAATGTTGTAAATTAATTGACCATAAGCTAATGAGTGGAGTTATTCCTTCCTTTCTTAGTTACACTGATTTCCCTCTTTCTTCATTGTGAAAGTTGGTGAATCATTTTCATTGGATACATGTAGACTTCTGAAAAGTTTCTTTTTCCTTATTACTATTATTTTATCTCTTGCCAGTTATAATAATTGTCAACTTTATCTTCTCTCAGAGTATCTGCTCTGCAAAGACAGATTCATCTATATCCAAATTTAGCAGACAGATTCTGTTAGACTACTCTGATGCCACATTCCCAGCCCTATTTTTTATTTTATTTGGAGACAGGGTCGCACTGAGTTGCTTAGCAACTTGCTGTTGCTGAAGTTGGTTTGAACCCACGATCCTCTTGTCTCAGCCTCTTGAGCTGTTGGGATTACAGGCATGTGCCACCCCGCCTGGCGTTAAGTGAATTGTTGTTGGTTTGCAGAAAATCTACTGTATTTCTCCATGGTGTTGTTGAGGGCTAACTCCAGGTGAGTTCTTCACTTTCCATTTATCTTGATCCTTGTTGTAGGCCCTCCAACATACTAATTCTGGCAAAAACATATATAACATACCGCAACTTCTTCTAATCCAATCCAATTGAAACTCAACTTCCTTCAATCCAGCAAGTTTTTGTAGAGTGCCTATTACATCTCAGATGCCATGCTAGGCATTGAGAATATAGTAATGATTCAGTGTCATCCATACAGTCAAGTCACTAAGCAGATAACAATTGGATGGGCATGCCACATCCAATCCCCTTCCTGGGTGGGCAGACCTGAGAATCAGAGGCTTCCAGGACTGGAGAACTGGTGAGGGGTGTGGATCCTAAATTGCTAGGCAAGAAAGAAGATGGGTTTATCAGATACCAGAGGAAGTAATTGACGTAAGGAGGGTCTGAAAATAAGATGAGGGAAGAAAACTAGGAAGTCCAAAAGCTGGAATAAATTGGATGCAAACAAACAAATCAACAAAACTGCCCACCAGTCAACAAACAACAATCATGGGGGGCAAGGTGGAGAAAATATGAATGAATGATGGGACAATGGACCTCAAAGTCCAGGGGGTTCTCTGAACTTTCTAATTGTTTTTAAGAAGAGTTGGGGAGCAGAGAGACACAGGTATACAGGGAACTGGGTGTCTGTTCTGGCCGTGCAGTCCTTCTCCCAGGTAGAGTAGCAGCATTACCTTGGGTTAAGACTTTAAGATGACTGGGGTTGAAAATGAACCCAGGAAAAGTCTTGAGATTAGGAACCTAGGACAAAGGCTTTGATGTGTTTCAAGAACAAGGCTGATAGGAATGACAGGCGAAATGATAGAAGATTGAATCCCCAGGGTGGGATTTCCAAGTTTGTTTTTGTAAAGTCATGCCATTCTTAGGGATGATGAAGTCCAGTGATGGGATTCCACTGCTGCATCAAGATGACAAGCAATAGAGGAACTCCAACACTCATGGAGACGAGAATGTGTGTCAACCACATAAATGCTGAAGTTGTTCAGGGTCAGGGCAAGATACGGGGAGGGAAAGAAAACGGGGCAAGAGCCAACACCCCTAGAGAATGTGGAGGTGCTATTACACAGGGAGGATGGCAAAGAGCCCACAGAAGAGAGGATGGGTTGTGGGAGTAAGGAGGTGGTGTGGGCAGATTCTGTGTTTTTAATCTTCATTCTCCAAATTCCTTGTGTTTGTTGAAACAGTCAATTTTAGCAACTTGCCTCTAATTCTCATCTCAGCGACAGATATACCTCCTAGTTCTGGCCAAGCATAGCATCTTTAGCAAGTCACTGGCCCTGTGGCTGGACACATATCCAAGCAGGGCTATCATACTTTATTCCATGGAAGCTAGTTTTGTTTTGCTTTGGTTTTTACTCTTTTTTTTTTTTATTGGTATAGCCAAGCACCCAGGAAAAAGGGCACTCAGTAAATATTTGTTAAATAAATGGATATAGATTTTTTTGGAAATGATTAGATAGGGTTACTGATCTCAAATAATGAGATATTGAGGCTGTCAGCCGCTCTCTTGCACATTCCATGGAAATATAGAATAAAGGTAAGCAGAGAAAATCAGAGAGGTCTGACAGGAAGAGAGTGTGAGGGAGGGGAAAGGGATGAAGGGGGGTGGGGGAGAGGGGAATATAGACCTGGCCACAACGAATCCAGTTTCAACTGCAGAGACAAGGGCTCCTTTATAGCTTCCTTGGTGTTTACCTCAACATTTTTCTAAGTGTGCTGCCAATTTTCTCTTGTTTGCTATCCACTGGTGCAGCTGAAAGAGAATTAGCACACAAGGCGAGCCAATACTCCCCACTATCCTACAGGGCATATTGACCTGGGAAAGTGTCACACAGATGCCAGGGATAGGAGGCACAGAGGATGTGACCCATCCACCTGTGACTAGGGTGCAGCTGTCACCAGGCACTCAGTTGATAGGATGGGGAATGAAAAGCCCAAAACACAGACTTACCTGTTCTCTCAACCCTACAGGTCTTAATGTTGCCCAAATACTTCTGAGGATTGGCAGGGTAACCTTACATTTGATCAGAATTATTTTAATTAAGAGCCAGATGGACCACTAGAATTTATTCTATAGGTCTCATTTTATGAAAGTCTAGAGAAATGAAAAACCTGTTCTAAACACCAGATTGGTACCTGGTCTTGCAGAGACTGGAGAGTTACTGCCTAGGTATTCATTGAAAAATGAATGGGTTCTTCTGAAATGAAGAGGGATGACTAAAAGGTAAAGATTGCATGTTTGCTAACGTGTGACTGGATCCAGGTGTTTGCTTGGTGGAGAGGAATCAATGTGCTGTTATCATGGGGCTCAGAATGAGTGTGAGCAGACCTAAGGCAAAGGGTGCTCTCCACCTGCTTTGCCCACCACACCCGAGTCAGGCCCCACTCCATTGGGTTAGAGGCAGGATCTGTTTTATTGACTGTGAAGTTTTTATTGCTCACCATTATTTCCTATTTGATGAGATTCAGCTATGTTCTATTCAGAGTATTATCTCCTGTAGGGATCTTGGAGATGACTCCTCCTAATAAAATTATTTGTAATAAAAAAATAAAGGATGAAAAGATAATCTTGCAACCCCTGAGGTGCTGTGGGTCTCATTCTTCAATTTAAGAATGATTGAACTCTGCTGTTCAAACCCAAGGCAGGAGTGCTGAGTAGGTGATGGGATAGTGAATAACAGTCAAAACACCTTAACAGGTGGAATCAGTAATGATATAGTTTGAAAATCAGGACATAATTCTAGAAAAATAAGGACTATGGAAGTTCAAAAGTGCTTGACAAAATTTTGCAGCTGAAAGCAGGCCCCAGCAATGGTAGTTCAGCCAGACAGATGCATGGAAGAATGCTAAGCATGTTTCTTGGTAGCAGTTATTCTGCCTCAGTGGTTTTCTATGCCACATAAACCACTGGTGGAAAAACACAGTCTCAGATAGTCTTGAAATGAGTCCTGTTGTATGAGGACTCTTTTAATAAAATGCCTTCCCCAAATATGTCATATAGCTTTTATTGTTTGGCTCTGAAAGTAACAGACATTTATACTACAAATGGCTTGGAAAGACATTGTTTGCAAATATGCAGATCTGCAGAAAAGTTACCACTTTTTCAGTGAGTGTGCAAGTTTCCTTGTGAGAGGGAGAGGGGAACAGCCTCATCTCATCGCTTAAAGCATGGTTTTATGTCCACAGGAATTGTGGAGGTGAGGGAGGGAAGGTGTGCTCAATATTGAAGGGATGACTTCACAGATGGGAAATATCAACTTTGTCCCCTAAGGTTCATGTCTTTCAAAACCCATTCCAAGGCTTTGACTATATTTCAAATGAAATGGACTTTTCCATCTTATTTGAAATTATAACTGAAGAGTTTCCTTGCCAATGCATTTTTGAAATGTATGAGAAAATATCTGAGAGAAGTGATAGGGTTCGGGTCAGGAGACATTTGTCAGCTCTATGATTTTGGACAATTGGACAGACTTTTCTCACCTGTCAATGGGGGAGATTCGTACCTACCTCACATGAGACTATTGTGGGGTTAAATGTCTGAACTCTGAGGTGGAATATCATGAGGTTCCACAAATGGTGATTGGCATTGCGGCATCTATATCTTAGTATTGCTGTTAGGCAATTCTGAAAGGCAGACTGTGATGGTAAATTAAAGAAAAGGAATTCATAATGGTTTGATTTGTTTGCTGTGTGTAAGTTACCTGCATCTTTATGATAAAGACATGAAAATTAATATTATCATTTCCTTCCACATGTGAGTTTGAACTCTGCTGATTACATCCTGTAGGAAGATCCCACATGACCTTCATCATCATTCAACTGCTAGATTTCTCAGCAACATGCTTTGGTATCACTGCAGGAATGAGCAGCACTAGAGGTAAATACCTGAGACTGAAAAGTAAAATTGTGACTCTATCAACCAAAAAACTATTATTTAAACTTTGAGTAAAATTAACTCGACAATGAGCACTGTTTCAGAAACCAACTGACAAGGCAGGGGGTGCCACAGTTATAAGCTGGTATGGTTGATCCTGGCTCAAGGATTTTTTTTTTTTTATGTGTAACTCAGTGTCTATCTTTATTATATAATCCCCTCTTCAGCCTTAAATCGTTGCAGGATTCCACAAAGGCTATTTCCCTTCCTCTTTCTTTTTAGTTTTTGTGTACCAGGGATTGAACTCAGGGGCACTTGACCACTGAGTCACATCCCTAGCCTTATTTAGAGACAGGGTCTCACTGAGTTGCTTAGCACCTCGCTGTTGCTGAGGCTGACTTTGAACTTGCAATCCTCCTGCCTCAGGCTCCCAAGTTGCTGGGATTATAAGCATGTGCCACTGCACTGGGTTTCCTTTCCTCTTTAGCCTGTTTGTTTGTGTATATGTTCAGACTTCCACCACAGGATTCATCTCTGCTTAAGGCTTCCCACTGACCATTACAAATGACCCCCTGGTAGTCTTTATCTTCTTCCCAGGAAGCTCCATCCATTGCCTGCCTTCTTGGAAATCAGATAACTTTGAGGACTCCACTTCCCTGATGGTCTTCTTGAAAATCCTGACCATTTTTCATACTCCATGAACCCAGGGCCCTGTGGGAACAGGAGTGTCCTCCTGGCTTCCTCTTGTAATTTATAGGACCCTTCCATGCTTATGCATAGACCCCTTCTTCCAGTTCCACAAATTCTGACATCCTTTAAGTTCACATGCCTGGACTCATCAAGTGTTATGCTCGAATTCAGGACCCCCAAAAGACCACCAGAGACCAAGATCGATGTAAACAGCAAAGAGGTGTTTATTGCGAGCTAGCTCGGTCCTCCGCGCACACAGCAACTGGTGACTCTGAGAGGCCCCAAGCCCAGGGTTTGCAGCAGTTTTATACATTCTTTGGAGAAGGCAGGGGCCCCCACATACATCATAGCATCTCTTAGCAAATCATCACACACCACGGGAAAATCAAATAACAACTCTAAAACATGATTAGCACATTCACTGGTGGGAACAAGTTGGGTAGGGGTGATTGGTTACTACAAGAGGGGGATTCGTTTGAACTGATTGGTTTAAGCCAAAAGGGGTGTACCTGCTGAACTACATGGTTTCCCAACACCATAAACTACTGGGAGGGTCATCTGGCATCCCAGGTATTTCCCTGTCTCATGCTGATTGGTAGCTGCTAGGGGGGGTTGCTATGGATCCCCACCTAGCCTGAGTCAGGGACACCTGGCGCAGCAGATCTCTCCTGTTATTTGTAGATAATCAACTTAGCAGGGTGAGAATGTGCCTAGGAGTGCTCTGTGGGTCTTTCCAAGGACAAAGGTGATGTCCCTTCCTTGGACAGGCTTTGCTCTGAGGGAGAGGATGGCTTTTCACAAGGAATTTGGAAATTTCCTCAGTCTTCTGCCATGTTCCATTAATGTCCAGGGGGATTTTCTGTACATCACTCCAGATTCATATTTCTCCCTTATTAAAATATAATAACTTTCAAATGTTTTACTTCTGCCATATTTTTCCACGGTCATAATCTAGGACTATTCTTCATCAATGAATTTAATGTCACATAGCCTTTTTGACCAATACTTGGGCCTCATGGGCACTGTTCCCTCTCCGGTGGGCTTTCTCAGCCAGTTCCCTGGGCTTTCTGTTTAACAGTGGTTCATTTCATCCTTTGAATATAGCCTTTGCTGCTCTGCCACTGAGGCTTATCTTAAAATGGACTTGTTTTTTTCCTCTTCTCCTTCTCCCAAATTAACAAGTGAATCACAATCCCTCTACAGAGAACACCTGGAATGTAGCCTTTGAATAGCTGCTTTAAAAACCCTTTTCTCTCCCTGACAGATAGAATCACAGCCTGTGGGACTGGAGTCCCTTTGTTTCTCTTTTGCTAGCAGGGCAATGAAACTTTCCACTTTTTTCTCAAAACTGTGTTCTTGTTATTAGATTGGCATTGGGCATAAGGACCGCGCTTTCAGTAACAAATTGGCGCCCCCTATGGGACTTGAGAACAGCCCTTGCTCTTGCTTTCTTGGGCAGGTGTGACACTCACTCACTCCAAGCAGCCCCACTTCATGCTGAGGATGCAAGGTGGCTGCAGGAACTTTCTGAGACCCAACTGCTGCACATGAGTTTCTCTTGGATAAAACCAGAGGAGCTATTCCTGTGGGGAAAGGGAGGGACCCAGGGACTGTCCAAGCAGCTGCTGGGAACTCCTGCCTTCTCTCTCTAAGCTGTATGGATTGCTCCATCTTGGTTTACTTTGAGTAAGGGGAATCAAACTCAGTAAAGTTGTGACACAAGGCAGTGGATTCCAGCACTCTCTCAGTGTGCACACCAAGACCCTTGATTTACACATCTGGTTTCCCTTTGTGGGAATATCTGGTCCCTTTTCATGAGGGCATAGAAATCATGGTTAAGCAGGAGTAGGGAATTTAGGGAATGTTCCCCTTATCTGGACTATTTTAAAGGTTTCCACCTCTTGGTCATGGTTTTTTGAAGCCCTTCTTGGTTTGCTGTCTCTGTTTTTGTTTGTATCTGTTACTGGCCCTTTAAGACAGGGACAGTACCACATGGATCCTATAGGTAGTCTTTTGGAAAGATCCTGTTTGAAAGGGCCACCTATAGGTATAAGCCTATCTAAGAAAAAGATGATGTCTTACTTTAACAATCTTGTCTTTGAACGTTTTTTTTTCTGAATTATTGTACAATATTGCAGTTGGACTTGGTTTGTCAGAGGTAAAGTGAAAAAATTTCTGTATGTGCAGGCATTTGTGCAATTACATGATAAAGAGTCTTATAGTAAAAAAAAAAAAAATTAGTTGAGGATTGGGCCGATGGTACATACCTGTAATCCCAGTGGCTCAGGAGGCCAAGACAGAAAGACTGAGAGTTCAAAGTCAGTCTCAGTAATGGCGAGGCACTAAGCAACTCAGTGAGACCCTGTCTTTAAATAGAACACAAAATAGGACTGGGGATGTGGCTCAGTGGTTGAGTACCCCTGAGTTCAATCCCTGGTACCCAAACAAACAAAATACAAAGTTGAGGGTACAAAAAGGCACAGCCTTTGTTGTGCAAGGATAGCAGGACACCAGAAGAAAGGGTTAAAAATAAAGATTTAAATCCTTTCAACCCAGCGCTGGCTATTTCAGCACTGCTTCCCAGCCTGGCCCCCGGCAGCCACAGATCATTTCACTGAGGGTCAGGGACACCAGCCCTGGACTGGGAACAACCAACCAACCGACCAACAAAAACCATAACAACCAACCCAAGAAACTGATGGGGCTATGGAGAAATGGGCAAAGAGGATCTAGCCTGGGCCCTGCTTTCCAGCTCCTTTTGCCCATGAGAATAAAACCAGAGTTTTTAGTTCCCTACTTCTGCTGGTGAGTGGGGTCTGTGTGGGCTGCAGGCCTCACTGATTTCTTTTTTGGTTCCTATCTCATGGGTTCAAAGAATAAAGCCCACAGATGGTGGCCGAGGACAAAAATGAAAGGAGCAAGATTTGTTTGAATGAGAAGAGGAAAGAGGGAGCTCCCAGGATGCAAGGGGGGACCTGGCAGTAATGGCTGGAATATATGCTGTTCAGGCATTGGAACTGTACAAAAGCTATGGCTAATGGCTCCGCCCATGACTTCCAATTGACTGTCCCCTTTCAGTCCTTGAGTTTGAATTTTTTTGTAACTCCATTTGGGTCCACCCCTACTTCCATTCCCCCACCAATCTGGAATGTTTAACCTCTCATGGGTGGCCTTTCCATTAGGAAAATACCTTACTTGGGGCCCATTATCCAATTGTCCAATGATTGTCCTGTCTTATTCAGGAGGTGAAAGCTGCCAATCACAAAGGACAAGGCAATGGATTCCAGCACTGTTATGTTAAGACCTGGGGACAAAAATGGTATCCCCTTTTAAGATCTGACAGGATACATCATTTGGCCAGGGGACTCTGGATGGAGTCCTGTCTGTTGCCCACAGAGCTAAAATACAAGGGCCTCTTGGAGTCCCCATATATGCAAGCATCTATGTCTTGGGACATGCTGAGTTCTATATAGAGAGGTCCCTAACAGTCTCTGTATAGTCAATGTGAACTTCGTTGGACAGAGTGCCTGGACATAAGGGGGAAAAAAAAACTTTAATGAACAGAGGGGGTAAACAAACATATATCCTGATGAACCCAGCCTAATTCCATCTTAAGATTGGGAGCCACCTCATCACAAAGTCATGAAAAGTTAATCTTTCTTTTACTATAAATTACCATGATTTATTTTTTTTTTCTATCCAAATTTTATTATGAAAAGCCAAATTTACAGAAAAGCTGCAAAAATAATCCAATGAACATCTACACATTCTTTACCGTGATTTCTAAACTTGTTTGGAATTCCTGCTCTGGACTCACACATGCCTGGCTCTCCTTGACCAGTTAACAACCCTCTCCAAAACCTCAGTGGTGCCTCATAAATCCTGGCTCCCCCTGACCAGTTAACAACCCTCTCTGAAACCTCAGCAGCACCTCATAAATCCTGATGTTGGGATTTGAATTTACTCCCTACCTTGAAATATCATGCCATGTAGATCATTAACCTGCTATGTGCCTTTGCATTATGCTTGTCAAAATCCTATTATCTGTAAGTTCTCAAGACACTCTCCTTTGCAACTTTTTGTGCTATAAAACCTCGTTCCTGGAAAGCTGGGGTACTGATCTCTAATCCGGGGTTTTGGGAGAGACAGTCCTGGCTCGCTCCAGTGTACACAATACAAGCTTGCTTTAATTTGATTTAAAATTGGAGTCGGTGGTCTTTTCTTTGCATCGTGGTTCAACAATCCCTCACAACTGGTTTATACTGACTTTATGGTATAACTTTATGGTATATAATGCCTGAAGGGAAGAGAAACAAAAGCCAACCTTAGACACTTGTTGGAAGTGTCTAAGAAGCCATCTTCAAAGAAGCCTAACGTAAAGGATGAAAAGGGCCTTCTCCATTAAATTGCCTTGTGTATGAAAAAGGTCCCCAAGGAGCCTCTGGGCACAATTGACAGTGGGGTACAGGTGCCATCACTTAAAATTGTTAGCATTATGGTAATGATAAGGAAGATTTGTCAGACTCAACAGTATCCTGTACTTCAACCCTTTGAATGCAACTTGGCAGGGGGCAGAGTAAATTAAGGTACAGAGTTTTGTATAGACTAGATATTTCAATCCTTCTCCTGGGATACAACTTGTTGTGTTAATTAATTAAATGTACAGAAAAAAAATCTCACCCCAAAAAAACAACTACTTCATTTGAAAGTGCCTCCCAGGAAAAGGAAACTGCTGGAAGTCTACTAAAAGTGAGTAAGGTTGTTTGGGCCAAAGGAACCCTGAGAAAGGTGATCGATGCTATCTTAACCAAGATTTTTTTTTTTTTTTAAGGTGGAAATAACTTGCCCCAAGAAGGAAAAAACATTACACCCTTTAAAAAAGAGGTGTTAATGGTTACCCATTCTATTCTTGACAAATTTTTAAAACATGAATCCAGTCAGCTTTGACAGACACCCTGAATATGTGACTAGAAATATGTATACCTCTGAGAGCTTAGAAGTGCACTTTACCAAGCTGGTCTTCTTCAACCTAAAGTTTTCTGTAATGGTAATATCTTTTAGACTTATATAAAAATAGCAAATTTAATTGGGGATTTATTTATATCAGTTAACATTCTGCAACTGGATATAGGTAACCTGTTATCAATAAGGCATCTCTGAAATTTTGTGTTACTTTTTACACTGGGATGGAAATGTAAATGTATTTTTTAGAAGATAATAAGGACAGCCTGATTTGTTTAAAGGTTGACAATGTGGAACATGGAAGCATTTTGCCACTTTTTCCACAAAAAAGAAAGTTAGGAGATGTCTTAACTTTTGTTTGATTCATATTTCAGATGTAATGTTGCATTGTGTTATTTGTCAAGAGCCCCATCTTACCTGAGATAAAGCTCTGCCTCCCACTTTACTTCTTATGAGGATGGCTCCAAAGAAGGCTAGACTTAAGCTCATTAAGAATTATGTTCAAAGGACAGATTTTTGTAAAGATTACTGTGATCTTAAAATAAACAAGGGCTATAATGTATAAGTAAAATTTTAAGATTATAAAAATCTTATTTCTTCTTTCATAATTATCATACAAACTAAATGTTTTTGCTCTTGTTAATCTCATTTTGTATTTCCCTTTTAAACTTTATAACTGTTGCCTGTTAGTATTTTGCAAAAGTGCTGCTTCTGATAGAACAACCTAAGTTAATTTGAGACAATAACCATCACCTACAGGGCAGATAGGACATAATGCTGATTTCCAGGACTAATACTAACCCCACTTAAATGGAAGGAAGTAACTATAAACTATAGACATTGAAATTAAAAACCCAGTACTCTTACTTCAAGACTGGTGAAACTGGCCTGCTGGATGTTAAAAACCAAAAACTTGGAGACCAAAAAAAATCAAGGAAGTAAAAGAGTCAAGGAAAAATCAGCCAACATTTTGCCCCTTGCTGTCTAAGGTTCTCCAGGACCCAGCGAACAGTGGACCCCTCTAAGGACTCTGCAATTCAGGTGAATCACCCAACCTCCCCATCAGGGTAATGAGAGGACCCTAGAGAATAGAAAGCAATGAGTGCACATTCTTCATCATAGAAGGAAATGTCCCTTGTGCTTCCAAGGGAAGATACATGTGGTCATCAACACTCTGACTCATCCTGGCAGATAGATGGCACAACTGCTGGAGGAAAGCTAAAGACAAGAAGCTTCTCACATGTTCCTAGGTGTAATTCCTAAGGAATCTCAGCTGTCTCTTAAGGGTAGCTAAGAATAAGGTTAATTTTGACCAACTTGGCCTTAAATACCAGGCAGGGGATAATGAGCAAAGCACAGTCATACGTGGACATTTAGAAGAAAAGACAATATATTTTTTTAATGTAACATAAGATGTGCACTTGTGTCAGCCTTACCAAAAGTAAGTAAAACTGGAGGCTATAAAATAAGGGTTATTATGTGGGAGTGCCTAATAATAACAACTATCACGAAGAACTCCAGTGTCACAAGTTTGTCCTGAGTTTTAGAGATGGTCTGAAATACTAATTGTTTTTGTGCTAATTGTTTATAAAAAATGTAGATAGCTTGACTATTTTGTTTATTGTTATCTTAGCATGTTCCCTGCCCTATGTATGCCTTGTCCAGTCATCTGCCAAAGGCCACCATGAACCTCTGGACTTCCTTGAAGCTAAATACCCTTATCTGTCCATGCTCCACTGATAAAAAACAAGGACTTCAGGTAACCGCCCCACAACTTCGATGTCTCTTAGCAGGATACATCTTGGAGATGTGGATGCCCATTTTTTTCCATGGAAATAAAATGCAGAAATTGACAGTGGAGAAATGTAACAGTGGTCTTTTGCTACTCTGCCACTGAGGCTTATCTTAAAATGGACATAATTTTTTTCCCTCTTCTTCCTCTACCAGATTAACAAGTTAATCACAATACCTTACAGGAAACACCTGGACTGTAGCAATTGAATAACTTTTTAAAAAGCTCTCTGTTCTCCCTGATGGGCAGAATCAGCCCCTGGGACAGAAGTTCCCTATGCTTTTCCTTTGCTAGTAAAGCAATAAAACTTCTGTTTTTTTTTTTCTTTCTCAAAATTGTGTTATTGGAATTGCAGGAGGGACAAGGACCCAGGTTTCGGTAACTTCTTGCTCAGGTATCTCAAGCACTGAGGAGGCCATGATTGCTAGGCCTGGTTCCTGGGAGCCCCACTCCATGTTTATTTTATTTTATTTTTTTCATTTTGTCACTCTTGAGTATACCAAGAGTAGCTAAGGTACTTTCAGGATATGCAGAGACATTCAACTATCATTTTTTATAATACTCTGTTCCAGAGCCCCCGGAGCAGTGCCTAGAAGTCTGTAGGCACTGCCTGAAACCTTTAGTCTTTGGGAATTTCTTTCAGATAGATCACCCCATGATGAGATCACTCTGCTAAGTGGCAGAAATTACCCCATGGCAGGAAGTGACCCTGTCCCTCTCAATAGGAATAATTATCTCATGGGAACAAGATTGCCACTTCAAATGATAAGGACTTCCCCAGCGCCACCTGGCAGAACCAGAACTGAGATAATGATCAACCAGAGCCTGGCCCATCCCAAGGACTGGATAACCAGCTTGCCGCCTCCTGAATTTGGAGAGCCAGCTGATCTCTCCTTAGTGCTCTCTCCCCTCTCCTTGAGGTAAGTCCACTATTGAAGCTTTGCCTGTGTTTTCATGTTTCTTGCCCCCATTTCATTTCTGTTGTCACTGCGTCAGAAGTCCCCATCTCTGGTATCACTTCCTTTTAACTCTCCTCTTGCTTTTAAGACTAGGTATTTATGATTTTTATTTGTAATTTTCATGTCACAGATTCTCCAAAGTTAGAAACATGAAATCTACAATCTCTGGGTTTACCACATACATTCATCGTCCAAATCAATCAGTCCCCCTCTGTTTTCGTATTCCTGAGATGGAGATGCCACCAGGCAGTCACTGTACTCTCTACTTGGATTTCTGAGGATAGCAGTAAAGCGGTGGAAGTCAGAACCACCAAATCCTCTTTCTCTCTGTTGTCCTTGAGTTCGTTGAGGGTGGGTTGATGTGCCCATTTTCTAAATGTCTGGGGCCTTCCTTGAAAATGACATGTTGTCTTTCTTCCAGCATAATCGGGACTTCTCCTTTTGCCTGTGTTGTCATTTGGATCTTAAAAGACCCCCAAAAGCCCAGGTGTTAAAGTTATGATCACTAGCCTGTGGCTTATTGGGAGGTGGTGAAATTTTAGGAGGTGAGATCTAGTGGAAGGAAGTTATTGGGGGAATGCCCTTGACATTGGATATTCTCGAGGGCCTGGATATTGAGAACCTGGTCTCCCTCCACCACATACACATTGCTTCTTGGCTGTCATGAGATGGATATGCTCTTCTTCTGCTTCATCTCCTGCCTCCATGGCGTATTGCCCTGTCACAGGCCCAGAAGGGGACTGGACCAACTATAAACTGAAACCTTGAAAGCCATGATCCAAAATAAGTATTTCTTCTTTTAATTTGATTTTATTCAGTATTTTGTCACAACAATGGGAAATTGGCTAATAGTCCGTAACTGCCTCTTCTGACCCTAATGACAAAAATCTAGTTTTAAATCCAACCCAGCCTCATTGATTTCCTGAGGAAGCAGGATTCTCAGAGAAAATGTATGAATTACACCCTCTTCAGAGAGTGCTTTTAGCTTTTGGCTGGGTGAACAGCTTTGTACTAAAAAAAAAAAAAAAAAAAAAAAAAAAAGCATATTCCTGTGTAATCATATGACCAGTCCATTGTCATTATCGACTCCTTGGTCACATTTATCATCCCTGTATAGCTGAGCTCATTGTCTGAGTCCTTGAAATCCAAAGTCAGGCATCAGGCTTGTAACTTGTTTATTAAAAAAAAAACAAAAAAACCCAAAACCAAACAACAACAACAACAACAACAAAAACCACTCCGACCTGCTGAGCCCTTGTAGGGCAGGATGACTTTAAATTCTGAGGACAAACCTCAAGGACTAGGGTGGTTAGTATCCCAACAGAGAGGCAGCTTGAAATGAGATAGAGATGATGAAGAGCTCTTAGGAGCCTCCATGCAGAGTGGACACCATCGACAATTGAAAGGCAAGAACCCCATTACCAGAATCTGCAGCCTTCCTGAAAAGAAGCCTGTTGCTATTGAAAGTCCCCACCTGAAGTCCTGGCTGAAAAACATTTTACAGAGCGAAAATAGTTCCCACATCAATGGCTCAAAAGCCTGTGGTCTGTTTTGAGGTAAGCCTTTTATCTAATTTCTCTCACCCCACAGGTTGAGGTAATAGCCATAGAAGCTGTGTGTCTTGGGCTGACCAGTGTTTGTGCCTTTTAAAAGTAGCTGGGGGGCCTATTAAAGGCACAACTGGGAACCTATGGCCGCTGACCACAACAGGCCGCTAGGACCCAAAAGGTAAGAAAATCTCCCAATCCCGCCCCCCCCCCATCCCTGTAACACTTTTCTTCTTGGATAAGACAAAAACTTTTGACTTTCCACATGTGACGTGGGTCCCTCACGAGCCAGTTACAAGGGTTTGTCTAATTTTAAATTTCGGATCCAAACCCCTTGTGCTGAAGCTTGCAGGGATCATAAGCCATAGATGCCTCTTCCTCCTTGAATTCAGAAACTACAGAACTCAGCTAACGTTAGCATTCTGAGGGTGAGAATGTGAGTTCAGAGTGGGCTGGGCTGATAGGAACCTGATTCAGGGTTGGGGCCAGGTGATCTTCTGCCTCATCACATCCCAGTGGGGGTCGATGGCAGAAATGTGCACTAGAGGGAGGAATGCTCCCGTGGAGAGGGAAATCATTTTGCATTGGCCTTCAAAAGAGCCTGTCCTTTCCTGGGGGGGGGGGGGCACCTGTTGGGAGAGACAGGGTGGATTTTAGTGTTTTGCCTCTGTCCAGTGAAGAAATGTACACATTTGAAAGCTACATTTACTCCCTCTTTGGGGAGAGTCAGTAAGGGGCTGGAGAAAGAGGTGGAGGGTGTAAACTTTCTAGTTCTTTCTCTTTTCTGGAAGGGTAGGATCATGTGAGAGCTTGCTGGATGTGCAGATCCTCCAATCCCTGCAGACCTACTGAAACAAAAATTCTAGGGATGAGGTCTGGCAACCTGAGTTTTAGCAAGCCAGCTAGGTGACACAGATGCAGAGCATAATTTCTCAACTTTGGCACTAGTACCCTTTTGTTTCAAAGGTCTTTATGTATGTGTGTGCATATCCTGGGCATTATAGAATGCTCAGCAAGCATTCTGGTCTCTACTTACTAGATGCCAATAGTACTTTTGGCAACCCAAAATGACTCCGGTCATTGCCAAGTGTCCCCAGGGAGGCAAAATCATCTCCAGAAATTTCCTCTTTGAATCAATATCCAGCAGGAAAGCATTCTCCTTATAATACACAGAGAAGAAAAAAAATAAAAATGAGAAGATGAACAACAACAACAAAAAAGATGTACCATTGCTGGGAAGAAAGATTCTACGACCTGACAGAAGTTATTTGCATGTAATGAGTCAAATTATCTCTTAATGTATTTTTTTAACCTTTTCTTTTGTTGGTTTTACTTCCCAAATGTACCAATGGAAAATTAAAATTAAAAAAAAAATGGAAAATTAAAATGGTGTGTTGGTAACTTGTTATACTTCCCTCTGTGGATGTTTTGCTTTGAAACCCCAAAGCAGATATTAGGTTCTTCCACATGAGTTCACAGCTCATTGGGCTGCATCCACATCTTGAGCACTCAGAACTTTGCTGTGGTGTAGATGCCTCCCTCCACATCCCACCCTGTGAAACTTCTGGGCATCAAGCCATCCTTAGCCTAAAGCTCAGGTAAGACAGATGTGAGCTCCAGGACAGTTACCACCTAAGGTCCTTTTAAACATATACTTCATACAATCTGAGATCCTAATGACAATGCCAAATATGTTCTGAACACACAAAAGACAAATAGATGTGTTAACTTGTGAGTTTGTACAATCAATTTGTAATTGTTAATTACAGATAAACTGGATTTCATGAAAAATTTTAAAAATACATTAAGTAATAATAGCTACAAAGTAAAAGGACAACCCAAGAATGGGGAAAATATTTGAAAATTGTATATCTGATAATGGTTAATACCCAAAATATAGAGTTAACTCTTAAAAAAAAACAAATTTAAAAAACCTTATTAAAAATGGAAGTGAACTTAAATAGATATTTCTCTATATAAGATATACAAATGGCAAATAAACACATGAAGAGATGCTCAAGATCACTAGTTTTGTTAGTTAGCTTCCCGTCACTATGACAAAATATCTGATATAATTAACTTATAAAGAGAAAATGGTTATTTTGGTTCACAGGGCTAGAGGGTTCAGTCCATAATTGATTAGCTTAGTCATTTTCTGCCTGTGGCAAGGCAGCATATTAGGCAAGAATGTGTGACAGAACAAATCTTTTCAGCTCATAGCCATTAAGGGAGTGATTAGGGGCTGGGAATCACATAATCCCTTTTAAGGGTAGGCACTCAATTACCTAAATTCCTTTGACAAGGCCCAATCTCTTAAAGGTTCCACCTCTTTCCAACATCGCTTCCCTGGGGACCACTCCACCAACACATGGACTTTTGGTGGACATTTAAAGTTTAAATTATAGCACTAGTTATTAAGGAAATGCAAGTCAAAACCACAGTGAAATACCTCCTCACAAGCATTAGGATAGTTGCTGCCAAAATCAGTAAATAACAAATGATTGTGAGGATGTGGAGAAATAGAAACCCTTCTGTACTGTTGAGAGGAATATAAAATGGCACAGACTTTACAACTGTACGGCACTGTGACGGTTAATCTAAATTGTCAACTTTATGGTATAAGGAGATGCTGAAGATTAAGAAGTGTCTCAGTAGAGGTGTTTCTGGGAATGACTGGTATGTGGAACTTTAAATTGAAGCAGAGACTCACCCTCAGTGTGGACAGCACTGTCCAACAGGTTGAAGGCTTGGGTGGAATTAAAGTTTGAAGAACAAAGATGTAAACTCGATCCTTCTTCAGGGGGTTCTTGATTGCTGATGGATCACCTGAGGACATTAGACACCAGCTCCTTCAGTCTTCCAAAGCAGACTCCTTCCAGTGACTCTCTAGGGAGTGTGCAGGCTTTTAATCCTGAACTGGGGCTGCATCACTGGTTCCTCTTGTTCTGGGGTTTTAGCTTCTTGGACTGAGCAGCTACGGGTTCCTCCAGCTCTCCAGCCTGTAGACAGCCATTGTGGGACTTTCCATCTTCTGGTTGTGTAAGCCAATCTAATGAATCCCCTTTTTATAACAAACAACTCATGTTGGTTCTGTTCTTCTAGAGAACCCTGATACAGGTATTGATTTAAAAAGTACAATTCACGTGTGATCCAGCAAATCCATTTCTGGGTCTATACAGAAAACTGTTGAAAGATGTTATTGAAGACATTATCTACAAATATCTCTTCCATGTTGACAGTGGCATTATTCACAATAGCTTAAACATGGAGCAACACAAATGTCCATTGGGAGCTGATTGGCTGAATGAAAGATGATGTAGCCACAGAATATTATTCAGCCTTTAACAGGAAGGAAATTCTTAGACATGCTTTGACATGGATGAACCCTGAGATGCTAAGTGAAATAGACTGGTCCCAAAAAGAAAAAAATACTGTTGATTTCCTTACAGGAGGTATTCAGAGTAGTCAAAACCACAGAGAAAGAAATTAGAATGGTGGGGGCTTGAGGCTGGTATGAAGGGGGTGCGAGATGAAGTGACATAGCTAGGTGATGGTGATGTTTGTACAACAATGAAAATATACTTAGTGTGACTGAACTGTGCACATAATGTGGATAGGACGGGAAATTTATGCTGTATTTTATCACAGGAAAATATTAGAAAAACATTCGTAAAAGGGGAAAAAAGACATTATTGCGTTTCTAGTATATTTCATACCTACGTGAAAAAGAAATGACCTATGCCCTCTAGTTACTGAGACCACACAACCCAAAGTTATAGAACACAGGGCAGGGCTTCCCTGGAGGCACCTTGAGGGGGCATGCCAGCTAGGGAAGCTCCGGAGAGTCAGCCAGAGTTCCCAGCACAGTTTGTTTTTCTTCAGGGTCTTGGGAAGAATTCACTAGGCACATGAGGAATGTGGACACGTCTGGGAGAGGCATAGGTGTGAGTGAAGGGATGCAAGGTCCAGGGAGCGCAGGAGGGCAGGTGTGATGTGCATAGGGAGGAGCTGAGCGCCATTCCCTTGCTATTCGGGTGACCTTGGCTATTTCATGTCCTTGACTGTAAAGTGGGGGCACTTTTGTTGGGAAGATTAAACATACTACATGAAGTAAGTCCTTTAGCATGGTGCCTGGTTGTGCTCAATGAACGAATGGCTTGCTACAGAGGCACAGGAGATCTCATCAAAACAGGAGGTGACCACAGGAACCATTACAGGAAAAAGAGCTTCATATAACTGTGGATTATGGACGCTCTTCCTAGACAGATATCTAGCGATTGCACAGAAGATCAGCTTGAGTGACTTCAAATGTAGGTAGGGGAGCAATTAAGAGACAATTCCTACAGCCAGGTGAGGGCTGGCCAAGGACCAAGCTGAAGGAATAGTGGTGGTTCAGGGAAACAGAGTAGGAATTGAGAGATGCTCTGTGTTGGGATTGGCAGGGCTTCTGTTTCACATATTATATTTCTATTTTTAGATCTTAGTGTGATGCCAGATTCTTTGCAAAAAAGCACTGCCCTGTTTACTAATTCCCAGCTTCTGGTTCATTCTGTATTATATGAATTGCTGGGTAAATGTATGCCCTTTCAAGTAATATAATGGCCTCATTCTCAGGCAAGAAACACCTGCCAAATCTAATCTGATGCAATATAATAGATCTGCTCTTTCTGCAGTATTTCTCTCATCTACAAGTGCCCACATAAGTAAAGTGGCTCTGTTATTATTCCTAGCTGCACTCCCACAAGTAAAAAATAGACCTATTCATTGTTTGAATATTGGACACTAAGTTAAAGTGGCATAGCCTTGCTTCAAACTCCAAACGAAAGCACTCCTATAATAAGATAGCCAAAGCCAAGACTCTGACTCTAATCATAGGGTCAAACCCCTGTTGTCAATGTTCAGGTAGAGGATGCAAACCTGAGCATGCTTGGGGAGCTTCACTGGACAACCTCTGGCTTTACAGTGAGAAGACAGAGGCTGATAACAGATATGAACTGTGTAGCTAGGACTAGGTAGCTAGGACTGCCACGAAGTTCACAGATTTAGTTGCAGGTGCAAAGAGAAGTTAGAAAGAAGTGGTATGAGTAATCACATGGAGAGTGCAAAGAGTAAGGAGAGGAGGAAGGTAGTGAGGTTAAAATGTCCCATGTTGGACTTTTTAAATGATTGTACAGTTGTTGATACCTAGCAGAAGGTGATCCACTCTGTCTCCAGGGCACAAACAGCTCTGCGTTAATTCACTGGTCAATTTCACTAGTCAAATTCAATTTTTTGGGGGTAACAGCTTTATTGAGATACAGTTTAACAAATGTCAAATTTTACCCCCTTAAAGTGTAAAAAGCAGTGCTTCTTAATATATTCATAAGGCTATGCAACTGTCACTACTATCACTTTTAGAAAATTATCAGACCCCAAATAACCCAGTGCCCATTAGCAGTCAATCCCTATTGCCTCCTCTCCTTGACCTCTGTTCATTCATCTTATTTATGTCTGTGAATTTTTTGATTCGTGGCATTTAATATTATGGAGTCATATAATATACAGTCTTTTTTTGATTGAATTCTTTCACTCAGTATAAAGTTTCCAAGTTTCATTCACACTGTAGCATTGGTCAGTACTTCATTGATTTTTATGCCAAATTAAGGTTACATTGAATTTATGTAACACATTATGTTCACTCAGGTATAAATTGATAGACATTTGGGTTCCATTTTCTGAATAATGCTGCTTTGAACATTTGTGCACAAGTTTTGAGCAGATATGTATTTTTAACTGTGTGTGTGTGTGTGTGTTTGTGTGTGTGGCTGGGAGTACGTGCCAAGGGGTGGAATTGCTCAGCTACATGGGAAGTCTGTTTAACATTTTGAGGAACTGTCCATTTTCCAAAGTGCCTGCACTATTTTGTGACTGCTCCTACAATGTTCAAGTGTTCCACTTCCCCCACATCTCATCACCACTTATGATCCTTTTTATTTAGTTATCCTAGTGGGTGTGAAGTGGTATCTCATGATTTTGATGTGCATTTTTCTAATGATTAAAGCTGTGGAGCATTTTTATGTGTTTATTCATCATTGTATATATAATAGTTTTAGAGAAGTGTGTACTCAAATAATTTTAAAATTTAATTACTTATCTTTCCATTGAATCGTAAAAATTCTTTTTTTCTATATACTAAAGCTTTATAAGCTATATGATTTTCTTTTCAGATTCTTTCTCCATTTTTTTTCACTTTTTTGGATATGACCTTCAAAGTATAAAATATTTAAATTTTGATGATGTGAAATCTATCCATTTTTTCTTTTGTTTCTTATGCTTTTGATGTTGTACCTAAAAAAAATCATATGGTCCAAGACCATGGATATTTATTTATTTATTTATTGTTGTTGTTGTTTCTAGAAGTTTTATTTTTTTTATTTTTATTTTTTTTTAAAGAGAGAGTGAGAGAGGAGAGACAGAGAGAGAGAGAGAGAGAGAGAGAGAGAGAGAGAGAGAGAGAAAGAGAGAATTTTTAATATTTATTTTTTAGTTCTTGGCGGACACAACATCTTTGTTGGTATGTGGTGCTGAGGATCGAACCTGGGCCGCACGCATGCCAGGCGAGCGCGCTACCGCTGAGCCACATCTCCAGCCCTCTAGAAGTTTTATAGCTTTAGTTTTGACCATTAAGAGTTTGGTTCATTTTGAGTTAATATTTTTGTGTGGTGTGAGGTCAGGGTCTAACTCCACTCTTTTACATGTGAATATCCAATTTTCCTACTATCATTTGCTGAAAAACCCAGGATCATTCTTTCTCCTTGTATTTGTCTTGGTACACTTATTCAAAAAAAAAAAATCAGAAGTTAAAAATAAATGTAAAAGTTTATTTCTGAACTCAATTCTATTCCTTTGCTGTGTGTCTATCTCTTTGCTAGTACTACTGTAGCTTTATAACTAGTTTTATAATCAGGATTTGTTAGTTCTCCATCTTGTCTTTTCTTTTCCCCTCCAAAACAGTTTTGACTATTCTGGGCTCTTTTACTTCCTTATGAATTTTGGCTTCAGTTTACCAATTTCTATAAAAGAGCAGCAGGGATTTTGATAAAGATTGCATTTAATCTGTACTTCAATTTGGATAGTATTGATATCTTAACAATATTAAATATTCCATCTGTGGATGTGGAATGTGTTTCCATTTACTTAGGTCTTCTTTAATTTCTTTCAATAATGTTTTTTCAGTTTTCAGTGTGCAAATTTTGTACTTAAAATTTTTATTCCTAAATATTTCATTCTTTCTGATGCTGTTATAATTTTCCTAATTTCATTTTCATATTATCAATTAATAATGCATAGAAATATAATTGATTTTTGTATATTGAACTTGTATCCAACAACAATTATAAATACATTTGTTATTTTTATTAGTGTTTCCGTGTGTGTGTGTGTGTGTGTGTGTGTGTGATTTAAATGCCTGAGGACTTTCTTTGCACAAATCATGTCATCTGTGAATAGAGAAAATTTTACTTCTTGTTCTCTAATCTGGATACTCTTTCTTTTTTTTTGTTTTTTAAATTTCTTTTTCCTTTTTCTATTTTTTTTTGAATAATTGCACTGTTCAGTACAATCTTGAAGAGAAGTGATAGAATCTTAGGTATTTTGGTCATAGCAATGAAAAACTGACTAATACAGATGTTTATAGCCATATATTTACTTCTAAGCTTTGTATTAACTGCTACTTGTAAATTCCAGTGTGTTATATTATTGTTTTCACTTATCTCAAAATATTTTCTAATTACCTTTGTGATTTATGGTTTAGTCCTTTGATTACTTAGGCATGTGTTGTTTAATTTCCATGTTGTTTGGAATTTCCATCATTTTCTTTTGTTACTGATTTCTAATTTTATTTCAATGTAGTTGGAGAATATCGTTTTATAAAACTTCAATCATTTTAAGTTTATTGAGTCTTGTTTGATATCTTAATATATAGTCTATCCTTGAGAAATTTTTATTTGCAATTAAGAGGAATGTTACTCCTGTTGTTCAGTGGAATGTTCTAAAAATACCAGTTAGGGTGATTTGCCTTACAGTGTTTAAAAATCTTTTCTTGATGAATACACACACACACACACGTAACATTATATCAAGTTAAACACCTCTATCTCTTCCATCACCAATCATTTCTTCATGATGAATACATTTAATATTCTTTCTTCTAACTTTTTGAGATATACAATATGTAATTGATAGGTACCATCACCCTGATGTGCATCACCTACCCTGATGTGCATTACCACTGCAGTTTCTTTCTCCTATCTAACTGTAACGTAGTGCCCAATAGTCAACCTTTCCCCATCCTTTTCTCCAGTTTACTATGCCCAACCTCTGGTAACCACTATGCCACTCTCAACTTCTAAATCAACTTTTTGATATTCTGCGTATGAGTAAGATAATGCAGTATTTGTCTTTCTGTGCTTAGATTATTTCACTTAACAAAATGATCTCTGTTTCCATCATGTTGCTGCAAATGACACTATTTCATTTTTGATTGCTAAATAAAATTCCATCGTTTATATGTTGCACACTTTCTTTTTCCAGTCATCACTTGCTGGACGCTTGGTAATTGTGAATTGTGCTGTAATAAACATGGGAGTGCTGATTTCTTTTCAATATATTGATTTCCTTTATTTTTTGATATATTTCCAGGAGTAGAATTGCTGGATCATAAGGTAGCTATATTTTTAATTTTTTGAGGAATCTCTACAGTTTTTCATAATAAATTTATTAATTTGAATTTATACAAACTGTGCAAAGTTTCCCCTTTGCCCACATTTTTATCTTTTTTTAAAAAAAATAATGGTCATTCTTACTGTAGAGAGGTAATATTTCATTGAGGTCTTTATTTGTATTTACCTGTTAGAGATATCAAGTCCTTTTTTATATACCTATTGCCTTTTCATATGTCTTCACTTGAGAAATATCTATTTGGGTCTCTAATCCATTTTAAAATTTTTTTCTCTGTATTGGGTTTTTTGGGTTCCCTATATATTCTAGATAATGAACAGAATATATGCAGTACACATCTGACAAAGATGTATATAGTTTACAAATATTTTCCCCATTCTGTTCATTGTCTCTTCACTCTTTTTTAAAAAAATTGTTCTAATTAGTTATACATGACGGTAGAATGCATTTTGACACATTATACACAAATGGAGCATAACTTCTCATTCCTCT
Organism: Urocitellus parryii; assembly: GCF_045843805.1. Classification (NCBI taxonomy): domain Eukaryota; kingdom Metazoa; phylum Chordata; class Mammalia; order Rodentia; family Sciuridae; genus Urocitellus; species Urocitellus parryii. The sequence continues at coordinate 107,105,348 of NC_135533.1, forward strand.
GGCTATACATGGTGGAGGGTCACACTGGTAGTGTAGTCATACACTACTGATATATAGGGTACATAGGGTAATAATGTCCATCTCATTTCTCTGATTACTAGAGATGTATTGTTCCCTCTGCCCAATCTATGGTTCTTCCATTCTTCCTTATCCACCCCAGCATTATGGATTGGTATCCACTTATCAGAGGAAACATTTGGCCTTTGGGTTTTGGGGATTTGGCTTATTTCACTTATCATGATATTCTCCAACTCCATCCATTTACCTGCAAATGTCATAATTTCATTCTTATTTAAGACTGAATAATATGCCATTGTGTGTGTGTGTGTATGTGATATATATATATATATATCACATATACACAAATATATATCACAGCTTCTTTATCCATTTATCTGTTGAAGGGCATCTAGGTTGATTTCATAGTCTAGCTCTTGTGAATTGAGTTGCTATAAACATTGACGTGGCTACATCACAATAGTATGTTGGTTTTAAGTCCTTTGGGTATAAACCAGAGAGTGGGATAGCTGAGTTAAACGGTGGTTCCATTCCCAGTTTTCTGAGGAATCTCCATACTGCTTTCCAGAGTGGTTGCATCAATTTGCAGTCCCACCAGCAATGTACGAGCGAACCTTTCCCCCTACATCCTTGCCAACATTTATCGCTGCTTGTATTCTTGATAATTGCCATTCTGAATAGAGTAAGATGAAATCTTAGTTTTGATTTGTATTTTTCTAATTGATAGAGATGATGAACATACTTTCATATGTTTGTTGGTCGATGGTATTTCATTTTCTGGAATGTTTCTGTTCAGTTTCTTAGCCCACTGATTGACTAGGTTATTTGTTTTTTGGTGTTAAGTTTGTTGAGTTCCTTGTATATCTTGGAGATTAATGTTCTATCTGAGGTCTGTGTGGTAAAAATTTTCTCCCATTCTGTAGGCCCTCTCTTCACCTTATTGATTGCTTCCTTTGCTGAGAGGGAGTGTTTTAGTCTTTATCCATCCCATTTATTGATTCTTGATGTTACTTCTAGTGTTTCAGGAGTATCGTTAAGGAAGTCAGGTCCTAAGCCTACATGATGAAGATTTAGGCCTACTTTTTTTTTTCTAATAGGCATAGGGTCTCTATTCTCATGCCTAAGACTTTGATTCACTTTGAGTTGAATTTTGTGCATGGTGAGAGATACAGGTTTAATTTCATTTTGCTACATTTGGATTTCCAGTTTTCCCAGCACCATTTGTTGAAGACGCTATCTTTTTTCCAATGTATGTTTTTGGTGCCTTTGTCTAGTATGAGATAACTGTATTTATGTGGGTCTGTCTCTGTGTCTTCTATTCTGTACCATTGGTCTACACGTCTCTTTTGCTGCCAGTATCATGCCATTTTTGTTGCTATTACTCTGTAGTATAGTTTAAGGTCTGGTATAGTGATGTCTCCTGCTTCACTCTTCTTGCTGAGGGTTACTTTGGCCATTCTGAGTTTCTTATTTTTCTGGATGAATTTCATGATTGCTTTTTTCTATTTCTATGAAAAATGTCACTGGGATTTTAATAGGAATTGCATTAAATCTGTATAACACTTTTGGTAGTATGGCCACTTTGACATAATAATTCTGTTTATCCGAGAGCATAGGAGATCTTTCCATCTTATAAGGTCTTCTTCATTTTCTTTCTTTAGTATTTTGTACTTTTCATTGTAGAGATCCTTCACCTAGTTTGTTAGATTGATTCCCAAGTATTTTCTTTTCTTTCTTTTCTTTTTTTTTGAGGCTATTGTGAATGGGCTAGTTTTCCTAATTTCTCTTGATGGGTATTGATTTTATATGCTGCTACTTTGATGAATTCATTAATTAGTTCCAGAATTTTCTGGTGGCATTTTTTTCGATCTTCTACATATAGAATTTCCTCTTCACTCTTGATATGTTCTTTTGTTGTATAGAAGCTCCTTAATGTGATGAAATCCCATTTGTCTCTCTCTTTTTTCCCCTATGCTTTTATGGTCTTGTCCAATAGTCCTTGTCCATTCCAATCACCTGAGGTATTTCCTCTTAGTAGTTTTATTGTTTTACATCCTATATGTAAGTCTTTAATCCACTCTGAGTTGATTTTAGTTGCTTGTGAGAGGTCAGAGTTTACTTTCAATCTTCTGCCTGTGAATACCCAATTTTCCAAGCACTTTTTACTGAAGAGATTGTTGCTTTTCCAATGTGTAGCCTTGACACCTTTGCTGAAAATCAGTTGGCAGTGGATACATGGTACAATTTCCAGGCAATCATTTCTTTTCTGTTGATCTATGTGTCTGTTTTTATGCCTATATCATGTTGTTTTGATTGCTATAGTTCAGGGTATTATTTTGAAGGCAGGCTATATGATAACTTTAGTTTTTTTTTTTTTTAAACTTTTGCTCAAGATTTCTTTGGCTAATTGGGATCTTCCATGGTTCCACGTATATTTTAGAATTGCTTTCTAACTGTGCCATTGGTATCTTGCTGGAGATTGCACGGAATCTCTAAATCACTTTAGGACATATGGACATTTAACAGTATGAATTCTTCCAATCCATGAACATGGACCTTCCTTCCTCCCCACTTACCCTTGGCATGAGTCCTCTTGAATTTCTTTCATCAGGGTTTTATAATTTGCATTTAAAAGTCTTTCACTTCCTTGGTTAAGTTTATTTCCAGGTGTTACATTTTGTAGCTATTTGAATGGGATTACTTTCATAATTTCTTCCTCAGGAATTTTCTTATTGGCGTGTAAAAATCTTACTGATTTTTTATGTTAATTTTTGTGTTGTACAATGTTAATAAATTCATTTGTCAGTCCTGATAATCTTTTAGTAATCTCTTTAGGTTTTTCTATATATAAAATCATGTCATCTGTAGATGGGGGGGATTTGACCTCTTACCTTCCTACTGGTGTGCCTTTTTCTTTCTTCTTGCTTCATTTCTTTGGCTAAGACTTCTAATACTGTGGCAAAGAAGAGTGGTGAGAGTCCTCATCCTTGTCTTTTCCCCATCTTAGAGATAAAGCTTTTAGCTTCTCTCCATTCAATATTAGGTTGGCTGTGAATTTGTGATTTTTAGCCTCTATTTTTTGTAAGTCTTTCTATACCTGATTTGTTCAGTTCCACTTTTTCCATAAAGGGATACTGAATTTTATTTTATCCTTCTATGGAGATAATATGACTTTCCCTCATCATCTTGTGGTTGCTCCAGTGTCTTTCATTTTCTGATTTCCATATGTTGAACCACCTTTACACCCCTAGGATAAATTTGAATTGATCATGATGAATTGTCTTTTTGATATAGTATTGAATTTAATTTGCTAGTATTTTATTAAGAAATGTCTCATCTATGATCATGAGAGACATTAACCTATGGTTTTTTTTCTTATTTGTTTCTTCCTTTGTGTGTGTCCTTGCCTTGTTTCAGGATTGGCTTAAAGCTGATCTCATAGAATAAATTTGGAAGATTTCCTATTTTTTTCAATGATTTGGGATAGTTTGAGAAGAATTGATATTAGTTCTTCCTTAAAAAGCTTGATAGAATTTAGCAGTAAAGTCATCTAGTACCATACTTCTCTCTTTATTAGGAGACTTTTTAATCACTAATTTACTGTCACTGCTCATTATTGGCCTGTTTAGGTTTTCGATGTCTTTATGGTTCAATTTTGGTATGTAGTATGTGTCCAGAAACATGCTCATTTTGAAGTCTTAAATAATTATTTTTGAATTGTTTATTTCTCCATCTTTGCTTCATGTATTGTGAAGATCTGTTGTTAAGTGCATGTATGTTTATAATTAATGTCTAGTTTGTGGGTTGATAATGTTATTAATTATAAATATTCTTTATCCTTAGTGAAAATTTTACATTAAGCTGTGTTTATTTTGTAGTAAAGTAGTCTCATCAGATCTATTGATTACTGTTTGTATGGTATCTCTCTTTCCTATTCTTTTTTTTCTTTTTTTATTGGTTGTTCAAAACATTACAAAGCTCTTGACATATCATATTTCATACATTAGATTCAAGTGGGTTATGAACTCCCATTTTTACCCCAAATACAGATTGCAGAATCACATGGTTACACATCCACATTTTAACATAATGCCATATTAGTAACTGTTGTATTCTGCTGCCTTTCCTATCCTCTACTATCCCCCTCCCCTTCCCTCCCATCTTCTCTCTCTACCCCATCTACTGTAATTCATTTCTCTCCTTGTTTTTTTTTCCCATTCCCCTCACAACCTCTTATATGTAATTTTGTGTAACAATGAGGGTCTCCTTCCATTTCCATGCAATTTCCCTTCTCTCTCCCTTTGCTTCTCACCTCATGTCTCTGCTTAATGTTAATCTTTTCCTCCTGTTCTTCCTCCCTGTTCTGTTCTTAGTTGCTCTCATTATATCAAAGAAGACATTTGGTATTTGTTTTTTAGGGATTGGCTAGCTTCACTTAGCATAATCTGCTCTAATGCCATCCATTTCCCTGCAAATTCCATGATTTTGTCATTTTTTAGTGCTGCATAATACTCCATTGTGTATAAATGCCACATTTTTTTTATCCATTCATCTATTGAAGGGCATCTGGGTTGGTTCCACAGTCTAGCTATTGTGAATTGTGCTGCTATGAACATTGATGTGGCAGTATCCCTATAGTAAGCTCTTTTAAGGTCTTCAGGGAATAGTCCGAGAAGGGCAATAGCTGGGTCAAATGGTGGTTCCATTCCCAGCTTTCCCAGGAATCTCCATACTTCTTTCCAAATTGGCCGCACCAATTTGCAGTCCCACCAGCAATGTACAAGTGTACCCTTTTCCCCACATCCTCGCCAGCACTTGTTGTTGTTTGACTTCATAATGGCTGCCAATCTTACTGGAGTGAGATGGTATCTTAGGGTGGTTTTGATTTGCATTTCTCTGACTGCTAGAGATGGTGAGCATTTTTTCATGTACTTTTTGATTGATTGTATGTCCTCCTCTCTTTCCTATTCTTTTACTTTCGACTTACATGTGTCTTTTAATTTAATGTCTGTGTTTTTTATACAGCAAACAGAATGCATTTTTCTTTGATTGTTTATTTTCTGATGTTTTGTAATAGTATCTTTCTGTATTTGGGAATGTTCAATTTATTTACATTAATATCATTACTGATAGGATAGAATGAATATGTCATTTTACTATTTTGTTCTTTTATGACATTATTTTTTGTTTCTCTTTTCATCCATTATTGCCTCCTTGTGTTAGACATTTTCTTGTTCACATTTAATCAATTAATTTATTTTGTTAATGATTTTTCTGGATATTACAATTAATATCACAATTTTTAATAAACTACTTTAGAATAATATGAACTTAATTTCCACAGATTGAATACCAATTTGTACCAGTGCTATTTTTTCTCCCTTCCTTTGTTTACATCTTCATCAATATAGTTCAAGAATTATTATTTTATGTGCTTTTCCTGAATATCAGATAGGAGAAGGAAATGGTTCCAAATAATAATAGAGTTACACTATCTTTTGTCTTTCTCTTTATAAGTGCTGTTTATTTCTTTATTTAGATTTTTTCTTCAGGTAGATCTCATTTTACTTTTACCTGAAGGACTCTCTTGTGTATTTCTTATGAGAAATATCTGTTAGCAACAAATTCTTTCAGTTTTCTTTTTAATTTGGAAATACTGTAGTTTGTGCTTTTCAAAAGTAGTTTTACTGAAGTTAGAACTTTTGGCTGACAGTTATTTTCTTTGTCACTTTGAATATGTTTTTCCACTCCCTTCTCACTTGCATGGTTTTTGATAAAAAGTCACCTGTTATTTTCCCTCTTTGGCTCTTGAAAGGTTGACTATAAAACTTCTAGATATGAGCTTCTATGAGTTTACCTTACTTTTAGTTCATTGAACTTGGATGTGAAGATTACTTTTTACATGAGCTTTGGGAAATTTTCGCCAAGATTTTTTCTAATATTTTTTTCTGTGCCTTTCTCTCTCTTCTGATATTCCCATTTATATGCATATTGATGTGTCTGATGGTATCCCATAGGTCTTTGAGGCTCTGTTAGTTTGTCTGGTTCTTTTTCCTTTTTGTCTTTCACACTGAATAATTATAGCTTACCTATTTCCAAACTTACTAATATTTTATTCTCTCAGTTAAAATCTGCTGAATTCTAGTGAATTTGTACTTGTTTTATGCTTTTCTTTTTTAATTTTTTTTTTAGTTTTATTGATTTTATTTTTTTTAAATACATGACGGCAGAATGCATTACAATTCTTTTTTTAAATTTATTGGTTGCTCAAAACATTACAATGATCTTGCCATATCATATTTCATACATTTGATTCAAGTGGGTTATGAACTCCCGTTTTTACCATGTGTACAGATTGCAGGATCACATTGGTTATACATCCACATTTATACATACTGCCATATTGGGGTCTGTTGTATTCTGCTGCCTTTCCTATCCCCTTCCTATCCCCCCTTCCCTCCCCTCCCCACCCATCTTTTCTCTCTACCCCATCTACTGTAATTCATTTCTCTCTTTTTCCCCCTATCCTCTCACATCCTCTTATATGTAATTTTGTATAACAATGAGAATCTCTTTCCATCTTCCATGCAATTCCCCTTCTTTCTCTCTTGTTTTATGCTTTTCAATTTCATAATGTCTGTTTTGTTTTAAAAATATTTCTATTTGTTATCACCTCTATTTGATAAGAATAGTTTTGTCTAATTCTTTAGACATTATTTCACTTATTTCTCTCAACATATTTTAATTAGATGACTTGTCATATGAATTCAACATTTGAACTTCCTCGATGTCAGTTTCTAGTTAGTAACTACATGTGTTTTCTTTTTCTCTGTGTATCTTTGTAATTTTTCTTTTCTTTTTTTCTTTTGGGGAAAGCCAGACATTTAAAATGATACAGTGTGGGGACTGGAAATTAGTTTCTTCTCTTTATCCAGTGTTTTTGTTGCTATTTCTTTAGAGACTTTAATACTAATTCTGAAAATTAGTATTGGCCAGTGACGTTTCTCCTCAGTGAGCTTAGTGATCAGTTTGTGATTGGAAAAGATTTCCTTAAATTCCTTGAACCAATATGTCTCAAAGCTTTTGATAAGGAGGTTCTTTGTGTGTACTGGAGCATGATTTCAATGCTTAGATCGTTTAAAACTCTGCCTTATAACTCACTTTCAACTTGTGTTGAGTTTCAGAATCAATCAGAGGTGAAAGTTTAAGACTTTCTTGACCAGGTCCACACCTCTGCATAGGAGATTCCCATAGCTTTTCAAAACCTCAGTTTCTGTTTGGTCAGTCTCTTATTAATTTCAAGTGGGGTATTTTTGCTTCAGACAGGTGTAATATTAAACAATTGCTGCTGATTATTTCTGACAGATGCCCTGGAGGTAGAGCTGTTGGTGCAATACAAGCTCTGAATAGGTCAAGGATAAGACCTGAGAATAGGAGCTTTGGAAGGAACTGTCAAATAGTGACAGTTCTCTGGGGGTAAAGCTTTTTGGAAGCTTCAAATCTATCTTTCTCCTCCAGTAGCAGCTAAATTGCATTTTTTAAAAAACAACAATTGTAGTTATAAGGTTATTGATTTTTCAAGGTTACTCTGAAATTATGGAGAAGGGAAGGAAATAGAGAAAGTTAAAGTGTACAAAGCTTGCTGTTCTTAAAAAAGAGTCAGCTGTTTTTCTTGAATAAACACTCCTAGAATTATTGCAAGCCTTTACTTAATTTCCAGAGTTCTGAAAATGTTGATATTGACAAAATTTCCCAGTGATGTTCTTTTGGAGAAGCAAAATTTCAGAAGTCCTTATTCCATCATCCCAGAAATGTGCCTCCTGCCAGATTTAACTTGAATTGTGTGTTTGGGTATGGCAGTGTGATTTTGAGTCCAGAAGCTTTCTGATGTGTGGGATTAGGTCCTACTCGTCTGTACTTCTTAAGCCTATAGACTAGTGCGTGGCATGCAACAAGATGTTATCGCATTTTAATGAATGGATGAATGACATCATCTAGGGAACAGTATGAGAAAGTTCTATGAGATGAAAACAAAAAAGAACAATATTCATATTTCCTCTGAAATTACAATACTAACAGAATCCCACAACTTGCCAATATTCAGCTGATTCCATCCTGTGTGTATAAATTAATTTCTGACAATTCTGGATAGGACTTGGAGAGCACCTGCATTTCTGCATTTCCTCTGTACTCTGTGCCAGAGAGTATGAAAGTAACTAAGGTGAGGATGAGGAGAAGCTTGATTTCTGTATTTTTTTTTTTTTTTGCTCTGTTTAGTTCATTAACTACTTTCTGTTGTTTATCCATAGACCTACCCATATCTTATAATAGGAAGGCCAGTGAAGACATAAGGAAAAAGGAACTGAAGGTTAAAGGATGAGAATAACTTCACCAGAACTTAGTAAGGAAGCTTCAAAGTAGAAAAATAGGACAAGACAAAGTGTATTTGGCCTAATGAATTTCTATCAGAGTTTCTGGAAGATGGAGTAGGAGGAGGGGTAGAATGAAGGTAAGACTAATAGAAACCATCAAGACTTGGTGTGGAAGAACCTAGGAGGTCAGATCAAAGATGTCACAACTTATTCTGAAGGTTTGGGGCTTCAGAGAGGATTTTAAATAGAGTGTGATAGCCGATTTGCAATTTGGTAAATGCATCATTCTGGCAATTTGAAGAGCTCAAACCTGGAGAAGAACAGAAAGGATAAAAGGTTATTGTTGGAACAAACAGGGGAGAAATGATGAAAGACTGACTAGGGCAGTTTAAGTAGGTCAAAGAAGTCAAGAATTTTCAGAGATACCTAGATGTGTACTTGACAAGATTTCAGTAATTGATATGATGTGGGAGATAGAGAAGGGGAAGAGAAAGTAAGGACATCAAGTTTCCAACTTTAGTTAGTGTGTGTACTTCAAAGAGGATGGAGCCTATTTAGGCAAGATCAAGGCTTTTATAGAGGATATGAGAGACTGAAGAACTTGTAGTGCATTCAAGGATTACATGGCCCTAAACTCTTGCATTTTCAGTTTGGGAGCTCAGGAGATGAATTTGGAGTGGATATATTTATTTAGGATGTATCTTCATATAAATCAGAGCTAAATGAAACCATGGAAAAATGAGATAAACTATTGAGAGCATCTAAATTGAGAAGAGCATCTCAGGGAAAACTATGAGGAAAACTCAATATTTGAAACAGGGTGGAAGAAAGAAATTCAAGAAAGATCCTGGAGAAGTACAATCAGTAGAGGTTTCTCTATTTTTCCTTCTAGCTATGCAGCATGGAGTACACACAAACACAGAGCCATGCTGGTCATCAAGTCCAAAGTCAATGAATCCCAGGGCCAGAGCTACCTTGCTTGGTGTCTAATTCTTTCTTGGAGCATATATTCTGAGTTCTGTCTTATAAACCTGTCATGTATACATGTTGGCTGTAATTTTAAAATATTAGGGAAGAAAATATTGTTTTGGTACTGATACAGTATCTCTCAGTTCTGCCAAAATTTGGACCATTGACTATACCAGCCTTGCCCTGGGAATATGCATAATTAGAACCTTTTCCTCTTGTCCAGATCCTCTTTAGAGGCCTTTAAATGACCATCTCTTTCTTCCCCTATGGGTGTAGCCTATGGCCCATCTTTTCTTCAGGAAATCTTCATCAATTCCTATTGGGTCTTTAATACAATAAGCACTAAAACTATAAATTAGTATATGAATAATATTTAGAACAGTACCTACATAAAAGCTAGTGAATTACTATCAACCATTGATAGTAAGAAAACCATTGTTCACTTTTAGAGATTAAAACTCACCAAGCCTCAAAAAAAAACAGGGAGATTGGGTGGTGAGGAAGGATGGCCAGCTGTACACTCTGCCTATTCTACTGAAGTGCTCACAGATCATGTTTTCAGAGAGCACTCATTATGCCAACAGACCCGTCGGAGAGAACAGGGGCAGAGCATGAGGGATCCTCTGGTTCTAGGGGAACATTACAGAGTTGCGGAGATAAGGTTTTTTAGAAAGTGGCAAGGGAAGTGACCATATCCAATCCCTCTCAAAAAGCCATGTCTCAGTGGGCCAGAGACATTGAACATTTTGCTTGCTAGAAATCTTTGTAATCCTGGTTCATTAAGTGGTTCTGACTTCTCCAGATGCTATTGTTTGGATCCTGAATGTTCCCCAAGCCCATGTCTTAAAATCTTGGCCCTCAAAGTGGCCCCATTGGGAGGTATATTAGCCAGTTTTGCATCTGTGACGAAGATACCCAGAAGAACAGTTTAGAGGCAGAACATTTTATTTTGTCTCATGGTTTCAGGACTTACTCAATTGCTTTGGGCCTGAACTAAGGTAGAACATCATGGTGGAAGGGTATGGTGAAGGAAAGCCACTCAGCTCCCAGTGACCAGGAAGGAGACAGGGAGAGAGGGAAAGAGGGAGAGAAAGAGAGAGAGAGAGAGAGAGGAAAGAGGAGAGAGAGAGAAGAGAGAGAAGAGCCATGGACAAAATATCTAATTCCAAGGTGTATCCCTAGTGACCCACTTCCTCCAGCAATATCCCAAATACCTACAGTTGCCACCCAGTGATACTGCTGGTTATTGGTGGCGAGTCCTGCTTCCCCACATGTTGAAGTTTGCATTTTAGAGAAGCATGCAGAGCCAAGTATATAAAGCAGGGTTTATTTAAAAAAGAGGTAACATAGACTTCTCCTGGGAGGGAGAAGGGGGCCATAGCTGGTATCCTGTGGTATCCCCAGAAGCAAGGTGTTCTGCCCTTTTTATATGTCCTAGGCTTCCTTTGTTCTCCTGCCTTTCCCCCCTTATCTTTCTCCTTCCTGCATATGTGACTAGGCCCAGGACTAGGCCCAGGAATGCTCCAAAAGGTGGGAAACAGGTGGACTGAAGGGGGAAGGACAGGATGGAGAAGCCAAGGACACATTAGCCACCTTATAGCTCCCTGTAGGGAGGGGCAATTCCTGGGACAGGTTACCTTGGCAACAGTTTGGAGCAGGGGAGGTTCTTGATAAGGGTGAAGAAGGGCTCTGGAAGAATTAACATTTCAATCCCCAGGGGACAGTCTCCAACTTCCCCGACACACTCAAAATTGGCCTCCTTGATCAACCTGACTAGATTTACCCTATCTATACTGACTGCCTGTCTAATTCTGGCTTCACCAGTAGTCCATTAAAATTATTATTCAATCAAGTAGATTAATCTACTGATTAGGTTACAGCTCCTGTCATCTAGTCATTTCTCCTCCTGCATCAACACAGGAGGTTTTTGGGGACACTTCGTATCCAGACCGAAACAGGAGGCATTGAATATTCAGGAGGTGGGGCCTCATGGGAGGTCTTTAGGTCATTGGAGGCTCTTAAAGGGGAATGCATATCTCCCCACCCTCAGCTTCTTTTTACTCTATTTTGCTTCCAGGCCACTAGTTGAGTGGTTTCATTCTGCATGGTGCTACTTCTATGAGGTGATACCTTGCCACAAGCCCCAAATAATGAGCCCAACCATTGACGAACACCTCCCAAATTGTGAGCCAAAATAAAACTTTCTCTTAATAAGTTGATTATCTCAGGTATTTTGTATAACGATAGCTGGCTAACACACCAGGTCATGGTTCCACATCCTGAAGAGTGGTTCTTCCTCCCATGGAAGGCCTTCACTTCACATTCAGTCAAAGAGCATGATGTCCAATACCCTCCCCTCAGGTGATGTGTTCTGGTCATCTGGGCATGACAACTGGTACTCAGTGAACCCAGCTTCACTGGAGGGCAGCACTGTGTTCTAGGAAACAATTCACCAGTCAAGGGTGAGGAAGGATTTCTCAGAATTTGGCTTCTACTTACTATAAGCAATGTGAAAAAGAAAGTTAAAATTTGATGGATTTAATATACCCAAATCATCTAATTTATTTGGGCAGAAGAACAATAGTGTGAGTAGATTTGTTGAAGGCTGGAATTGAAGCAGTTTCCTGGAAATCATCAAGTTGTAAATTTTGCATTGCTTTTGTACTTTGGGGCCTCAGGGAGCTATAGTTTACCCATGGGCACAGCTTTCCCAGTTTGACTGCTCTCTTGAGATCCCTTCTATCTGATGGGGGTTTTCTCTTTAAGCTATAGTCTGAGCACTAGCAGAGAATCCGATTCTCCCCAGAACCCTAGCCCTGGGCTTGTGCTCCGAGTGCTCTAACATCCAGTTTCATTCTGGCCACCGACAAAAATTAATTGATGGATGAAACCATTGTTGAGTTCTCCAGCCAGTTCTTCTTAAGTGCTCATTAATGGAGAGATTAAAAACCTAACAAGACCGAAAGATGGTTAGCATGTAGTACAAGGAAATTCCCAGGAAATGAATGGATCTTAATGGAAATAGGTTTCTAGAGAAAGCCCCCAGGTGGTTACAAACCTGTGTGTTCATGAACTTGGAAATTTTGAAGTCTTGGGGCCTCATGTTTGTGACCATCAAAGAATTATAGACATGGCTGAGTTAATGAACACTCAACTGCTTAGATTTTGTTTTCAGTTTTGGGGTTTAGCAATTTTTAGTACCTACTTTTGTAAGAGTGATCACCTTTTGAATATAACCCTTGCTGCTTATTTTAAAAGGGACTTTTTTTTTTTTCTTTTCCTCTTCTTCCTCTCCCCCTCCCGACCCTGGGGCAGTAAACAAGATAACTTGACTTTTATCCTATGAAGGAGATGTCAACAGAGGATCTAGGAAGTGTAAGTGACTATCTCTCAAATTAACAAGTGAATTTCAACACACCATCAGGGAGTACCTAGAGCATCCTCCCCACCCCAGGGCACACACCTGGAATGCAGGCTGGAAAGAGCTTCTTTAAAAGCAAAACCCTCTGTTCTCCCTGATGGGCAAAACCAAAGCCTCTGGGACAGAAGTCCCCCATGCTTCTCCTTGGCTAGCAAAGCAAATAAACTTTCTTTTTCCCTTTTCTCAAAACCATGTCCTCATTGTTAAATCAGCACAATTGGCATCGGGGACAAAGACTGAGCTTTCAGTAACACTTTTTCATTGTCATAAATCATACAGTGTTAAAGACCTCTTTCAAGCTGACTTAAAAGAGCTGTTGAGGGATAGCTCTTATTTGCTGCCTGTGACCCTGAGAGTGGGCACCGCAGTCCTGCTGTCTTCACAGTTGTCTGTGTTTCTCTGGTACCATGTGTCGCAGGGAGCCGACACAGAAGTGGTGTTGGCAGGATCAGTGGAGGAGGAGACGGACTTTGTACAGAACCCAGCCTACTTATCGTGACCATTAATTTTTACAGGTGACCCACCCAACCAGGTTGCCCACCTGACCTATAGGACCCTGAAACTCCTGAGAACATTTACAAACCTTAATGTCTAGGATGTTGAATGAAGCCAGAATTCCTGGGGGCATAATCCCACAGGACTGCAGCTTGTCTCCAGGCTGCTCCATGGGAGGACATTCTATGACTCTCCCCCTCCCCTCAGCATAGTCACTGTGTCCCCTCTGTCTGCAGCATCTTCTTCTCCTGCAGGTGAACAAGCTCTGACTGCAAATCTCTATAACTTGGTCAAACTGCTGGGACCTCTGGGACAGGAGTGGGTTCAAAGTGAGACAATGGTTCATTTTTTTTTTTATGAGGATTTTTTTCCTTGGGCTGGAATAAAGTGTGCTGCTGTGATCCTCTGAGGATATCGCACTCCTGCTTCTTCACTCTTCCAAAGCAATCTCTGCCAGTGATTCTCAGTCCAAGACTGAAGGCTTTTGGAGAAAGCCTGTCGATTCCTCTTGTCCTGGGACTTCAGTCTCTTGGACTGTGCAGCTACTGGTTCTTCCAGCTCTCCAGCTTGCAGACAGCCATTGTGGACTATCCAGCTTCTGGTCAAGTAAGCCAACCTGATAAATCCCCTTTTTATAATTATATCTCCCATTGATTCTGTTCCTCCAGAGAACCCTGACTACTATAAAATGATCAGCTGCTATTTGGGGTCGGTTTTGTTATTTGGATGAGAGGTGTTGGGGATGGGTAAGGGACCTTCTCAGGCTTCACTCAAAATAGAGTCATGGAAGGACAGTCCTTTCCAGATGCAGGGGAAAGGTTTGTTTCTTAACTGTGTGGCCCTTCCTTCAGGGCAAGTACTGTCATTGGACTCAACAAGTCTCTCCTGGGTCTGTGTGAATTATAAAGACAGGACAGGTCCCCACTGTGAACCAGGAGGGGCAGTCAGGGCTCTGATGACTGGGATGCTCAGGAAACTGAAAGCCAGGGTCTTTGACCTGCTGTCCCCGAGTGGCAAGTTCCTCCTGGTGCTGAGCCCCAGACCTTGGGCTAATCAGGAAAGTAGACCCTTTCCCAGCTTATAAGTCTTTACAAGCATCTTAGTTTTCAAAAGTGCTGAGAATTCCTGGGGATGAGAGGGGATCTAGCTATCTCTCAACTTCACTATATTATTAGAATCCTCTCGAGAGGGGTTTAGGAGAAAGGATGGGGTCTGTTTCTAGGTAGAGATTTCTGCATCCATATAACAAGAATACCCTTGGTCCATTTCAGGTTCCAAGAACTGGGAAATAAAAAGTATTGGCAAAGATTGCCAAGCATTTTTTCATCTAGAAACCTTTATGAGGACACCTGAGATTGCCTGACTGACCATACTTGAGTATGGCCAGTTTACTCTTCAGAGTTTGGTCCCTTCAGATAGAATGTCACCTCCCTTACTACTAATGTGAGGAACCCAGGGTCACCCACCAGTTATCTACTCATAGAGAATGGGTCATAAACTATGTGTGTATTAATTATGCCTTTTATTTTCTGTATTCTGGTGCTTTGACATTGAGGTCTTGATGGTGGTGGGCGGTAGTTGGCCTTCTCATGGTTAAACTGTTCCTAGAAAGAATAAACAACTCACCCATGAGCATGATTTTCAAATGAAAGCCAGCTGCAATGAACTCATTACGTGTGTCCCCACCAGATTCCTGTGCTGAACCACTAAACCCCAAGGGGATGGTGTTAAAAGGTAGAGAATTTGGGAGGTGATTAGGTCCTGGTGGTGGAGCCCCCATGGTGGGATTGTACTTATATAAAAGGGATGTGAGACAGTTTTTTTCTCTGCTCTCCACCATGTGAGGATGCAAAGAGAAGATGATTATGTGCAAACCCAGACACCATGTCTGTTGCACCATGATCTTGAACTTCCCACCTTCCAGAACTGTGAGAAATAAATGTGGGTTGTGTAAATTTCCCATCCATGCCATAATTGTGGGAGAACCCTGAAGAGTCTAAGACACCAACCAAATCCAGACCTCACCACCTTCCATCCTATCCACCTGTCTTAATCTCCCAGGTTCAGGTACCTAGTAACTAAGGACAGACCCTATGTTGCAGAGCCTGCTAAGATAACTAGCCCACCTAAGCAAGTTTGCCTTGCTTCACCTGTTCCTTCCTGTGGATACCATAATATGGGCTCTTGCCTGTGTTTTCTCCTCACTCCCTCTGCCTCTTACCTGACCTGGTGCTTCCTTGTGTGGCCCTCTGTGGAAAGTTGACCCCCTATTCTTGGGATCTCTGAGTACAGCAATCCCTCTCTTCAGTTGCAGTTGTTTCCTGATCTCTTGGACTTACCAGACCTAAATAATAATAATGAAATATATAATAAAACAGCACATGTACCTGAGAGCATCCTAAAGCAGTGTATCAGCAAGAGAGTGGGCTCTCGGGCATCTCAGATTTAGTGATGTCCAAGGATACCTCTCCTATTAATGCTCTCCGAGTCGATCCCAGTATGCAACTTCCGTGGCTCTACTCCTTGTGCTTGACAATGATGTACAGCCACTGTGCTAGGCCCTTAAGTACAATCCTCTAAATCTATATTTCTTACTGAGCTAGATTATTTGTCTTTCTGACAATATTAGGCCCTGGAAATGTAATTTTTTAAATTAAAGGACTTTATAACATGGTTCTCTCAGAAGAGCTCCATGCAGCCCAGATGAGGACATTTATCTCTAGTTCTGTCCCCTTGGTGATATTTTAATATTGTATAATTCACTTAACAATGTACCTATTAATTATAACAGAATCTCACAAGCATTTTCTTATGCTACTGCAAATTGGATAGTTTGAGGAAAGTTTTTCTCTGTTAAAATACTTGCTAGTTTTCAAAAACAATTTGCATGGAATTATTAAAAATTAAATTTTTTTTTCAAAAGATTTTTATGACTGAAATCAAGCACTGTGAAGAATTTTATAATCCACGGGATGTAAGCTCTATTAAAATTCTATAGATATTTCAGACCTCAAGGTTGAAAATGATCTTGGAGTAGAGAGAACAACTGCTAGGCTGGCTGAATTCAGGGGCACAGAAGACGTTCCCAACCCGTATTTCCTCTGTTTACATCTTACATCTGTCTCCATTCTTTGTTCATTTCATTTTAATCATGCTTAGTCCTCACAGACACAGCATGATACAGTGGCAGCTCTGGCTTTAGTCCTCCTAGGTTAGGTTGCAGGACTGAACTCATGCTTCAGACTGGTTCTGGTCATCAAGGGATGGGGACCAATCCTGTACTCAGGTACATGGGATCTTCTTTTTGGCTTCCTGGAGGACAGAAGCCATGAGTCTTAGGAGAAAACCAGAAAATTAGTACCAGAGGATAGGGAATAAGAGCCCATTGCAAAAACTGTTTGTAGAGTCAGTTCCCATATGTAGTCAGCCCTTTATATCCGTGGGTTCCAAATCTGAGAATTTAACCAACTATGAACTTGAAAATATTGAAGAAAGTTGTGTCTGTACTAAACAAATACAGAAATTTTATTCTTGTCACAATTCCCTAATAATATAGTATAACAACTTGTTTATACAAGATATATGTTTTATTAGGTTATTATAAATAATTTAGAGCTGATTTAAAATTTGTGGAAGAAAGTGCATAGGCTCTATGCAGATACTATGCCATTTTATATATGGGGCCTGAGCATCTGCAGATTGTGTGACAGAGGGGGACCTGGAACCAATCCCAGGTAGATGCCAGGGATGACTTTGTGACTGTTTATTCTGAGAGGCCTTCTAGCCCATTCATAGCATTGAAATGATTTATTCTATACATTTAAATAGATACACATGTCAGTATTTTGTACATCCAATTTTGCAAAAGAAGGAGTCTGTAGGCATTTCAAGCAATTTCCATGCTTAAACTAAGTAAACTAAGTGTTATGCATCAAAAAAGAATTCCTCAAATAAAGAAGTAGGAGGGGATCTTCCAAAGGAAGAAAACAATTCAGTTAAAGTCGTAGTCATCATGAAGAAACAAAAATCAATTCATTCTCTCTCTTTTTTTTTTAAATGAAATAACCTTTTGGAGTAAGAAGAATGACAAATAAAACAACAATGAACCTCTGCAATGGGAAGGCAGTCACAGAAGAAACAAAAGCCAAACTTTTCACCAGTTGAATAGAAAAGGACTGTAACAAAATAGAAAGAAAAGTGAATACTAGGATGGAAGGGGATAAAATTATGGATAAGTTTGTCAGCCTTCCCTCTCTGAGATGATGCTTCAGCACAATTTACAAACCCACCTGGGGATGGCTAAAAGTTCCACATGTAGGTAAGTGAATGCTCATTGACTTACGATGTGATGTGATGGTGTCCTGTAAATCAAAAATGTTGCACCCTGAGGATGCATTGAATATACCCACTGGGGCTCTGGGAACGATACCCCAAAGTGAGACCTTGCAACTCTGAAAGTAGAGTTTCTCTGACCTTCTCCTGCCCCCCTGCTTCTCTTCTTTCCCCAAAGCAAGCCATAGAAACTAGAATCCTTCTCCCCAAATAAGAGGTCACAGAGACCAGATCTCCCTCCCATCCCAATCAAACCATAAAAGTTAGAAAGATTACTCAAATTTCCCCCCACCTGTCTGTGAAAGAGTTGGTCCTAAAGAAATGAGTAACCCTCATTCTGGAAATGTCCTGTCCCTTATCCAGATGAAAGAAATGCCACAACCGAGAGGCCAAGAAGAATCTGAGCAGACAGGTTGGGTTTCACCACGGTTTATTACTACTGGCCATGCCCTTTCCATCCAACCCGATTTCTACATGGCTGGCTCTGTGTCATCTACCCTAAGCACATAAAAGTAGATAGTTTACCCTGGCTCTCTGTGGTCTTTGGAGGACCCTGACTCAGGGAAAAACTATAGTCACAAAGTCAACTCAAAGTGGGTGAAAGACTTAGGTATTTAGCCCAGAAGCCCTGCACCTCCTTTAGAAGAAAATGTAGGCCCAACACTTCAACATGATGGCTCAGAAACTGACTTCTTGAACAAGACTCCTAAAAGGCAAGAAGTGAAATCAAGAATCCATAAATGGGGTAACATCAAACTAAAACCGTTTTCCTCAACAAAGGAAGCAAGCAAGAGTGTGAAGAGAGAGCTTACAGAATGGGAGAAAATCTTTGCCACCTGCTCTTCTGATAGGGTATTACTATCCAGGATATACAAAGAACTCTGAAAGATGTAACACCAGCTGATCACGGTGGGAAAGCCTGTAATCCCAGCAACTTGGGAGGCTAAGGCAGGAGAATTGCGAGTTCAAAGCCAGCCTTAGCAACAGCAAAGTGCTAAGCAACTCAGTGAGACCCTGTCTCTAAGTAAAATACAAAATAGGGCTGGGGATGTGGCTCAGTGGTTGAGTGCCCTTGAATTCAATCCCTGATATCCCCCCCCCAAAAAAAAACAACAAAAATTTAACACCAAATATATATATATATATATATATATATATATATATATATATATATATATATATATAACCCATTCAATAAGTAGGCAAAGGAACTGAACAGACACATCACAGAAGAAGAAATGCAAATGATCAACAAATATATGAAAACATGTTCAGCATCTCTAGCAATTAGAGAAATGCAAATTAAAACTACACTGAGATTTTATCTCACTACAGTCAGAATGGCAACAATCAAGAATATAAGTAACAATAAATGTTGGAGAGGATGTGGGGAAAAGGTACACTCATACATTGTTAGTGGGACTGCAAATTGGTGCAACCACTCTGGAAAACAGTATGGAGATTCCTGAAAAAACTAGGAATGGAACCACCATTTGACTCAGCTATCCCGCTCTTGGGTATCTATACAAAGGAGTTAAAATCAGCATACTACAATGATGCAGCCATATCAATGTTTATAGGAGCATAATTTACAATGGCTAAGCTATGGAGTCAACTGAGGTGCCCTTCAAAAAATGAATGGATAAAGAATATTGTGGTATATATACACAATGGACTATTACTCAGCCATTAAGAAGAATGGCTTTATGGCATTTGCTGGTAAATGGATGGAACTGGACACTATCATGCTAAGTTAAATAAGCCAGTCACCAGAAACCAAAGGTCAAATGCTTTCTCTGATATGCACCAGCCAATCCAAAATGAGGTGTAGGACAAAAAAAAAAAAAAAAAAAAAAGGAAAGATCAATGGAGTAGATCAAGGGGAATGAAGGGAAAGGAGGAGGAATGGGGAATGGAATAAGAAAAGATAGTGGAATGAAACTGACCTAAATTTCTTATGTACATATATGAATATGCCACAGTGAATCTCAACATTGTGTACATACACAAGAAGTATCTTAAAAAAAAAAAAGCTATAAGTGAAGAGCAGAAAGAACAATGGAGTAGAGAGAATGGGACAGGGGGTGGGAGAAAGGGAGGAGAAAGGGAAGTATTGGGGACTGAATTAGAACAAATTATATTCCATTCTTCTATGAATATGTCAATGTAAATTCTATTGCCATGTGCAGTGGGGTATCCCTGAAATCCTGAAGGCTTGGAAGGCTGAGGCAGGAGGATAGCAAGTTCAAAGTCAGTCTCAGTAACTAATCAACTTAGTGAGATCCTGTCTCAAAATAAAATATATTTTAGAAAAAGGGCTAAGTGCCCTTTTTCTAAAAGAGGTTAAGTGCCCCGGGGTCCAATCCCTAGTACTCCCCCTCCAAAAAACAACAAAAAAATCTGTTGTCCTATATAAATGAAAAAAGAACCAACAACCAACTGACTAACCAACCAAACAAAAACCCATGACCCAGTGAATTTAATTATGCTTTTCTTTTTTTTTAGCCTATCTTTTGGGATAGGGTGCTGGCCACAACTCCTGGTGATGGGTGGGAAGAAAATGACCCTTTATTTGCCTTTGTAGCACTAACTGGTTTCATAGCTTAGCTTAGTAACATAGAGTGGCAGTGCAGAGTATTGGTTATCTCCTTTCATGATCACCTGGGTAACTTGTGTCACTTGCTGTCACTGCCTATCATCCTGGGAAAGCATTATCGGGGAAAACATCAAAATTCAAAAATTTTTTTTCCTGAATATGTGTCACTTTCACACCATCATAAAGTGGAAAAATTGTAAATGGAATCATCATTAACTCAGGGCCTGCCTGTATATAAAGTATGTGAGTAAGCTTAGTATTTTAGGTACTCTTGAAAAGAGTACACATTATTCACTGAGCTTTCTTTTAAAAAATATATATATAATACTGATTTAAGAGATTTTTCAATTTTAGTACACACTGGACATTTTTTGGTGAGAGCACTTGGCATTTCCCCAAACACAAAGAAATCATTCTATCGTAAGTTAATAATTTCTTCCTAAACTCCAAACTACCTGCAGTCAATGTCTGAGTACTAATGCACAAAAGATGGTTGAATATTTTTGTGTATTCTAAGTCAAAGACAAAAAGCATTTTCATGGAGTTGGGGATAGCCAATCGAGGCTAGCACTATGCAGTAGAATTTTCTGTGATGATGGAAATGGTCTTGATCCACACCATCCGGCAGAGTACTCACTGGGGGTATGTAGCTGTTGGGCACTTGAAATGTGGCTGCTGCTACCGAAGAACTAAATTTTAATTTCACCTAATGTAAACTTAAACAGGTGCATGTGACTAGTGACTATCATTTTGGGGTTGGGCAAATCAAGAGTCTTGACAGCATGAAAGACAGAAACACTTGCTGTTTGAAAGGGTTAATAGCTCCTGAATCTTATCTGAAAAAGTCTGATGCCAACAGGAAACATTCTTCATCTCCCATGTGTTTTAACCATTGTGTAAAAGTACTGTGCATCATGTTGTTATGCAACATTTATCAAGCACCAAGTGGGAGCCAGATATTGAAGGCAGAGAACACAGCATCTGTCCCCAGCCTCTCACAGGCTCAGCAAGCTGGCCAAACTGCCCTGGGAATCCACAGGCATTCCCAATCCTCGGTGCTGCAGTTGTCCTGCCCAGGGTTTTAAGCATGGCTATCATTTAACCTCTGTGGACCCTCTCTGTTGATCAGGCTCAGGCATTTGCCAGCTCAACCAATGCGTTTGGGCACATGGTGTGTTGAATGCTGTTGCTGGAAGCAGATGGATCTGCCAAAGCAATTATGCTCTGTTAAAAAAAAAAAAAGTTTTCTTAATGCTTAGCAATTTGGAAAATTATTTCATCTGAAAAAAATTACATCTTTTTAAGTGTGTCATAAAAAACTGCAGAGTTGACCTTACATAAGTATTACTAAAATGGGAGGATTTTAGTCTTGGAAGGGACTGTAGCATTTCATTTGCATGGTCCAATATTTTCATTTCATAGATAAGGGTATGGAGCTCAGAGAAATTGACTTGCTTCCAACCACACAGTTAATTAGTGGCAGAGATGAAACTAGAATTCAGGTCTTCTGGTTATCCAGTTTCTTTTTACTTCAAAATGTTGTGGCTTTTCGGTGCTTTACCTGGAACACGCATCACATTTTGACAACATTTTGATAAGAGAGACATGCTACTTTATTAACAGTTTTCTCCTAAATCTTCATTCTTTTCAAATGCCTCCTGACTAGATAAAGCCCATTTCTGATGAGAGAATTTAACTTAAAGAACTCACTGCATTCAAATAAGCCCTTTAAACCTCCTGCACTTTAAGCTTTTATTCTAGATTCCATTGTGAGGTGATAATGAGGTGCTGAAAACTAATTAGATCATCAGACAAAACTGTCTGGTCTGCCATCTGCCGAGTCTGAAGAGCGATAGTCCCTGGTTGAACTGAAAACTGGGACTAAAAATAGCCACTTTTTCCTGTTCTTTGCCCTGTTCTTGCCTTAGTGTGTGATGGAGAAGAGATGGTGTAAGATATGGGGCTAGTTTGCCCAGCCAGCCAGACTTGTGGCCAGTGTCTCTTATGTAGATGTTTGATCTCACATGTTGGTGTTGACCACAATCACAGTAGCTCAACATTGTTTTCAGCCATTCTGATGAGGTCATTCCTATCTCCAGGAAAGAATTCTTGTGTTATTTCTGCAAAGTCAACTTGAATATCTAGCTTGCCATTTTATCATAGATTCAAGTGGCTCCTCACTTGGGAAACTACCTGCCTTTGTTCATAAATACATCATTTTTTCACTATTGAAACAATGAGTTAAACTCAATAACTAAGTTTGTTTTTCCAGATTATTAAAATGATAATATCAGTTGAACTTGCAGCATGCCTGTTACTCACCCAGTAGGCTAACCTGGTCCAAAACAGGTGGGACTTCACTTTAATTTTTATTTTTTTTTAAATTTATGTGCCCTTGGCTTCATTTTTGTAGAGTTCTCTGGAGGAATTGCCTGAGCTTTTGGAAGTCTAGTTTAGATGACAATGTGTGAAGTTTACGTAACGGACAATTTTGTCGAATTTTTCTGGCTGTCACTTTCATATTATGATTCAGAACTGTGAAGTGAGATTCCCCGTTAGAAAATCATTCAACTCATGTCTTATAGCATAAACTAAGCAGGAAAGGAGACAAATTTAAAACTGGAATTAACATTTTCACTTTTTCAGTGGGACTTGTATCAGAAATTAGATTTACATTAATGTTACATAAAAATGGAAATTTGGGTATTGGTTTAAGATTGGACTGGTGATTTTTTCTCACTACTTAAGGGTGCTCTTAACTCTTACGTTCTGAAAAAATACAAATGACTGACAAGTTGTATTTGTATACACTTTTAAATCCAATTTTTCACTCAAAATAGATTTCTCTTAGCTCCTCAATCAACATCAGCCACAAAGTCTCTGCTACCCAAACATTAGTAACATCTCCCAAATCCACTCTGTGATGAAAAACAAACTCAGACAAACCTCTACAGCAATAACCATGGAAACATACACCTAACAAACCAAAGAAATGCACAAAACCAACTGTCCACAAGCAACATGGGAAATGTGTCCACTTGGTTCTCAAGATTTTGGGTTTCCAGATGAGGTTGGAATCATTACATTTCCCGTATGATTTTCATTCCCATCTTTTGTGGGTTATTTTAAATGAGAGCATCGAGTGACCATTTATTCTGTCCTTACAAGGCTTTGAACTTCTGTCAACAGAAAAGGAACCAAAGAGGACTTGGGGCCTTGTAGTTTGCCTGCTGGTGTGAACAGGGCACCCTCTCCACTCCCTCACTTTGACCCTCTCTTTGCCTATTTGTGTGTCCTGCATCTGACCTTTAACTTTTTCTTCTGTTCTTAGCACCATACTCATCTTGTGACACTCATAGACTCTTGCTGTTCAAAATGTGGTTCTCAACATATTTCCTATGCATCTGTTAGAAATGCAGAAACTCAGTCCTTATCTCAGGTTTGGGAAAATCCTATAATGGATCCCCAGAGGATCATTCACACTAAGGTCCTGAATGCCCTGTCTGGGCCAGGTGGCTGTTTCTCTATCTTTAATCACAAGCTCAGATCCACCCTGACAATAGCCTTCACCACGTGAGGGTGAGCAGAAAGGAAAGGCCCAGCCGCTCCTCATCCTGAATAAGGATGAGCTGTAGTATTAGTTTAATTACTATGCATATGTTTTCCTCTCTCTAATAGTTTATAAATTCCATTAAGGACGGAATCCATTTCTGATTCATCTCTTTATCACAACAAGTGCTCTGGATGTGCCTCATTTAGCTATAAATTTAATTTGTAAATGAGTGTATGAACATGATAGGAAATGCCTGAAACTGGGTTTGCATTTGAAAAGTTGCTCGAGTACGATTTTAGGATCTTGGACAACCATGTAAATGTCAGGAGATGAAGAGATGATAATTGGAATAAGATGGACCTCATTTTAAGCTGATCTTATTCAGCCTTCCTCAGGCTACTTGCAGTTGGTTGAAATCATGGTACATGACTCTCATTTTTATTCTGCTTTTGTAAAATGGAAAGTTAGGATCAAAGTCATGGAATTATTGGGAGAAATAATTTAGATTATATCTGTAAAGCACACAATAAGTTGTTTGACAAATGATAAGTGCTCCGTAGATCTGTTTCTACTTCCTTATATCAAACTCAGCTGAACTGAGAAATACAAATCACAGTTGCTTTGTTGTGAAGATAATTGAGCAGTGAAATTTCAAGGTAATTATTTTCTCTCCATGTTTTCCAGTAACTAGAAAAAATAAGAGTTGTGGTCTGAAAGAGAAAGAGAAAGGAAATCTCTCATATTCATACCTGTGGACACAAAATTGACAAATGAAATTCTGTTCTAACATTTCTGTAAGACTGTTGGAGTTTAAGGTGAGTAAGGGAAAGTCTTAAGTTCAATAAGTTACAGTATTAAGTAGGAAGGATAAAAGAATGATAACTTTTGTTCTGCCATGCAAAGAGGAAGCTTAGGAAGAAGTTGTTTTTATGAGATTGCTTTAGCAGGGTCATTCAATGAACATGTAGTGAAACAGAGATACATGTAATACAATGGAACTTACTTATTTACAAACAGAATCTACATCCATGTCTCATAACACTGGTATTGGATAAGTATTGGAGGCATAACAAAGGAATTCAATTTGTGGAAAGCCATTTTTCTAATGGCCTGTTTTACTTCCTTAAAAAATATCTCCTAATCTAAATGAACTTCACATCTCCTTGATCTAGCATAGTATCTTGTGCACATGAGTCTGTCTCAGGATTTGCACTTATGCTGTAGTGCATAAGTGCATAAGTACTTATTTGTGTATAGGTCACTGTAGATTGTGAGGATGTGTATCATCTTGCCCAACTTTGTCTTCATTGCCTACAGTGGTCCCTGATAACTGGTAACCAGTTATAAATGAACCAACAGGGAGTGAATGACATCTGTGGTGGTTCTCAGCTCTGGCTACACTTTAGACTTCTCTAGGGAGC